>NC_135480.1:94747633-95047633 GCF_052094955.1 Ictidomys tridecemlineatus | reverse complement strand
CTGTTGAGTTCTTATATGGCTATGATCCTCAGTGCCAGAAGGAAGCAGTTCATCATTCTCACTTGTATCCTCAAAGGGGTCAAAAGAGTGGAGGTTCTGGATAGTAGACATAAGGATAAGATTTCTTTTCCTTGGTGCAAACAGCCTGCAGAAAGGGGGCTGTGGGAGCCGGCTGTGAGGTAGGAGACCAAGGGTTTTGGAGGGGGAGGCTGCTGAGTCCTTGGGGGCAGCTCAAGTGACTGTGTCTTTAAATTGGGGCATTTGATCCATTTACTATCAAAGTCATTACTGATAAGTAAAAGAATACTTCTGCTGTTCTGTTTTAATTCTTCTGGTTGTTTTACAGATCCTTTGTTTACTTCCTCTCCTTTTGTTCATCTCTTGAGGGGATAGTTTTCTGTGTTGATAATATTCCATTCTCTCTCTCTTGGGTATCTGCTCTACTGTTGGGTTTTATAGTTCCCTGTGTTTTCATGATGGTAGGTGCCACCCTTTGTCTTTTAATTTAGGACTCTCAAACATTTCTTGTGGACCCTCTGGAGGCTATACATTTGCACTAGTTTTGGCTTTTGCTTGTCACTGACCTTTATTTATTTCTGAAAGATAGCTTTGTTAGGTGTACTTGGCTGGCATTCCTCCCACCCCCTGCCCCAGGACTTTGAATGGCCCATTCCATTCTCTCCCAGCCTCTTTGCTTTCTGCCAAGAAGTTTAATGGGGACTACCTTACAAATGGCTTGATAATTTTCTCTTCAGCATTTTCTCTTGTACTATTGACAGTTTGATTATAATATGCTCAGAGTGAATCTTTTTTGATTGAATCTATTAGGGGTCCTTTCGGCTTCCTGGACCTGGGTGCTTATGTTTTCCCCTAGATTTGGAAAGTTTTCAGTGATTTTCTCATAGGTTTTTTTTTTTATATACCTTTTCCTTTCTCTTCTGGAATACCCATAATGTAAATGCTGTCTTGTTTAATGGTGTCTCATAAGCCTTGAAGACTTTCTTCATAAAAATTAAAAACAATCATCTGATGGGGTTATTTCAAAAGACTTCTCTTTAAGCTCAGAGTTTTTTTTTTCTGCCTGATTGATTGTGCTAGTGAGGCTCTCGACTATGTTTTAAATTTCATTTATTGCATTTAACTCTGGATTCTCTGTTATGAACTCTGTTTCTTTGTAGAATGTCTTGTTCATATCATGAATTGCCTTCCTAATTCTGTTAAATTGTATTCTCTTGTATATCATTGTTTCCTTAAAATGATGTTTTTGAATTATTTGCTAGGCATTAGTTGATTTCTTTTATTAAATTCTAATTAGTTATACATGACAGTAGAATGCATTTTGACACATCATGCATAAGTGAAGTATAACTTCTCATTCTTCTGATTGTACATGATGTAGAATCACACCTGTCTTGTAATCATATATGTACATAGGATAATGATGTCCAATTCATTCTATTATCCTTCCTAGTACCTCTATTCTATTCCGTAGCCTTCTCCGTTTATTGTGAATTAGCACCCATATGACAGAGAAAGCATTTGACTTTTGGTTCTTTGGGATTGGCTTATTTCACTTAGCATAATATTCTCTAGCCCCATCCATTTACCTGCAAATGCTATAATTTCATTCTTCTTTAGGGCCGAGTAATATTCCATTGTGTGTATATACAACATTTTCTTATCAATTCATCTGTTGAAAGGCACCTAGGTTGGTTCTATAGCTTAGCTATTGTGAATTGGGCTGCTTTAAACACTGATGTGGCTGTGTCACTGTAGTATACTGATTTTAAGTCCTTTGGGTATAAACCAAGGAGTGGGATAGCTGGGTCAAATGGTGGTTCCATTCTAAGTTTTCTGAGGAATCTCTCTACTGCTTTCGATAATGGTTGCACCAATTTGAATTCTCACCAACAATGTATGAGTGTTAGTTGATTTTCTTTGTGCCTTATTACTAGAGAGTTGTTGTGTTCCTTTGGAGCTGTCACATTACATTTTATTTTTTTTACCCTCCTTCCCTCCCTCCCTCCCTCCTTCCCTTCCTCCCTTTCTTCCTTCCTTTCTTGAAATTGAACCCAGGGGTGCTCAACCACTGAGCCACATCCTCGGCCCTTTTTACTTTTTGTTTTGAGACAGGGTTTTGCTAAGTTGCTTAGGGCTTTGCTAAGTTGCTGAGGCTGACTTTGAACTTGTGATCCTCCTGCATCAGCCTCCCAAGTTTCTAGGATTACAGGACTGTGCCACCCACCACCCTGGCTCATGTTTCTTGTGTTGTTGTTTTTTGTTTTTTTTTTTTGTGAACCAGGTGGGCCACTTACTTCTACCAACTTCACAGGGTGGCTTTAATAGTAAGACTTTCTGCTGGTGATGTGTGCTAGGGTGTAGGTTGGCTATTCTGCAGTGACTTTGGTTCCATGTGGGTTTTTTGGTGTACTATTCATGCAGCTGCATCAACTGTTATAAATATTGGCAATATCTATGGTGTCTAAGTGGCCAAGGTGCAGGGGTTGTGGGATTGCACCACTACCTGGAATACAGGGCATGTTTACCAGCAGCTCTGGGCATGGCACACTCCTGGCTGTAATTGTGGGTGCCTGTTAGTTCCTAGGAGTCAAGTGAGGGTAAGGTCACCATGTGGGCCCAGGTGGGTGTGGAGTGTCTAAAAGCTGGTAACACAAGGTTTATTATCCTTAAATTTACATAGCCTATCTTGTTGTTCTTCAGAACTGAGGACATCAAAATAAGAGTAAGGTATTTTCACAGATATTCAGCTGCTGACTTTTACAACAGCCTGTTCCAGATCCCCTGAAGTGGCACCTAAAAATCTCCAGCTATTTCCCTAAACCTGCAGTCACCTTGGATTCCAGGAACAGCAGTGCCTGGCTGATCATCCCCCGCAACTTAAGTGGAAGCAATTTCCCTACAACAAGAGCTGAGGTTATCCCCTTAAACAGGAACAATCATCTCAGGGAAACTGAATTGTCCCCTTAAGTGATAGTGATGTCTTTGAAGCCACCTGGCAAAACCAGAAATGAGATAATGATCAATCAGAACTTAGCCCACCTCAGCAACCTGACTAAAGGCTTGTCTCTTTTTCCCTTTGGGGAGCAGCCTGTTTTCTGTGCAGTCTCAGCTGGCCTTGAAGTAAAACCTCACAATTAAAGCATTGCCTGTGTGTTTGTACTCTGCTCTGGTTTCATTTCTATTGCCACTGGGTCATTAGTCCTGTTCTCACTTTCCTGTTCCATTCCGCAGTGAGTGGAATCTTTCTCTAAGCTGCATTGCCTGATGTTGGGGGTGGGTTGGTGGAGGCAGCCTACTAGTTGCCTAGAAAATGCAGCTCCAAAGGCTCAGTTTTCTGGTACTGATCTGGGGGCGATGGCTACAGAACTGTGGAAGGCCAGAGTTTCCAAGTCCAAAGCCTGGACTTCATTCCCTCTACCTCCCCAAAGTAGGAGAGGGGTTTCTCCATACTGCTTGGAGTTGGGGAAGGGTGATTCAGACAGCTCTTTCCTGCCTTCTTCAAGCATTATTATGGTCTCTCATCTGGTTTCCCCAGCTCTGGTAAAGGAAGATTGGAATACAAATAATTATTCAAATGGGAGACAACTGATGGAGGATCATACACAGCCACCATGATGCTCTGCTTTGTGATATCTCATTGTGGCTTTAAATTGCATGTCCCTGATGGCTATTGATGTTAAACATCCTTTCATGTGCTTATTTGCCATCTGTATATCCTCTTTCATGAAATAGCTCTGCATCTTTTCTGGTCATTTTATAATTGGATTGTTTTTCCATCGAGTTTTCCAAGTTTTTCTAGATAGTTGGTCTTTTGTTGGATGCATGACTTCAAAATATTGTATTTTGTAGCTTTTCTTTTTTATTGTCTTAATACAGTCTTTACAGATCAGAAGTTTTAATTTTGGTGAAATCTCAGTTTTCCTTTTATGTGATTTGGTGTTAGGTTTAAGATCTCTTTACCTAAGGCCTAGATTCTGGGGACTTTGTTTTCCCCTAAGGTTTTATGTTTTAAATTTAAGTCTATGATCCACTGTGAGTTAATTTTTATTTTTATTTTTGTATAAGGTATGGAATTAGGTTGAAGTTTTGAAGTATCTTTTTTTTTTTTTTTGTCTGTGAATACTTTCTTGCTCCAGGACCATATGTTGCAAAGACCATCTTTCCTCCATTGAATGGTTTTTCAAAATTTAGCTGGGCATATATGTGTGGGTCTATTTCTGTGTTCTCAATTCCATCAATATGTATCTCTATTCTTTTGCAATACCAGTCTTGATTACTGTAAATATATATAAACTTAAAAATTGAACAGATTGATTCATCCTACTTTGTTCTTGGTGGAGAAAAATTATTTTTATCTAATCTAGTTTCTTTGGCTTTCCATATAAATTTTGGATGATCTTGTCTGTACATATGCAAAACCCTTGCTGTAAGTTTGAAAGGAATTGTATTGAACCTATATATCAATTTGGGAGAATTGACATTTCTGTTTTGTTGAGTCTTGTAATCCATGAACAAAATGTCTCTCCAATTTTTTTAGGTCTTGAATTTCTTTCATCAGTGTTTTGTATATGATTTTTAAAAACATACATGTCCTAAATACATCATTTATATATACTCCTAAGAACTTCATTTTTTGAATCAATTAAAAATGGTATTTTAAAATCTACATGTTCACTGGTAATATATGAAAGTTCAATTGATTTTTTTTGTGTGTGGGGTGCGGGGGTGGGGACCAGGAATTGAACTCAGGGGCACACAACCATTGAGCCACATCCCCAGTCCTATTTTGTATTTTAGTAGAGAGAGGGTCTTACTGAGTTGCTTAGTGCTTCACTTTTGCTGAGGCTGGCTTTGAACTTGTGATCTTCCTGCCTCTGCCTTCTGAGCCACTGGGATTATAGGTGTGCATCACTGTGCCTGGCTACAATTGATTTTTGTATGTTTTTGTCCTGCAACTTTGTTGAATTCCCTTTTACATAATTAAGAACATTTTTTTTGTGTAGATTCCCTGGCATTTTCTAGTAGATCATTACATCATCTGCATTTGGGAACAGTTTTAAATTTTTTTCCTTTTCAATATGGATTTTTATTTCCTCATCTTCCTTCTTGAACTGGCTGGAACTTCCATCTCTGTGTAAACAGTGCTGAGAACAGGCGTTCTTGCTTTGTTCCTTATCTCAGGGAAAGCAGTCAGTCTTTCACCATGTAGTAGATATCATTTTTATAGATGTTCTTTTATCAAGTTGAAAGAACTCTATTCCTTTTTTATAAAAGTTTGAGGGTTTTAATCATGAATGGGTGTTGAATTTTGGCAAATGCTTCTTCTGTAGACATTGATATGATCATGTGATTATTTTTTTTTCTTATGATACATTGATCTTGGAACATTGAGCCAGCTTTGCATCCATGAAATAAACCCCATTGATCATGGTGTATAATTCTTTTTAAAAAATTTGTTTTAATTAGTTATACATGACAGCAGAATGAATTTTGATTCATTGTATACAAATGGAGTGCAACTTTTCATTTTTCTGGTTGTACATCATGTAGAGTCACACATGCAATTATACATGTAGCTAGGGTAATCATGTCTGTCTCATTCCACCATCTTCCCTATCCCCATACCCACCCCTCCTGCTCCCGCGGGACCATTATGGATCAGCATCCACTTATTGGAGAAAACATTTGGTTTTTGGTTTGGGGGGATTGGCTTACTTTGCTTAGCATGGTATTTTCTAGCTCCATCCATTTACCTGCAAATGTCATGATTTTATTCTCTTTTAATGCTGAGTAACATTCCATTGTATCTATATATCACAGTTTCTTTATCCATTCATCTTTTAAGGGGCATCTAGGTTGGTTCCACAGTTTAGCTATTGAGCTGCCATAAAAATTGATGTGGCTGTGTCACTAGAGATGCTGATTTTAACCCCTATCTCTCACCATGCACAAAACTCAAAGTGGATCAAGGACCTAGGAATTAAAAACAGAGATCCTGTACCTAATAGAAAAAAAAGTAGGCCCAAATCTTCATCATGTCGGATTAGGTCCTTCCTTAACAAGACTCCTAACATTCAAGAAATAGAATCAAGAATCAATAAATGGGATGAATTCAAACTAAAAAGCTTCTTCTCAGCAAAGGAAACAATCAATAATACGCAGAGAGAGCCTACAGAGTGGGAGAAAATCTTTACCATGTGCACATCATATAGAGCACTAATTTCCAGGATATATAAAGAACTCAAACTTAACACCAAAACAAACAAAACCCCAAATAACCCAAACAATAAGGAACTGAATAGACACTCCTCAGAATAAGATTTACAATCAATCAATAAACATGAAAAAATGCTCAATATCTAGTAATTAAAGAAATGCAAATTAAAACTAAGATTTTTATCTCACTCCATTCATAATGGCAGTAAGAAAACAAGTGTTGGCAGGGTGTGGAGAAAAAGGCACACTTATACATTACTGGTGGGACTGTAAATTGGTGGGACCACTCTTGAAAGCAGTATGGAGATTTCTTAGAAAATCTTGATATGGAACCATCATTTGATGCAGCTATCCTACTCCTCAATTTATACTCAAAGGACTTAAAATCATTCTTTTTAAAAAAACTTTTGTCCTGTGGACTGTGGCACTCTACCTCTGAGCTACATCCCCAACTCTCTTTAATTTTTATTTTGATACAGGGTCTTGTTAAGTTGTTAGACCTGGCCTTGAACTTGTAATCCTCCTGCTTCAGCCTCCCCAGTTGCTGGGGTTATAGATGTGGGCCACCAATTCCACTATAATTATTTTTATATATTTCTGAATTCTATTTGGTGGTATATTAAGAATTTTTGTGTCTGTTTTTGAGGGTAGTTTTCATTTTTGTACTGTTTTGGCATCAGGGTACTTCTGTAAAAGTAAATACTGTAATATAATTTGTAATGTACTTATGCCTGTGTACACTTTAAGTGCCTTATAATTGGAAAGTAATCTTGTGTATTTTCTAGAAGAAATTATATAGAATTGGTGTTAGTCCTACTTTAAAAATGTTTGGTAGAATTACACGATGAAGGTATTTGTGCCTGGAAATTTCATCTTTGTAACTTTAAAAATCATGAATTCAATTCTTTTATAGTTACAGGTTTTTTTTTCTAATGATGTATTTCATATTGGGTAGTTTTGTGTTTTTGACAAGTTGGTCCATTTAATCTCTCAAATTGATGTGCATAGTTTTTTTGTAACGTCTCACTATCTTTTTGATGTCTGTAGGGTCTGTAGTAATAATAGTCTTGCATTCATTCCTGGTAATTTACTTCTGCTTGCTTCTTTCTTGGGTGTCTGAGATGGGAGCTTAGATTGACTTTAGACTTTTCCTTTTATACTCAGTGCTATACTTTCCCTCTCACCACTGCTTTAACTGGGTCCCACAAGTTTTGATATGCTGTATTTTCATTGTGGTTCAATTCAATGTGTTTTTTTAAAAATATTTATTTATGTTTTTGAGTACCAGGGATTGAACTCATGGGCACTCAACCACTGAACCTCATCCCCAGCCCTTTTTGTATTTTATTTAGAGACAGGGTCACACTGAGTTGCTTAACAACCCCCCATTGCTGAGGCTGGTTTTGAACTCACGATCCTCCTGCGTCTGCCTCCTGAGCCACTGGGATTACAGGTGTGAGCCACCGCACCTGGCTCAATGTATTTTAAAACTTGCCTTGAGACTTTTTGACATTGGATTATTCAGAGATATGTTGCTTAGTTTCCAAATGTTTGGATATTTACCTGTTATTTTTCTTTTCTTTCCTTCCTCTCCTTTTCCTTCTCCTTCCTGTAGATGGAACCCAGGGGAATTCTACCACTGAACTACATCCTCAACCCCTTTTATTTTTTGTCCTGCAACAGGGTCTAAGTTGGCCAGGCTGGCCTCAAATTTATAATCCTCCTGCCTCGGTCTCCTGAGTTTCTGGGATTATAGGCATATATCATCATGCCTAGCCTATTTTTCTGTTTTTAATATCTAGTTTTGTTTCATTTTGGTTGGAAAAGATACTGCTATAATTTCAAATTTTAAAAATTTTTTGAAGTTTTTTAAAATATCCAAGATATGATTTATTTTGTTGCATGTTCTGTGGGCACTTTATAAGGATAATTATCCTGGTTTTGTTAGCAGGAACATTCCATAAATGTTAATTCTTTTGGTGGTGGTGGTCTTCTGTATCCATGCTGATTTTCTATCTACTTGTTCTCTAAATTATTGAGAGAAATTGTTGAAGTCTCTAATTATAATTGTGATTTGTCTATTTCTTTTTGGTTCTATTAGTTTGTGTTCCACATGTTACAACTGTTTTGTGTATAAATATTTGGACTGCCATATCTTCTTGGTAAATTGACCCTTTCATCATTATGTAACGCCTCTCTCTTCATCTTTAATAATTTGCTCTGATGTTTGCTTTATTTGATAGTAACATAGCCACTCGCGCTTTCTTTTTTTTTAATGCTTTCTTCTAATTGATGTTTGCATAATGCATGTTTTATTTTCAACCCACTTATCATTATGTTTGAAGTAAATTTCTTTTAGATAGCATGCAGTTAAGTCCTATTTTGAGTTCATTTTGCCAATTTTTTAACTGGTATATTTAGAGTACTTGTATTTATTGTAAATACAGATATTTTAGGTCTAAAGTTGCCATTTAATTTTTGTTTTCTATTCTTTTATTTTTCTACTTTTTTTACCCCTTGCCTTCCTATGGCAAGGAATTCCATTTGGCTTAACTGTAGTGTTTTTGAACATATCTCTTGTATAGCACTTTCAGTGGCTCCTGTAGGTTTTGCATTATATAAACATAAGTTGTCTATTATTGGTGTCATTTTATCAATTCCAGTGATGTACAGAAATCTTACTTCCCTTATGTCTTATTGTTTTCTCCCATTTATAACATAATTAAATGTACATTTAGAACAACATGTTATAATTTTTATATCAACTGTCAAACATAATTTAGGAAACAATTTAGGAAGACAAGGACAGTCCATATTTTTGCTTATTGTGTTCTTTCTTTATGTTCCCAGATTCCTTCTTTTGTTTTCTATTTTGAGAACTTCATTTAGTCCTTCTTTAGGGTGGGTCTTTTTGAAATATATTCTTAGCTTTTTTTTTTTTTTTTTGATGAATGCATTGTGTTTTCTCTTAATTCCTGAAGACTTTTTCCACTGGTTTTAGAATTCTGGATTGACAGTTCTTTTCTTTCAGTACTAGAAAAACGTGTTGTTACTACTTCCTGACTTTTATGGTTTCTGATAAGAGATTTGCTCTTACTTAATTGTTTTTTCCTCTACATGTAATGTGGAATTTTTCTCTAGTTGCTTTGAAGATTCTTTTTTTTTTTTTTTTTGGTTTTAGGTTCTTAGAAGTTTAATTATGTTGTAAATGGTGTTGATTTCTTTCGGATTATTCTATTTGAGGTTCACTAGGCTTCTTGAATATGCAGGCTTATGAATCTCTTCAAATTTGGGGAATTTTCAGCATTTATTCTTTCATTCATTCATGCAGTAGGGGTTGAACATAGAGCCCTTTACTACTGAGCTACATCCCAGCTCTTTTTGGTTTTTAGTTTTAGTCAGGGTCTAGCAAAATTGCTCAGTTTGACTTTGAACTTGGAATCATCCTGCTTCAGCCTTCCAAGTTGCTGGGATTACGGGTGTGCAGCATGGCTCAGCTGTTATGTCTCTAGGGATTTTTCCAGCCTGATGTCTTTTTCTTTTCCTTCTAAGGCTTTGACACCTTGAATGCTAGATCTTTTGTTATTGTACCATAGGTCCCTAGGGCTCAATTTATTCATTTGTTCAGTCTTTTTCTTCTCTGTTGTTCAGATGGGATAATTTCTATTGTTTTATTTAACAATCCACTCTGTGTGTGTGTGTGTGTGTGTGTGTGTGTGTGTGTGTGTGTTTCCTCTGTCCGTTTTATTGTTGGGGCCAACTACTGAAGCTTTTATTTTGGTTTTTGTATTTTTCGGTTCTAAGATTTCCATTTGGTTCTTCTTTGTCTTCTGTCTCCTTAATTTAACATTATAGTTCCTTGCTGAGACTTTTAATTTTATTATTTCAGCATACTCATAATTGCTTGTTGAAGTATTTTTATGATTTTCCTTTAAAATATTTGTCATATAAATCTTTTTTGTTATCTCAATATTAACATCTATTGTCTTTTTTCACTCAATTTGATATTGTTCTGGTTCTTGGTATGATAAGTGTCTTTTTTTTTTGATAAAACCTGGACATTTTAAATATGAGACTTGGGCTTTTATAGCTTAGATTTGGAACATCCCCCAAAGGCTCATGTGTTGAATGAAGGCTTGGTCCCAGTGCAGCAATGCTCTGAGGTAGGACTTTGGGAAGTGATTGGATCATGAGGGCTCTGACCTCATCAGTGGATCGATTGGCATTTTGGGAGATGGTGGAAACTGTAGGAGATAGGACCTAGTTGAAGGGGCAGAGTCTTTGGGTACACACCTGTGGAGACTATCATGTCCCCAGCCCCTCTTGCTCTTCACTTCCTGGCTTCCATGAGGTGAACAGCTTTCCTCTGCTATGCCTTTCTGCCATGTTGTTCTGCCTCACCTCAGGCCCAAAGCAATGGAGCCAGCTGACCAAGAACAGAAACCTCTGAAACCATGAACCGAAATAAATCTTTCCTCCTCTAAGTAGTTTTTTCTCAGGTATGTGCTACAGCAATGAAAAACTGACTAATTTGTTTAAGTTTGCTCACGTTTAATACTATTCTAGTGTGGGTGTTGTGAGAATGATAGGATCAATCTTCCTGATGGGAGTGCAAGTCCAGTCTCCATTTGACCTCTGTTAATACCCAAGAAGTGCCAGGAAGGTGTGCAATTCCCAACTTCCACACAGTCTTCACTGACATACTCATGAGGGTGTTCTCATTACCTTCTCATTACCACTGGACAATAAAAGTCCTAATTCTCCGTTTGGTCTTCTCTGATGCCATTGCAGCAGAGATGTGGTAGTGGCAAGGGAAGGTAGGGTCATTATTTCCACGTGTTGATGGGTATCCAGACTCCCCACAAGGTCTCCACTGACCTTGATTCTGCTCTGTGTTGATAAAAATTTTGTGTTCTCTTATATACCCCCCCAGCAGGATAGGGTAGAAGTCTAGACTCCCCACTTAACTTTTTCTAGTAGGGGGGTGGTAGTTTTTTTTTGTGTGTGGTATTTTGTTGGAGTAAAACAGCTGCTATTTAAAAGTTTCCTGTCTTAGTAAGCTGTTTCTTTTATCATTCTAAGGCCAAGGAGAGCAGGCTTTTGGGTATCTTTTATTGGTATTTGTCCAGTGGGGTTCATTGATAGTTGGCTTTTTCATTTCTAAGCCTGGTACATACAGGGGAAAAGGAAAATTTATGGACTTCACCACCATTTTCTTCCTTGGGTTTTGAGGTGCTTAGTACACCTTCTCTATACCTTGGAGAGTTGTCTTATATTTTATGTCTTAATACCCAGGGATTTTAGTTGTACTGCATGGGAGGAGTAGGGAAGAATATGTCTATTCCATCTTCCTATAAGTGGAGTCCATGTCCCTATCACTTTTGAAATAAAAAGTGATTATTAAAACAAGTATTGGGAAATGATCCTTTTTGCTAAAATGGTAAAATCATTTCTGTATCTATTGAGATCTTATCCTTTTTCTGGTCTATGGACTATACATGTGTATATGTGTGTTTGTACACAAACTATTCCTTAAAGATAAGTAGCATCTCAAAATTTTAAAAGAAACTTCCTATTGATTTGATCAGCAATAAATGTGCATAATGCAGTGGGGAAGGAGAACATGATCCTTGCCTTGGATCTGTGGCATTTCCATTAAGAAGCATGTGCTTACTAAAATCCTGCAGCTATTAGTGTATTAATGGAAATTGGATGGAGGGCTCAAAGAGCTAGCCAAGAAATTAATAGGATTGTGTTCTGGTAGGTGTTTGTTCAACACCAAGATTAAGGAATATAGAAGAAAGATTCCTAATTATTCATAAAGATTCCTGCATTAATGTTTCTTTCACATCTTTCCCAGAGGACCAGGATTCTTGGCCCAACTATCCTAAATAGTCTTGTGTGTCTGGCTTAATTAATATTCACTTTGCTTTCTGGGAAATATATTTCATAATTTATGTGAGTAGCTAAATAAATTTCTTGAAGACACGTATCCTATATTAATCAAATCAAACTGAGACCCCTTTCTCAAAAGTACTAGAGAGTCTTCAATCTTGTGAACTTGTTATGCATTGGTTTGGGTGTGTGTTTAAGAATTCCTGGTTTATGGAAGAGATGGAAGATTGATAAAATTGATATTTGTGTGATTTAATTGAAATAATTATATAATTTTCTTTTTTGCACTGAAGATTGAACCCAGAGGTACTTTACCATTGAGCTGCACCCCGCCCCCACCTTTAAAAAAAAAAAAACACTTTGGGACAGAGTCTTGCTAAGTTGCTGAGGCTGGCCTTGAAATTGTCATCTTCCTACCTCAGCCTCCTGAAGAGCTGGGTAATGAGGCAATTTTAAGCCTGACAAATTCAGTACTTACTTTGATGACCAATCTAACTATTTAAACAGAACTAAGCTAAGTGACTAATCTCTAGCAACAAAGACACATAATTCAGTGTCAGTGTAAAGTGGGAAAAATGGAGGAGTTAAATATAGTGAGTTGATTCTGAGCAGATGGTCTTTATGGCTTGATTTGAAAGTTTAACTGTAAATCTTGTCACATTGTTTCAAGTGTTTTTATTTTAACTTATTTCCTCTGAAGTAATTTAACATTAGTATTTTGATTGGTTGGATTTAGAGCTAAATTCTTATCCATGTATGAATATCACTTTATTACTTTGCAGGGTTTTTTTGACATAATTAAAAATGTTAAATATGAGCTGGACACTGACTTAGTTACTAATCATGGGTCACAAATTTTGTTTTAAGATTTAATTCTTTGCCAGTCTTCCTTCCTTCCATTGCTTAGGAGTCTTAACAGTTGTTATAAAAAGAATCCTTTCTGATATTCAACTTGAAGCACAATGAGGAGAATTATCCACATGAGAAGAAACTTGCATTGCAGGTGTTGAGTCTATAATCTGTTCAGGCTCTTGCTTTGTATTTGAAATTTTTTTTCTTACATTAAATTAATGTAATGGTGGTGTCTATCTTGATGTGTTCTTTAGTCCGTCCTCAAAGCTTCAGTTTCAGATGACTTCTTATCTGTTCTAACCAGGGCCTCCAAAGAGAATTGTGTCTGTTATGTGGTCTGTATTTTAAGCACTCTCATTGTAGATTCTCAAACATTGCACCAATATATCCATCTACTTCATGTGATTCAGTAATAGTTTTAGACAGACTGATTAAGCGATAATATGTTCAAATTTTACATTTCTAGAAAGAGCTCAATATAAATATTTTAAAAGATATAAGGTCTAGTGATTTCTTACAGTAACGTTGAAAATATCAGCAGGTTTCTTCTGTGGCAAACATAAGCTCCTTTTAGGTTATGTATACACATAAATAATACATACTTATGTGATGTGTACATAAATACTGCAGCTATTTTCAAATCTCAGCTTCATCAGATGTATTGATATATTTAATGTTTAATCATGCAGTCTAAAATGAAGTAATTTTCTTTTCTAGATCTAGAAATAAAACAAAAAACATGTCATTAAAATGTCTACAAAATGAGAAAAACTAGTTGCAGAATAAATAATTTTTAGAAATCAATAAGAAAATAGACAATTCATTGGAAAATGAACAAAAGACTTGAACAGGCAATTTATAAGAGATACATAAGTGGTCTATAAATATGTGAAAGATACACAGTTTCACTGGTTATCAGGAAATGCAAATTAAAACTACATTGGTATACAATACTTCCAGAAAAATGAATAAAATATAAAAGTTTTAAAATAATAAGTTTTGATAAAGATGAGAAACTTTTCTATTAGTGTTAGCATATGGTTATACAATAATTTTGGAATTCTTGTTGGTAGTCGCTACTAAAGCTAAACCTATTCATACTCTTAAGACCTGGGATTTCTAATCATAAACATATACATAACTAGGAATAATCACATGTAATCATGAGAAGGTGTGCAAGATTAATTGTGATAATTTCAGACTTGAAAATACCCACATATACATCACATGAGATCAGTCATCACCTGTTCTCATTGGGAAAACTCTTTTTTTTAAAATTTTTTATTTTTTTTATTGGTTGTTCACAACATTACAAAGCTCTTGACATATCATATTTCATACATTAGATTGAAGTGGGTTATGAACTCCCAATTTTACCCCAAATGCAGATTGCAGAATCACGTCGGTTATACATCCACAATTTCTGATGATATAACTTATTCACACTACCATTATTTCCCAATCCTTTGTTCTGCTATTAATGTCAATTATAAATATGGCCCAAACATATACTAATAAATTTCAAGGTATATGGCAAAGTATAACCCCAAGGCTATTGATCATATAGGCATCTCACCTTATCTTTATCCCCAAATTGATTTTTTGGTATTCTTAGGATTTGTTTCTCTGCAGCAAGGATGCTTTTCAGGAAATGTTCCATATTGGTGAAGAGAAGAAGATCTTTGTTTTTCTTAATATACTGTAGAGAGTGTGGAAGACAGTTAGTATGCTTGCTCTCATTTTTTTTCTTTGTTTTTGGCTTTTGTTTGTTTGTTTCCTCCCTATGATCAACATATCTGACAAGTTAGAGGAGTTTATTTTGACTCTTGCTGTCCGAGGTCTCAGTCTATGCTCAGCTGACCCCATTGCTCTCTCTGGGCCTGAGGTGAGGCAGAGCATCATGGGGGGAGAGTGTGGTGGAGGAAGCTGCTCACCTCAGGCAGCCAGAAAGGAGGAAATATAAAGTCCAAAGGCAGATCCCTAGCAACCTACTTCCTCCAGCCACATCCAGCCTGTCTACAGTTATCCCCAAGTACAGTAGTCCCTCCAAACAATTAATCCATCAAATCAATTCACTGATTAGGTTACATGATATAATCTTGAGCTTTTTCTGTGGGGGGCATCTTACACGCAAAACCATAACATTCTTTAAATGCTCTTGGATCTATTTAGCTAAAATAAGACCAAGAGTTCTGTATACAACTCTGCTTTTAAAATGAGACCTCTTCATAGACAGGGCTTGGCAGAGAACTAACATTCCAGTTTCACGACTAAGTCTCAGACAAATTATTTTTAACATTTCTAAGCTTCAGTTTTCTCATCTGTAGTTTAGGAATTAAAGTACCTCCTACCTTATAAGGGCATAAGGAGGATTTAATGAGGTAACATGTAAATGTTTGATAAACATATAATGTATGCCATTATCTTATGGTTACCTCTGGTAGATTGGGATATTTCAGTATATAGTATCAGGGTCCATAAAATGCATTGCAAATTAAGGTAGGATAGAGTAGGCCTTGTTGAGAGGTGATTTTGAGAAAATAAAAGAAGGTAAGGGAGTCAGGCTTTAAACTCATTATGCTAGGGTTTCTCAACCTTGGCACTATTGACATCTTGGGATAATTCTTTGTTTTGGAGGCTGTCCTATGCATCATAGGTGCTTAGCAGCATCCAGGCTTCTACCCACTCATTGTCAGTACCACCCCCCGACCCCAGTCAATAGCAATCAAAATGTTTCCAGATATTGTCAAATGTTGTGTGTGGAGCAAAAGTGCTCCTGGGTGAGAATCACTGCCTTATTTTAAAAAATATGGCATATTACTATGTTGCCCAGCCTGGTCTCAAACCTGTGGGTTCAACCGATCCTCCTATCTTAGACTCTGACATGGCTCTGTGTGTGTTATCACATCTGAGAACCTATGCCTTAGAGGAAGTTACATGGCAGGTAGAGGGAACTTATACACACACACATTTTAGTTTTCCATGGATCCTGCTGAGAATTGAACCCAGTGTCTCACACATACTAGGCGAGCACTCTACCCCTGAGCCACAGCCCCAGCCATGAAGGGAATTCTTAAGAGGGGAGTGTACCCAGAGTATTTGAAGGAGAGCAAGGAGGAAAGTGGGGTTGGAGTTGAGTGAATGAGGGGGAAAGCAAGTAGTAGGTGAGAAAAAGCGAGGCCTGGCTTCTTTGGCTTTTACTCTGAGTAAAATGTGGAGGCATAGCAAGATTTTGGGCAGATCTGATATTCATTTTAAAAGAAGTTACTTTGATGCCTGTGTTGAGAATAGACTGAAGAGAGGGAAGAATGGACTTGGGAGACTAATTAGTATTATAGAGTTCTGCAAGAGGGATGATGGTGGCTTGCATCAGGGTGATGGCAGTGTAGTTGATAAGCAGTATGTGTGCTTTGAGGCAGAACAGCAGGATTTCCCAACAGATTGCTTGTGGGGAATATATAAAACAAAAGTTTCAAGGAAGCCTTTGGCCTGAAAAGCCTGAAGAACAGAGTTACCATTAATGGAAATGAGGAATTTTTTAGGTGAAGCAGATTTGAAGAGAAGGTCAGAAACTATTGGACTATTGCGTTTTGAGACACTTATTAGACAACCAAATGGAGATTCCAGCCTGAAATTGGATATATGAGTGTGGAGTTTGAGAACTGAGTTGAGGCTGTAGATAAAGATTTTGGGAGTCATTTACATACAGATGGGATTTAAAACTAGAAGACTGGCTGAGACTCCCAGGGGAGAAGTAGACAAGACTATATACTGACCCTTTAAGATCGAGAGATTAGGAAGACGGGATGAGCAAAGGAGACATAGAATGAGAGAGATGGAAAGGAAACCAGAGGAGGCCAGTGTCCTGGGAAGCAAATGAAAATGTATGGAGGAAGAAAAGGTGATTAGATATATGTCAAATGCTGCTGAGAGATGAGGACAGAAAATTGTCTGTTCTCCGTGGTTTATGGGAGTTGGGCTGTAACAGAAGTCAGTGGTCTAGATGATCAACACTACCATAAACATCGCCATCATAGGGTCAGTCTTTCAATCATTGGTGGAGATGTGATTATAGAGCAGTGCTTTTGGAATATTTACTTTGTAATCAGAAGATCTAGAATCTAGTCTCAGATTCACTGCCATAATTAGCTTCATGACTTTGGGCAAATTGCTTACTTGTTCCTTAAATATATAATGTGGCTAAAATACACGTGCTACATACTTTGCAGGATTGCGAAGTGCTTAAAGTGAGACAATATTTATACGGCTTTGAAACTTACAAAGTTTGATTAAAATAATAAAAAAACCCCTATGTTCTTGTTTATAGCTCAAGAATGGGTTGATATTTAACATAGGATGATCTTTTAAAGATTATAGGCTTAATCCTAAAATCTATTTTTCTTTAAACATTTTTATTTATTTATATTTTTGTATATCTTTCTCTTTTTTCTTTTTTTATTTTTGCAGTGGGGACTGAATCCAAGAGAGCTTTACCACTGAACCACATTCCCAGCCCTTTTTATTTTTTATTTTGAGACAGGGCTCCATTAAGTTGCTGAGGCTGGCTTCAAACCTGTGATCATCCTATTTCAGCTTTTGAGTCACTGGAATTACAGCCTACCACCCTTGACTTAAGGGAGTTCAGTGTGGTATTTCTCTACATTCATGTAGTGCACACTCATCAAATTTAACTTCCTTTTCCTTACCCTCCTCTTATCCCCTTCCCAGTCTCTAGTAATCACTATTCTACTTTCAGGTGGACTATTTTTAGCTTCCAAATATAAGAGAGAACATGTGGTACTTGTCTTTCTGTTTCTGATTTAGTTCATTTAGCATAATATCCTCCAGTTTCACCATTCTGTTGCAGATAACAAGATTTCACTTTTCTTTATAGCTGGATAATATTCCACTGTGTATATATGCCATGTTTTCTTTATGTATCCATCTGTTGATGAACACATAGTCTGATTCCATATCTTTGCTATTGTGAATATTATTGCAATAAACATGGACATGCAGGTATCTCTTTGGTATGTTAATTTCCTTTGCTTTGAATATTTACCCAGAAGTGGGATAGCTGGATCATATAGTTTATCTATTATTAGTTTTTAAAAATAATTTATTTATTTTTCTGTGGTGCTGAGGATCAAAACCAGTGCTTAACTACTTGTGCTAGCAAGTGCTCCACTACTGAGCTACAACCCCAGCTCCTATTATTAGTTTTTTGAGGAAGCTCCAGACTGTTTTCCATAATGTGGGGTGGTACTAATTTACATTCCCACCAACAATATATGAATTCCTTTTTCTCCAGATCCTCTCCACCATTTGTAATATATATTTATATTTATATTTTTGTAGTAGTCATTCTAACTTGGTCGAGATGATATCTCATTGTAGTTTTGATTTGCATTTCCCTGAGAATCCCTGATATTGAGCACGTTTTCATATATTTGTTGGCCATTTGTATTTCTTTTTTTGAGAAGTAGCTATTCATGTTATTTGCCCACATTTTTGGTCAGATTATGTTTTTCTGTTGTTAATTTTTTGAGTTTCTTATAATGTTGTGGATATTAACCTGTGACAGGTGAAGATTTTGAAAATATTTTCTCCCATTCTGTGGGTTCTTTCTTTATTCTGTTGTTTCCTTTGCTGTGTAGAAGCCTTTCAGTTTGATTTAATACCATTTGTTAATTTTGATTTCCTGTGCTTTTGGGGTCCTATCCAGAAAACCCTTGCCTGTCCCAATGTCTGATCCATGTTGAGTTGACTTTTGTACATGGGGTGGGTTGGGGGTCAAGTTTCAATCTTCTGCATGTTGGGTGTCCAACTTTCTCAGCACCAGTTATTGAAGACACTGTTGTTTCTCCAGTGAATGCTTTTGGCAACTTTGTTGATAATCAGTTGGCTGTAAATGTGTAGATTTATTTCTGGGTTCTCTATTCTGTTCTATTGGTCTATGTGTCTGTTTTTATACCGATATCATGCTGTTTTGGTTACTATGGCTCTGTAGGATATCTTGAAACCAGGAATCATGATGCCTCTACCTTTGTTCTTTTTGCTTAGGATTGCTTTGGCTATTCTGGATCAATGTCATTGATTTTCTGATGGGGATAGCATAGAATATGTAGATAGCTTTGGGTAGTGTGAACATTTTAACAATATTAATTTTTCTAATCCACGAACATGAGAGGTCTTTCCATTTTTGTGTCTTTAAAAATTTCTTTCATCAGTTTTGTAATATTCGTTAAAGAGGTCTTTTGCTTCCTTGGTTAAGTTTATTACTAGATATTTTAGTTTTTTGTAACTATTGTGAATGCCTTTATGATTTCTTCCTCAGCAGATCAGCAGATTCATTATTGGTGTATTAAAAAACTACTGATTTGGTACATTTCATTTTGTATCCTGCTCCTTGATTGAATTCATTTATCAGTTCTAATAGTTCTTTGGTGAAGTCTTTAGGTTTTTCTGTACATGGGATCATATCATCAACAGGTATAATTTGATGTCTTCTCTTCCTTTTTTTGCATACCATTTACTTCTTTCTCATGCTTAATTGTTCTAGTTAAAACTTCTAGTATTCTATTGAATGAGGAGTGGTGACAGTGGATTTTGATTTCCTGTGCTTTTGGGGTCCTATCCAGAAAACCCTTGCCTGTCCCAGTGTCTGGAAGGGTTCTCCTTTTTGCTTACAGTGGTTTCAGAGTTTCTTCTTGTCTTCTTCCTCTTTTTAAATGAACTTCTCTCAGTTTTCCCACATTCAGTATGCTGTTGGCTATGGATTTGTCACATAAGCCTTTATTATACTGAGGTGCGATCTTTTTTATTCAGGGATTTTATTGTGAAGGGATGTTGAATTTGAACAAATGCCTTTTCTGCATCTATTGAGATGATCATGATTTTTATTTTTCATTGTGGTGATGTGATTGATTTGTGTTATGTTGATCTATCCTTGTATCCTTGAGCTGAAACCAGCTTGATTGTGGTGAATGGTCTTGATCATGTGCTGTTGATTTTGATTTGCTTGTATTTTGTTGCAAATTTTTGCATCTGTCTTCATCAGGGATATTGGTCTACAGCTTTCCTTTTATTTTTGTTGTATCTTCGTCTGGTTTTGGTAATAGGATTATGCTGGCCTTATGTGAGTTTGGATGGGGTCCCTCCCTTTCAATGCTTTGGAGTAGTTTGAGAAGAACTGGCATTAGTTCTTCTTTAAAAGCTTGCTAAAATTCAGTAGTGAAGCCATCTGCTCCTAGGTCTTTCTTTGTTGGGAGTTTATTACATCTAATTTCATTACTCATTATTGGTCTTTCAGGTTTTTTATGTTCTCATTGTTTAATTTTGGTAGATCATATGTATCCAGAAATTGTCAACTTCTTTTAGGATTCCCAATTTATTAGCATAGCTTTTCCATAAAAGTCCTCAATAATCCTTTGTATTTTAGTGGTATCAGTTTTTTCCTTTTTCTTCTCTGATTTTTATCTGAGTCTTCTCTCTTTATTAGTATAATTAAGTGTTTGTCAATTCAAAAAACAAACTGTTTCTTTTTCATTGTTTTTATTTCTCTATTTCATTTACTTTTGCTCTGATATTTGCTATTTCTTTCCTTCTACTAATTTTATGTTTGTTTTGTTTTGCTTTTCTAAAACCCTTGAGATGTATTATGAGGTTGTTTGTTTGAAATCTTTTTTTTTTTTTTGATGGAGGCACTTGTTGCTGTATACTTCCTCTTAGTGCTTCGGCTGTGTCTCATAAGTTTTAGTATATTGTGTTTCCACTTTAATAGGCTTCAAGAAATTTTTAAATTTCCCCTTTGATTTCTTTGATCCATTGTTCATTTAAAAGTGTGTATTGGTATAATTTCTAAAATTTCTTTTGTTGGTCTAATATTTGGACTATTCTTGAAGAAATTTCATGTGCTGATGAAAAATATATTCTGCAGCTG
Source organism: Ictidomys tridecemlineatus (assembly GCF_052094955.1). Taxonomy (NCBI): domain Eukaryota; kingdom Metazoa; phylum Chordata; class Mammalia; order Rodentia; family Sciuridae; genus Ictidomys; species Ictidomys tridecemlineatus. Next base: position 95,026,707 of record NC_135480.1, on the reverse strand, counting down.
TTTGTGTATTCTATAAACATCAAGTCTACTTGATTTATATAACTTTAATACTGGATGTTTCTTTTTACCTTTTTTTTTTGTCTGGATAATCTAACCATTGGTGAAAGTGGAACATTGTACTGGAGTCTACCTATTTCTTTAGGTCTAATAGTATTTGTTTTATAAAAGTTTGTGCTCCATGGACTGGGGTTGTGGCTCAGTGGTAGAGCACTCACCTAGCATGTGCGAGGCACTGGGTTCAATCCTCAGCACCACATAAAAATAAGTAAATAAAATTAAGGTATTGTGAAAAATAAGTAAATAAAATTAAGGTATTTGTGTCCAATTACAACTAAAAAAATAAGAAATTGTGTGCTCCAATATTAGGTGTGCATAGATTTATAATCATTTTATCTTCTTATTAGATTGATCCCTTCCTTGATCATCATATAGTTTCTTTTTCTCTTATTAAAGTTTTTGTCATAAAGTCAATTTTGTCAGATATAACAATAGTCATTCCTTGCTTTAGGTTTTTATTTGCTTGAAATATCATTTTCTGTCCTTTTACTTTAAATCTGTGTTTTGTTACTGGCAAAGTGAATTTCTTGTAGGCAGCAAATTGTTGACTTCTGTTTTTTAAACCATTAAGCCAGTCTGTATCTTTAGTTGGAGATTAAAGTCCCTTTATGTTCAAGGTTATTATTGGGGTAAAAGCTTACATCTTGTCATTTTGTTGATTTTTCTTCTAGTTTTCAATTTTCCTTGCTCTTCTTCTTTTCTTTTTTTGTGAATTGATGGCTTATGGTACTGATAATTCTAGATTGTTTTCTATTTCTATTTTGGTTATCTGCTCCTCTAGAGGAATTTATATTTTCACATACTTTCATAATGGTAGTTTTCCTTTACTTCTGCCTGTAAGACTCCTTTAAGTATTTATTGTAAATTGAATTCCCTCAGTTTTTCTTGTCTTGGAAGGAGTTTATTTCTTCTCCATGTCTGAAGGATAGCTTTTCTGGGTATAGGATTCTTGCTTGATAGTTATATTTTTTAAGAACTTGGAAGACATCATTCCATTTGATCCTAGCCTGTAGGGTTTCTGCTGAGAAATCTGAGTCTAATGGGGATACCCTTAAATATGGTTTGGCACTTTTCCCTGGCAGATTGTTTTATTCATCTTGTACTTTGACAGTTTGACTATAATATGACCATTTCTGGTTATGTCTAATTTGGATCCTATAAGCCTGTTATACATGGATGCCTGTATCTTTCCCAAGGACAGGGAAGTTTTCTGCTATTATTTTGTTAAATAGATTTTCCATGCCTTTAACTTTTTTCTCCTTCCCCTCAGGTATTCAGAAACAAACAGGCAAAAATACATGTATATTTGCTAACTTAATTGTATCACAAAGTCTTTTTTTTTTGTACAAGGAATTGAACCCAGGGGCACTTAACCACTGAGCCACATCCCTAGCCCTTTTTAAAAATATTTTATTTAGAGATGGGATCTTGCTAAATTGCTCAGGGCCTTGTTAAATTGAGGAGGCTGGCTTTGACTTCATGATCCTTCTGCCTCGGCTTCTGGAGCTGCTGGGATTATAGGAGTGCACCACCATGCCTGGCATCACAAAGGTCTTCAATACGCTCTTCATTCTTTCTTTGTGTGCTTTTTTTTTCTTTTTTGTCTGAATGGGATATTTCAAAAGACTTGTCTTCAAATTCAGATATTCCTTCTTTCACATATATTATAGTCTGTGGTTGAAGCTTTCAACTGTATTGTTTTGATTTTATTTGACAAGATTTCTGTTTGGTTCTTTTCCATAATCTCTTTTTGCTAAATTTCTCAATAATGTCATTCATTGTCTTCCTAATTTCATGTGACTGCTTATCTGTATCCTTTTGAATCTCATTGAATTTTTAATAATCATGCTTTATAAATTTTTTTTTTGTTTTAGGAAATGCAGGTTTAATTTCTATGTTAATTAGTGATGAGACTCTAGGCCTGTTCAATACAAATGTAGACAGCAGCCAAGTGTGGTTATTTAAATGAATTAAAATGAAAGGAAGCTAAAAGTTCAGTTCCTCAGTTTAACTGGTCACATTTCAAGCGTTCTGTGGCCATGACAAATATAGAATCTTTCTATCACCACAAAAAGTTCTATTTGACAGCACAGGTATAAGCTCTAAATCCACCAGAAGCACAGTCTGGTATCATAATCAGATGTGAGAGGCCATATGTAGATAATAATCTCATTTTAAAGTGGTAAACTGATACCAATATTTCAAGATTGCCTTTGTGTCTGTTAAATCTTGTTACAGTGGGGCTTATTTTCTACACAGTTTAGGGTTAAGTTTTATTTGATAGTATAGGCACTTTTTGCAAATAGTTGCAAACTATTTTCCAAACAATTATGAATGGGTGTCAGGGCAAAAGGAAATGGTAAAAGGAGATATTTTGAGGACCTTAAAGCATTAATCTCTATGGATGAGGCAGCCCTTGCAGCCTGTTTCTACCTATAAGTTCCCTGAGTTCCCTCTGAGCATTGAAGGTGAATCTGTGCCTGGGATTCCATATTGCTCACCCTAGCACCTTACCAGTGATATGATGATATCATGAATGGGGAGAAATGAGGCATGTAACAGAAGGAGCAGTGACTGGAGATGTAAGAACTGGAGTGTTGCCCATTTAAAGCAAATGTTTTTCTATTGGGTAGCAAAATTGGGGAAGAGCCCAGAGTAGAACATGGTTGCCACCCAGAGCCATAGGCAGCAAATAAAATCTGTATTTGGAATTCTGAACACCCAGCTGCATGAGAATGCACAGTAAATTACTCTGCAGAGTAAGTACAGCAGGTACTTAGCATACAACCAATCACAATGTCAACAGCATTTAAATGAGGAGATAGATGCATGGTTTGGGGTATAAGGAATGGGCATTTCATGATCATTGCATCAGATTTTAAAATGCAACTCTCTGGTAATAGCTGTTGTCTCAGTTTGGGTTTTTCTTTTTTAGTTTTTATTTGTTCTTTTTAGTTATACATGACGGTAGAATGTATTTTGACATATTATTATATTTTACAAACAATTATGAATGGGTGTCAGGGCAAAAGGAAATGGTAAAAGGAGATATGGGAGTATAACTCCCATTCTTGTGGTTGTACATGATATGGAGTTACACTGGTCGCTTTTTAAGTTCTTTATCAGGCATTCATTCATATTAATTTCTTTGGGTTCTTTTGCTAGAGAGGTTCTTTTTTAAAAAAAAATATTCTGGGGGCTGGGGATGTGGCTCAAGCGGTAGCATGCTCGCCTGGCATGCGTGCGGCCCGGGTTTGATCCTCAGCACCACATACCAACAAAGATGTTGTGTCTGCCGAGAACTGAAAAATAAATATTAAAAATTCTCTCTCTCTCTCTGTCCTCTCTCACTCTCTCTTTAAAAAAAATATTCTTATTTCATTTATTTATTTTTATGTGGTGCTGAGGATCGAACTCAGAGCCTCGCATGTGCTAGGCGAGAGCTCTACTGCTGAGCCACAATCCCAGCCCAAGAGAGTGAGGTTCTTTAGAGGCATCATGTTACCTTGCTTTTTTCATATTTTTATGTTCCTATATTGAGATTTTGATGGGATGGGTATTTATACCACTCTTATGGGACAGCCTTCTTAAGTGGCTGTCTCCAACAAGGTGTCTTCTATTGTGTGTGTGATGATGTGTCTTAAGGTATTAGTTTGTCATGCAATGTGGGCTTTGATTCTAGCTAGTTACCATAGTGTAGTCTCTCTATTGCTTCTTTGACTGTGATTAGTGACTTTGGGCACAGAACTAACTGTGGCAGAGTTGGAGAGAGACACTGACTCTCTGGGCCATGAAGGAATCGGGACACTAGTGGCTCAGTCAGGTGTGGTGCAGAGAGCAGCAGGTGTGGAATGCCTACTCTGTGGCCCTTCCCACAATGGGAAGAGTGGTGGCTTATAGCAAGGGATGGGAGTTTCCCTAGGCCCTATTGATGCCACTTCTATTGCTAGCAAGGACCTCTGGCACTGGCAGTTCCAGCAATGGTGAAGGGACTGACACACTTATTTTCGGACCAGTCACTGTTATGGATCCAGAAGGTGAAGGTCCCCTCTGTGGCACTCACACCAGTCCTGACAGTAGTGCATAGTCAGGTAAAGTACAGAGGTAGGGCAGCAGTGGGGGCTACATAGTTGTAGTGGCAGCAGAAACTACAGTGTTCCCTTTTTGCTGGTGGCAGTGCATGTCCAGGGGAGGAACTGTGGCCAGTCAACTTTCCTCATGGTTCTCTTTGGCCATGTGGACCTGCTGGCAGGGTGATGACACTTTTCTCCCCTGGATTCCTTTTGCTGTAGTAGATGCCTGGGGGCAGTGTGACTGTCAGAGCCACAGAGTTGTTTATGGTCCCCTTAGGACAACCCAGTGGGCAGGGCAGCAGTGAAAACCACAGGATTCCCTCCCTGCTTTGTTAGTAAAGGTTATCTGAGCATGGCACAGGATGGGTAGTGGGAACCGCATGGGCTCCTTCCTTCAGTCTTGGCACAGGACTGGCCCTGACTTTAACTTCAGAGGTCAAATATCCTAATCTGCTGTTGCTTCTGTTCCCCTCAATGTCAACAATATCTGCCCCCTGCATTGCAGGGCATCCAGAGGACTTAGGTTACAGTCACTCTGCTGGGTCAAATTGGGTTTGCAAGGCAGCTACCTGTTCTTTCCTGGCCCCTGCCAGCTAGTGCAGCAAAATATCTGTGGGGTCCCAGAGATAGGAATATGCAGAGGTTTCTTAACTCTAGAGCAGTTCAAACTCAGACAATTACTCACTTCTTAAGATGACTCCTAACTACAGCATCCTGGAGGTACACTGACAGGTCATGTGAGATCCGTTTCACAAGACTACTGGACAGATTTCAGGTTTCTTATCTTAGTGGGGATTGTGAGCCTGTGAGGATTGTGAAACTTTCCTGTAGCTTGCATTGCTAGCATCAACACTAATAGAGTTTTCTGGGGCTCTCTCTTTTACCCTGACCCTTGCAGAGGAAAACCCTCCCCGACTCCCACCCCAGCTGTGGAGCCATAGTGGCAGATGACAGGTTATCTCATTTGTCTTCTTATGCTGTCATTCCAAGTCTTTGACTCTTAGAAGGTTCTAGTTTCCCTTTTGCTGATTTCCATTGTTCTTCCACAATCGCCTAAAAATGCAGCTATACACTTATTGGTTGGTTCTTTTTTTGTGAAGGAAGAGATGAGTGCTGGGCATCTCTATTTAGTCAGATATTTTATTTTTAATGTGTAACATTCTTAGATTATTCTACTTTCATAAAGTGCTATAAATACTATATTATTAAGAAAAATACCATTGTCAAGCTTGCATAAAAATAGCACAATATAAGTTTGGGTAAGTATGCTCTCACTTGGGCATCTAAATTTAGTGTCTGAGTCACAGAAAGTTTTACAGATGGAATTCTGCTTACTCATTGATAATGTTAGTCAGACACTAAGTTAAATAACTACAGATTCAAATTTGCAATCCTTATGACTCAAAGATCCGTGTAACTACTGTCTGCCTTATAGAATACAGGATTTAAAAAATATTGTCATACGTAGTTGGAGAAGCAGGCTGAGTGTCAAGGCCATATGGCCACCTACAGAGGCCAGAAATATCGGAATAGGTCATACACTGAGGTATTTTCTTGGTGAGGAAGTCAGTGTTAACCAAGACCATGTGATATACAAGATAAAGTTAGTTACCTCTTCTGATGACGCTGGCTCTAGGAGAGATTCACGCTTCCTTTCAATGAGTTTTGAGAGAAGATTCCTTTCTCTTTCAGAAATGGGCTGCTCTTCCAGCAGAATAGCATGTACACTTTGGTTGAATTTAGTGTCCCAGGAAACTGCTGACATTTGCAGTGTAGTAGAGAATGCTTCCCTGAAATAGGCCTTCAGTCCCTGGTCAAAGAAGAAAAGGGATAGATTGGTATAACTTTAAGACAGTTGCTATTAAAACTTTAAAATAATAGTTGAAAGGAAACAGAGGTTCGTATCTATCACCCTCACTTGCCCTCTAACCATTTTGGTGAGGTTTATGCATTGACAATTAAATATTGGCAGAAAGCTGAGATGCTGTTCTCCATAGGAAGACACTTCTCTCAAGAAGTGGTGCCTACATTGTCATATGCATGCACCATGAGAGAGTGGTGGATATGTTTTTTTTTTTGTGTGTGTGTGTGTGTATGTGTGTGCGTTGCTACAGGAAATTTGATTAGGAAAATCCATTTCCTGGCCTGGAAGTAGAAAACAAAAACCACCAATGGGACTCAAATAGAATCAAAATGTTGCAAAACTTAAAGCATTTATTATGGGGTCTGAGTCATAAAGAGGAGAAAAAAAGCCCTGTGTATGTTTTTTTTTTATATTTAGTTTTTAGTTTTTTGGTGGACACAATATCTTTATTTTACCTTATGTGGTGCTGAGGATTGAACCCAGTGCCTCATGAATGCTAGACGAGCGCTCTACCACTGAGCTACAACCCCAGCCCCATCTGTGTATCTTTTTAATACCTCATAAAATGATCTCAGAAAGGTGGGGTTGGAGTCCTGATGGAAATCCCCAGCAATGATGTGGGCCAGGCAGTGGATCAACAGCAGAACAAAGCTTCCCACAGATGCCAAACACTCTCTCCCAACAAACAGTGTGTTTTCAGCACTCTGAATGGAGAAGATACCCAAACACAGAGATGTCAACCTCAAGGAACATTTCCACTGCCTCTTCCTTTTTCTGAGTTTATGTCGTCTAAAATAAGACTCCCTAGGCTTAATGGAAATGTACTGAAGGGAAGATTCAGAGGCAGGAAAAAGTATTGTTTAGTTTTATTGTATGAGTAAGTCATTTTGTTCATTGTCTCCCAGTTTTTCCTGCTACCCTCAACCTACAGAAAACAAGTTGAGAAATTCAGAGCAAAGTTACCTGTGTATCTATGTCTATTATTAATGTTCTCCAATCACTATTTCCTTAAGAGGTTATTTTTAAACTTTAGTGTGAATAAGAATCACCAGGGCGTGATTTTATTGTTGGAACCCATCTCAGAATTTCTGGTTCTGTGGGCCTTGGGCAGGGGCCCAGGCATTTTCATTTTTACCAAACTCCCAGGTAGGAGATCCTGCAGGGGTCCATGAACCAGAATTTGAGAATCACTGCTTTAGATGGTTGTCAGGCTTTTTTTTTTGTCTTTACACTTTTGTTGTAATCAAGTTTTCAAATCACCCATCTTGCAACTGATTTGAAATAACTTCCTCACTTATTCTCTTAGGAGGCACTAGATTGGCATGAGAAAGCCCCGGAACTAGCCTGAAATCTGTCCCTTGGATTAGCTATAGGGTAGAAGAATGAGTTTGGTGTCAAATATACTTGGACCCAAGTCTCAATTCTTGCTAATTCTGTGATCTTATGCCATTTACTATCTCTGGCCCCAGTTTATCAAGAAGTGGTGCTTACATTGTCGCATGCATGCACCATGACAGAGTTATGGATATGGAGATAATAAGACTATCTACCCCAGAGGGTTGCAAGAAGTTATAAATGAAATAATATGCATGTGAGGTACATGGTCAAGAGCATGACTGGCACACATCATTCAGTGATTCCTGAGTTTGCTTTGCCATTAGTAGAATGGGATTCAATTTTCTGTCCTTCATAGAGTTGCTCTGAGGGTCAAGTGAAATAATGCCTGGAAAGTACCATGTATGAGCATTGTTTTTTTTGGTTTTATTAAATCCCCCAGTGATCTACTAGGCAAATGTAAACCATTTTCTAGTCCTTTAACGTCGATTAGCAGTTTATCCTCAGAATCATTTACCAATGGACTGTTGTCAGTGTTTAAAGTCCATACACACCAGCTTAGAGTTATCTGCAAGGCACTTCCAATCTACATATCTGAGGAACCACTAGGACAGGAACAATTTAGATTTTTTTCTATAGAAAGATGCTGATTGCATAAGATTTCCTGAAACTAGAATCATGAGTCTTATGGGAAATACCACTGTGGAACCACCAGCTTTGAGAGTGACAGAGATCTATTAATGGCACAAGGCCATTATGCTTCCCTGGACACAAGCCAGGACATATTCACTTCACTGATTAGAGAAAGCTCTTACATGGTGACATTTATTATGCCTTAGCTAAATGACTTATTTCCAAGGGGAATAAAGTATGTCAGGATTTGAGAGAGAAAAATGCTTTTATTTCTTTTGCTTCTGCTTATCTTTAATAGACCCAAGAACTCAATATCCCTGGTCTGGGAATGAATGTGCAGTACCTGGTAGAAGAAGGAACCCTGGAACGAGTTATCTGAGGCTTCTGTGGAGGGAAGATGAGAAGCAATCTGCAGAGTGATTTCTGGAGCCTGAAGAGAATGACAAACAAAAACAAAACCCATGCTTTTACTAAAAAATTCTTATGCAGCTCAGCTTCATAGCATCAACCAAATTAATGAGAAGTAAATTCACTGGAACACCCATTTAAATTGTAACAGAGCAAGTAGATTCAGTATACAGTATGGGAAAATCGAGGGTATTTAACTATGTTTTTAATATTTATGCCAAGTGACCATTTACTACTTTTCAAAATTAACTTACTTACTTCTCATTAAAGGCTGGCAGTCAGGCATGAGAGTTCACAAGCCATATGGCCTGAATTCTAACCCTGGCTCTACTTTGCTAGCTGTGATCATGGGTAAGTTTACTCAATCACTCCGTATCTTTTTCCCTCAAATTTAAAATGTGAAAAATAATAGTATTGGTGTGATATTGGGTTTTGTGAAGATTAAGAGAACTAATTTACACAGATTATTACAATGTTTTCTGGTAGCTAGAAAGTACTTAATTCATTCTACCTATGATTAACATCGTCCAAAAATGTTCTACTTTAGATTGGTACTGTAATGTCCATCAGTCCCTTCAAGAGAAGTAGAAAGTTCACTGCTCCAGGCTTCATCTTAGGAGCATTCATTGTCACAGAGCTCCTTCCTGGCCAGGCTAACCTTCTCAGCTCTCCAGTGACTGCTCCACAAAGAGGCCAGACTTCTGACTTACATGAAGCTGGGGGACGAGGAGGTCCAGGATGGAGAGGCCATACTGGTAAACCACAAACTCCCTGGCAGAAAGGTCTGTGGATGGCACAGTTGTCAGCTCTTCTTTCTGCACTGTCTGGGTTTTTCGGAGATCCTGCAAAGAGCTTTTTGGGTCTATGGAAATCAAGAGAAAACAGTGATGATTTCATTGATTTATTTTTATTTTTTGGTATAGTAATGATAGATTACCAACAACTACAACAACACAACTCTGCAAAGGAAAAGGTTTATTTACAACCAGCTAATCCATCCATATATCCATCCATCCATCTTCCCATGCTATATGTGCATTGTGCCTCAAGATCTTCATGGAAAAGTGATTTATTTATTTTTCCCCCGTGATATTTTTAAAAATATTTAATTGATTTTTTAAAAATACATGACAGTGGAATGCATTACAATTCTTATTACAATATAGAGCACAATTTTTGATATCTCTGTTTGTATATAAAGTATGTTCACACCAATTCATGTCTTCATGCATGTACTTTGGATAATGATATCCATCACATTCCACCATCATTGCTAACCCCCTGCCTTCTCCCTTCCCCTCCCACTCCTCTGCCCTATCTAGAGTTTGTCTATTCCTCCCATGCTCCCCATGCCTACCCCATTATGGGTCAGTCACCTGATATCAGAGAAAACATTTGGCATTTGTTTTTTTGGGATTGGCTAACTTCACTTAGCATTATTTTTTCCAATGCCATCCATTTACCTGCAAATGCCATGATTTAATCCCCTTTATTGCAGAGTAATATTCCATTGTGTATATATGCCACATTTTTTTTATCCATTCATCTATTGAAGGGTATCTAGGTTGATTCCATATTTTAGCTGTTGTGAATTATGTTGCTATAAACATTGATGTGGCTGTGTCCCTGTAGTATGCTGTTTTTAAGTCCTTTGGGTATAGACCGAGGAGTGGGATAGCTGGATCAAATGGTGGTTCCATTCCCAGTGGAAAAGTGATTTAGAACAGAGGAGCCAGAAGGAGGGCCCAGAGAAGACAGCAGCAGGTTTTCCTCTGCTATTTCATAAAGTTGTTTGGATAATTAGATGTACTGCACTCAGAACAGTGTCTGGCACACAGTAAGCACTTAGTAAATGTTGGCTGCATTAAAAAGTCTTCCTTCTTACAAATTGTCTCTAATGGCCTTTAGACAATTTAAATGGGCATTTAGACATTTCTATTGTGTTTTTCTTGAGAGGACAATGAAAAATGGTTTGGGTAGCAAAGTATAGGAAAGAGTGTGGAACTAGTAGTCAGAAGACCTGTGTTCTGGCTCAGGTTCTGTGAGACCCTGAGGAAGTTGCTTAACTTCATTGGTTCTCTTTTATAAATAAAATAAAGAACAATAGTTCACTATCTTATAGAATTAGAGCTAGGTTTTCCAGGTGTAAATAAGTCAATGTACATAAAATTGCTTTCAGGATGATATAGTCAATAGAATCGTCAGCGGGTTGAAGTGGAGATGGGAACCGTTAGAAAAGCCCTCATCTCTTTGCCTGTCTTCTTCTTGGTTTCCATCAAAGGGAGGAAGAATTAATCATAAGGTTGGTCAAGTTCCAGAGTTAGTAATCTTTTCCTGTAAAGGGCCAGATAGTAAGTATTTTAGGCTTTTTTTCATCCAAAAGCTAAAATTAGGGTTCAATTGAGTGATTCCTATCTTTATGGTAGAGGTAGGGCCTCCTTTCTGGGCTTCTCCTTCTATCTTAGGAACTCACAAAAATGTGTTGCCTCCTCTCTTTTTTGGCATATCCCTTGTAATGGGGTAGTTTTCATACAGGGAAGCAGGTTAGAAGCGCAATTCTGGGGAAAGAACCCCTGGAGTTGAATTCCCACTGAACTACATATTGGCACAAAGATCTTTGACTGCTTACTTGACCTATCCGGAAGCTTCAGTTTCCTCATCTACGAAATGACCATAGTATCAACCTCAATAGGTTGTTGTAAAAATCAAATGAGTTGATATATGTAAAGATTTAGAACAGTACATAACACATTGTAAAACACCACATTGTAAAAATGTTATTCTTCCGTTCCAGTTACCCCTAATTGTTTAAAAATGGAAAGCCATTCTTAGCTTATGCACTATAGAAACACAGGTAGCGGACTGGAGTTGGCCTGTGGGCCATAGTTTGCTGATCCCTGCTCAAATACAGGGTTGTTTGTGAAACTGTGGCCTGCATCATGCATGGTCTATGGAAAGGCACACACTTATTTTCTGTTATTTCTACTTGGGAGGTGGGTGAGTTGAAACAGACCTGGCTCTTTAGTGCAGGCCAGTCAGATTCTCTTGACTTCTAATTCCAAGGGGTGGTATTGATACAGTGATCTCTATGCATCAAGGTCTTCTCTGTCTCCCCTGTTTTTCTCCCTATGTCTCATACTTTTCCACTAATTCCTTTTAACATGTTTCTGGCTGGTATGGGACAAAAATCCTAAGATTTAGATAAGTGTTTGGTGGGGAGGTAGAGGGCCTTTAGGAATTCCCTTTTGGGAATTGGCCAAGTATAATTACAGTGGTACTCTGATTCCTAATTGTTATTTATTAAAAAGAAAAATTCCTTGGCAATCTTAGGGTTGGGGGCAGAGAGAAAGGGATGATTGGCAAGACTGGATTCTGGCATTCCTAGTTCCTGGGGGTCACACCTTCACACACCTTCAGTGCCCCATGATAATTCCTAGGGATCACCAGGGAGAAGGAGGTTACCTGGTTTGTGATGCACTTGTGGTTTAGCTCCTTCCTTGTGGGCTTGGGACCATATGTCTATTTTCTTTAGGATGGAGAACAAAGGTGAGGTCTGAATGGTGTCAACTTTATCTGCATCTGAACAGAGGAGTATATAATAGTGGAGTAAGGATATAGGAGTGTGGCCAGAGCCAAAAAGAGCAAGATGTGGCATCAGGTGTGACAGGAATCCTTTAAAATGGATCCTCTAATCCCCTACAACATGTCAGTACCGTTGTGTAATCTCCTCCCCTTGAGTAAGGATTGGATTTGGCAATACATCTCAAGTGAATATAACATAGCAAAAGGAATGAGATGTCACTTCTGAGATTAAGACGCACAAAAAAAAAATCCGGCAAGTGTGTCTCTCTCCCCGCATCCCCCCACTGTCCCCTGTCTTTTGCTTGCTTTCTGTGAGGGAAGCCAGCTGTCAGGTTGAAAGCTGCCCTATGAAGTCCATATGACAAGGTACTGATGTTGTTGGCCAACAGCCAGCAAGGACTTGAGGTCTGCCAACAGCCATGGGTGGGCTTGGAAGTGAATTCTCTTCTCAGTCAAAGCTTGAAATGACTGCAGCCTATGTGAGACCCTGAGTCAGAGGCATCCAGGTAAACTACACCCAGGTTCTTGACCCACAGAAATTATGAGATAATGTTTATTATTTTAAGCCATTAAATTTTGAGTCAATTTGTTATGTAGCCACAGATAATCAACACATTGGGTTTCTCTGTCCTTCCTAAAGAACCATAGGCCTGCACCTATGGGGCTTGAGACCTAATAGTAGTATTAGATCTTATCAAAACATGACCAGGATTCGCAGAAAAAGGGAATGTTGGATGAGTAACCAGACTTACCTGCTCCTGGTTTCTGATCCTCAAGATCAAGGCCTTGATCTCCCACTAGTACTGCAGTGAGGCTCTTCAGAAATGGGATCAACAGTGGGCATGCAGCAGCCTGATCCCTGGTATAAGTAGTGACTCTTCCATAGAATCTGTCTCCAGGGTAATTCTCCAAACATATAGGGGATCCTGAGGCAATAATCTAGGATGAAATAGAACTGAAGTCCAAAATTGGTTCCCCTGTCCCACATGGCTACTTTGGGAGTTCTTCTCTAAAGCCCCCATGAAAAATGGAAATACGGATTTCATTGGTCAATTCCAGAGGTCATACCTGGCTGTGCAAGAACTGTAGGCGGCTCAGCTCCCGTTGGTACTGCAGTTGACCCAGGGCCTTATCCAAGAAGTTCTGTTTCTTCCTCACTCTCTCTTGAAACTCATCAGAGAGATGCTGTAATACCTGAAACACAGGAAACATAATGCCCGAATTAAAGTGGACCTTCTCTTTCTTTCCTCCTGCTCCCTCTTAGCCTATTCCTTGGGCTTGCTTTCCTCTGAATATTGTATGGGCCTGAAGAACCGTATGATGATATAGGAGGAGATGCTCATTCCTCAGTGTCCCCCTGTCAGCCTTGAGGCTTACCTTCCTGGGACGGTTCCAGACCTGTGGGCTCTGATTCCTCCTCTGCTGCAGCCACACCTCCTCCTCCTGGCCCTGCAGCCTTCCAGATGCTTGCCTGAGCTTTTCTGCTCTTTGCCTTAAACTCTGCAGGACCTCCTGCATGCCCAGTGCCACCTGCGCCTCCTCTTCCCACTCCTCTCTATCTGCTGCAAAGGGCAGAGTAAAGGGCCACATGGCAATGCCATGGAGGTTAAGCAGGAGAAAATACAGTGCTCTGTTGGAGCCAGGGGATCTGCCAGGTGGGAGCCTGACTGGGAGCCTGGGAGAGAGAAGCACATTCAGAGGGTAAGAGGGACTCTCCCTCCCCTGGGGAAGCTGTGGGTGGTAGTACCATTCCTAGCAGATTGTTCTGTGGGCATCTCTTTCCCACCTTGTGAGAGAAGGCCCCGCTCTGGGCTGCTGAGTGTGCTCAGAACTCTGGCTCTCCGTTCTGTCTCCTGAAGGCAGCAGGCCTCCAGGGCTGCACAGGCCTCCTCAGCAGTTCTCAGCTATATAGGACAGAAAGTGCAGAGAAATGAGCTGTAGAGGGAAAATAGCACCTCTGGGCTGTGGTGCCTTGTGTTGACCCCTGCTTAGGCACTTAGGAGTGACTGAAATCTAGGGCCTAGGCCTAGGGAGCCTTGGAAATGTGTCTGCTCTGAGATGGATCCCTTCCTGTGGCCAGGGAGGAGACAAGTATTTCAGATATTCAAAGAGAAACTTGTGAAGTCTTGGCAGATGGATTGGGACCATGAGGTAGCACCTCTGGGCCTCACCTGCAGCCTGGTGTCATTGTCTGGAGTGAAGCAGAGCTCCTGGCTCAGGCGCCCCAGGTGTTCCACTAGCCATTTCTCCTCCTGTTCCTGATGGTACCAGTACTGCTGTCGGGCTCTCAGCTCCCTTTTTAGAAGGTCCTGCTACAATGTCCAGCCTGTTTAGGCTTTTCCAAACAGAGCCGCCCCTCTCCCCAACCTGGCAGCAAAGTCTTCTAAAGTCACTCTTGGGCATCTTGGTGCATCAGGTGACTTGGTTGCAAATGGAAACACACACACACACACACACACACACACACACACACACACACACACTTTCTTCAAGTTCCCCAGTCCCTCCTGCCTTTCAATGCCTGGCCTTTCCAGTGTACCCTGTGCCTCTTGCCCCCAGTTTTCTCTTGGGGGAGGTCAGGGGAGATCAGGGGAGATGGGCACGTGGCAGTGGGGAGTAGCTGTCCCTCCTTAAGTAGCTCCTTCATACTGATCTGTGAAATGATATAGGGTTCAAATGCAAATTTCTTAGCTTCCAACAAAATCACATATTCATCTTTGTTTCTGAAACCATAACTAGACTTAGAATGTATGGTAAGACCCTAAATCATTTTTATTTTGATGGAGATCTGCCAAGGGCTGAATTACTGCAATAACCTCCTGATGGGGCTTCCTGCTCTGGTCTGGCTCTGTTCCCATCCATCCTTTGCAAGCCTGCCAGAGGGAACTTTCAAGAATGCTGATTATACATAAGCATAAAAATGTCTGGAAGGACATTTGCCAACCTGTTAACAGTCGCTACATTTAGAGGGAGAGACTAGGGGAGAGGCCAGTAGTGTCTAGGTGGAAGCAACATGGGGGTGTTGATGGTGGTGGGGGAAGGTTGAGAAGGGGGAATTTTGCTTCATTTATGTACTTTAAATAAATAGTAGGCTTATAAGTGGTTTTTAAAATTCCACACTTTCCAAATTTAAAAGTCTTAAAAAATTAATATCTGATCATATTACATGTGTACTCATGATTCTCTGGTAGCTCCGCTTGGCTTTCATGATCAAAGTCCTATTTCTTGGTTTCTAAGCACATATTGTTCATGATTTTTTTCCCTGCCTTCCCCATTGGCCTCGTTGCTCTCTTTGTCCCTCTGTCTTCCTCAATCTGTAGTCCCATTCCTGCATCCTTTGTGCTTACTGTCCTAAGCCAAGTGGCTTTCTCTGCCTCCATCTTCAAGTTTCTGCCCAAGTGTTACTTCCTGTGGGAAACCTTCCCTGAACTGTCCCCTGTGATTGAAATGCCCTCCCCTGAGGTCCTTTATTGCAGGGGTGATTGGGGATTGAACTCAGAGAAACTTTATCACTGAACCCCATCCCCAACCCTTATTTTTAATTTTGAGACAGGGTCTTGCTAAGTTTCTCAGGCCTCCCTAAGTTGCTGAGGCTGGTCTTAAACTTGGGATCCTCCTGCCTTAGCCTCATGATTTGCTGGGATTACAAGTGTGTGCCACCATGTTTGACTCCTCTAAGGTCCTTTAAGACTTTCATAAACTATAATCATAGCTGAAACCTATGGCTAGCCCATTCCTGGGGAAAGGAGTCCTGTCTAGTTATCTTTATATCTGAATCCCTCACCTATTGCCTGGAACCTAGAAGGCTGTCCATACGTGGTTGCTGAATGAATGAATGAACAAAATGAACTTCTACGTACCAGGCTAGGGTCCCTTATTCCCCGAGGCAAGGCCTCCAGCACCTGTACCACCGGCACCACCACTCTGGCAGAAGGATCCATCTGAGCGCCAATGACAGGACCACGCTCCCCAGTCAGGGGGTCTATGGCTTGAGCACCAATGGAGATTGGGACAAGACCTGTGAGATGCCAAGGCCACCACTGGCTTTAGTAACCATAGATGGGAGAAAAAAAGGAAGGGGTAGGTAGTCACAGGAAGGAGAAAACATGGCAGAAAGGGAGCTAAAGGAGACCCTCAGCCTCCTTTTACCCTTCATGGGCTCTGAGTTGGAGTAGGGGGCTTCCTAATGGCTGCAGGTCCAGGAGTTAGGGATGGGTGGTGAGTTTCTGCAGTTCTGTTCTTTGAAAGAACCTAATTTTCTCAGGGAGGATAAATGACCTGTGGCACCAATATTTAGGGAGCTCTGGGCATCTTTATTTTGGGTCTCAAGTATCAGAATAACCACGTCTTGGATAATGAGTGAATTAAGCAGGAGTACCCCTCCCAAGCTTACTGAGTTTTCTCCTATATTCCTGATTCCTTTGAGCTTTTAGAGGTTCCAAGCTCCCTCCTACCTTTGCCATCAGCATCTTCCATTGAGCCTGCCAAGGGTGTAGCATTACCAGAATTCCCATCTTGCTCCATGCCCAGAATGGGCACCATGAGCCCCGAGCCCTCAGGGTCTGGGATCTCCATCCCATACAGGGCTGAGACCCACAGCTCTGTCCCAGGATAGCACATCATTCCTGAAGAAGGGGGAGGAGAAATAGAGGTTAAGCCCTCTAAAGTCTTTCCAGGCTCAAAGTGCCTAATCCCTGCCCACTAGCCACTCTATAAAGACTGCATTTGTTTCCTTTGGACCCAATTTAGCATTTTGAATTCAGAAGAGAAGAAAGATTGATATCCTGATGGCCTGCTTTGGAAGGAGCAAGTGAGAATGGAGGGGCACTATTAACCTTTTGGGAAGCTGGGAACAATTTCCAGGCTACACTGAAAAGTGGGATGAGAAAGAGACTTATATTCTCAAGTATCTTCTATGATCAGAATTGGAGTTAAGAATTACATATAAGTCATACTTTATTTGTTCCTTTGACTAAATCTATGCAATAGTGCTATTTTTGTTCTCACTTTAAAGATGGTAAAACATGGCAGAAAGGTTAGTAGCTTGTCTAAGGTCAAAGAGTTCATAGATGGGGGTGGGCAGATCTTCAAACTCATGTCATTTCTAATTCAAACTCTGGTTCTTTTCTGTCACACCATGGGCAGAAGGAAGCGTCTAGAAAGAGTGAGATAAGCTCCAGGAAGATGCCACTCCTACCTCCTCTTCCTGCCTTTCCTTGTATTAGGGCTGTGCGGGGAGGTAAGGAGTTGGGTGGGCTCCTTTCCTGAGTTTATGAGTGGGAAGTAGAGGATAGTTGCCAGGAGAGAAGTTAGAAAGGAGTTGAGGACTTAGGAGATTCCAGCTTAGGCCTGTCTCTTGATTCCCTGAACTTCAGGTTCCCACTAAAAATGGGTCTCATAGTACCTGTAGAATAGTGTAGTATAGTGCTTGAGTGTGTGGTGATATAACATGAGAAGGTGCACTTCCAAGACGTGAAGTGTGAGACCCAATGGAGTTGACAAGAGATTGAAAGATAGGCATGCAGCTAAGCCCTCATGGTGTCAGGGGATGGAGTCATCCAGTCCCTTCTTTGCTTCCCCTGGTCACATACATGTATGGCCAGTGAAGCTGTGTCCCTGCCTCTGAACTTATGTGCTGAGGGTCACTGAGGTGCCAGGTCATTCTGAGAGGGAACTTCAGGGCTGGGTGATCCTCAGCCCCACTTAACAACACATACCTATCCTGCCACCGCTGGCTTCAATGCCATGTGCTGCCTCCAGTTGTCTGGCCAGTCTCCGAGCCTGCTGTAGGATGTGGTGCAGACTCAAAGCCAGTGCCTGTTTCATGTCCTTGATGGCAGCCTCCAGATGCTCCTGTGCTCTCCACCCTGGACTCTCCTGGCACTGTTGGAGCACTGCAATCACTTGCCTCTGGGCCACCAGCACATTGGCATCCAGCACGGCTTGTAACCCTCCCGCATGGAGTAATGTCTGGTCTTCCTGTTGTGAAACTCCCTGGAGCCAGACTGTCTTCCCACTCAATGGCTCCACAAAGCTGTCACCAGGCAGCATGATGTTCCCCATGGCATCTCGCAGCCCACCCAGGGGAAGCACCTGACCTGGATGTAAGAAACCAAGAGGGTAGATGGGAAAGGGACTGTGTGAAATGCAGGCAGGTGAGGAATAGGGTAAAGAAGGGACAGAGGGCAGAAGTGAGCTGCAGGAGGGTCAGCATGTGGAATGAGGGAGAGGGCAGAGGGGAGTATGTGTGCAGGGCAGGAAGAGCAATGGACCTCTTCAGTTTGCTTTGATATTAAGTCATCTTGCTTCTCTTCTCCCTTCCCAGGGGCATGGCAGTGAATTTAGAAAGGGGACTGGGCAGCTGAGAATGAGAGGTATTGTTGGGCCTCAGGGGCAGAATAAGGAAGAAAGGTCGGATGAGGTGGAGTTTGCAGCCTGGACCAAAACATGGGGGTGCAGGGATTGAGAGATAGGGACTGGAAAGCTAGGCCAGGCAGGAAGGAAAGGGTGGGAGAACAGCACTGAGGGCTGCCAGGAGACCTGTGTTTTCATCCAGTCCGACTCCTAGGATTGGCAAGATGCCTCCTGTGACTGGATCCTCCATGGGTCCCCCCAACTCAAGAGGAGCCAAGGTCTTGGTGAGAGGATTGCAGTATGTGCCCCCAAGAGTGAGCCACTGCCTTGTTTGAGGGTGCAGGGTCACAGCCAGAACTGGCACCTCGATGCCTGTAAGAGGGTCGGTCATGAGAGCCCCCAGCTGTGAGGTCCTTCTTGGCTGCAGGGCAGGCAGGTTCGTGGGTGGAGGGCAGCCTGTGGCAGGACTGGTTGGATAGGGCACATAGGGGAGGATGGCGGCTTCTGATGTTCGGACACCACCTGGGCAGGGAGATGGCAAGGTGTTGGTACCCTTTAAAATGCCAGCCTGCCTCCTTTATCCTGTAAAGCAGGGGTGGAGAAGCCTCACACCTGCTTTCATTCACTGAGCAACTCTCTGCAATCATGGGGCCCTCTGCATCCAGCATTAAGTTGAAGAGGGGGAGGAGGTATTTATTTCTCTGTTGGTCACCAAGCTGCACTAAGAACAAGGCCTTCTTCCTGTGCTGTGATTCATGGGAGTTCATACCTGAGGGCCCCAGTGAACTCTGCCCTGTCTCTGAAGCCCAAAGCAAGACTGGAGTAACACAGTAGGCTAGGGTCTCACCAGCATTAGAATCAGTAGTGGGCACTAGGGTAGCACTCAGCAGGTCATATCCCAGGTTTCCAGCCTCAGGCAGCACACGTCCAGTGTCAGGGTGGATGAAGTAGCCAGGGGGTATGGGCCCTGCATGGCCACTGGCTGGAAGCATTGCACAGTTGGGGCCAGGGACTGTCAACTTGGTGATGGGATTCATACTGATGTAATCATCACTCCCTTGAGGACCTAGGGCAGCTGTAGGAAAGCCAACATTGCCTGCTGGGTCCTGGGCAGGCTGGTGAGAACTCTACCCTACCCCAGACATGGTGCTCCCCCAAGGCAGGAGTCTTGTCTTTTTCTAAGTCCAGGGAAAAACTCCACATTTGGGATATGCCCTTGTAATAGCCTCAGACAGCAGGCTGCCAGAGACTGGAAGAGCCTTGAGATTCCCCATGTTCAGCATACATGCAAGACCCTCAGGGACTTCTTTTCCAGCATTTCTCAAACATGGCTATCTGCATTTATCTGTCAGGCTTTTGTTTTCAGGAAGTGGCATCTGGCCTGTAAAGCTATAATTTGTGGTTGTCATATTTGTTTCCGCCTTAGTTCTTCCCATTTCTGAACCTCTGTCTTTTGTGCAGGATACTGCACAGGAAGCCCCTCTCAACCCCAGGGGCTTCTCTTTGTTTTACCCTCCTCCCCGCTTCCTTCCCTGAAGGGTGTCTTGGAGGTAGAATTTGAATTTCTGAATGCAGAGCCAGGTTTTCTTGGGGGCCCTGGCTGAGGCCCAGTAGGGCTCACCTGGCTGTAGCAGCTCTGCCCCTGTGCCAGTGCCCAGAAAACCCCAGGCCTTTAAGCGGTGGCCTTCCTGCAGCATGACCTGGGACAGGTGGCCCAGCAGGGTGTCCATCTGGGGAACCAGCCTGCAGAGATACAGGGTAGGGTCCATCAGGGACAACTAGAGGTGAGAAAAAGACACTTCAGATGGCCAATTCTGGGACCATGAAGCACACTCTCCACCCCTTCTCACTAACCTTGACCCAGCTGAAGCAGGTCCATACCCTTTGGGAGGCTGCCCAGCCTGGGAGAACTTCTGTGGCCTGGAGCTTGTCAGTGACTTCAGCAGCCGCTGGGTCTCCATCAGTGCTGAGCAGAAGGAGGCCCACTGCTCCTGTCTGGCATGGAGGTCTTGGTGGAGGACCTTCAGTTGGTGACTGAGGCTTGCTGCATATTCACCTGCCAGATGCCCCCTCCGCCTGGCCTCTTCCTCTGCGGCCCTGGCAGCTGCCTCAGCAGCCTGAATCAGAGACAACCCTGCCTGTTCACCTGCAGAGGTTACAACCACCAGGGACTGGACACCTAGCTTCCCCTGGGAACTGCAGAATGTTCTGGGCAGGAGTAATACAGCAGCAGTGGCAAAGCAGGTTAAGGAATTTTCAGGAATGCTGGTCTTTGCCCTGAGGCCAGGGAGATGGAATAGGTGGGAGGAGTGCTAAGGGAGGGATTCTGGACCTCCTTGAGAAAGATGTCATATCTGGGCACAGTGACCAGGTGGGAAGGTATGAGCAAAGCCCAACCTGCTGCTGATCCCCGTGGATGTTCCCCAGAGGCTGGTCAGTGGAGGCTGGGGTACAATGCTGAGTACCCCACAGCTGTCGGAGAGAACGGGCTTCACTCAGAAGTTTGAGGTAGAGGAGTTTGAGCTGAGAAAGAACGTGGATTTAGCCTGTGAAACTTGGCTCTCTGGAGCCATCCAGTCTTCCACTGCTGGGACTGCAGTGCCCCCTACTGCCGATAGCTGGAGAAACTCCAGAGGAACACCCACCCTCCACACTGAGATGTATGAAGACCAGCTATGGCAAGTCCCAGCAAGCCCCTTCATGTGCATTTTGCCTGGGGAACCTTTTGCCCAACTTTAATGCTTAGACTTACAGTGTATTGTCTTTAATTCTAGTAGCTGTTACCCACTGGTATAAATATGCTAGTTAGAACTGGGAATCTAAGACACCCTAGATGTGGCCTTGGTAGATTCTCTGCCATAGATATGAGGCCCTAGGTTTCATAATATAAGCTCTAAATTAAATCTGGAATTGATCTCCCCTGTGCATATACTCTCCTTTCTTCTGATTCTTTTTTTGGGGGGGTGGGGGCTAGGTTACTGGGGATTGAACTCAGGGGCACTCAACCACTGACCACTGAGCCACATCCCCAGCCCTGTTCTGTATTTTACTTAGAGTCAGGATCTCACTGAGTGGCTTAGCGCCTTGCTAAATTGCTGAGGCTGGATTTGAACTCGCCATTCCCCTGTCTCTGCCTCCTGACTCTCTGGGATTACAGGTGTCTGCCAGGGTGCTCGGCTCTTCTGATTCTTTATCAAATGACAGAAGCTATCTTTAGGGTTTAGATCACAGAAACAACTCTCCCACTTTCAGCCCCACTTGTTCCTTCAGCTTTGTCTGGAGGTGCGGGTTACCTCCTCCTTGGTCTGGCTGAGTTTGGTTGTCACTGTCAGCGACTGCCTGAACAGGATCCTGAAGAAGGCTTCTGCATCAAACCACTCTAGGTCCACTTGCTCCTCAGCTTCCCAGCTGCCACCTGTGGGGGGGATGGGAAGTAAGATTATCCTCTGAAGTACAGATCCGTACACATCTTTAGTGTATCTTCCTATAGATTCTCAATAGTCTAGACTCAACCAACGAATGTGTGGTCCTTGGATGAGCAGGATTAGTTTAGCAGAAAAACTTGTTAGAAATACAGATTCTCAGGTCTTTTCCCAACTTTATTGAACCAGAAGACCTCCCACCCCAGGAAATTCATTTGCATACCAATTCCTATACTGCTGCTATTTGAGACCCAAGCTTTGGAGCAGCAAGGGTAGAAGGTAAAAGTCTCTGTGTGACATACATTACCTTCTGCAACTTCTTCCTTTAGGTAGTACTGGAAACTTTATCGAACACTTTGTACTTGATTATATTGTTTTTCTTTTGAAAAGTTTGTATTGAGGTGGCTCTTTCCCCTGTACACCCTGCATGCCTAGTGCCTAACAGCATCTGCATTCAGTAGTCATTCAATAGATATTTATTGAGCAAACAAATGAATAAATGGAGAGGATTTGAGCAGCGAGTAATCTAGGAGGATGAAAAATGAAGCAGGAGCTGGCCAGGTGGACTTAGGGACAACTCTGGGATTCTAGCCCAGCATGTCACTCACTGTGAACTCTCTCAACACTGGGGGCATCAGGGTCTTGGTGTGATTGGCTTCTCCTCACTGATGTCACCCCAGTTCTTGAAGAAGAATAGGCATTGAGGTTGTATCCTTGCTGATGGATCCTGAAGGTGGGGTGAGGTGGGGCCTTCCGAGACCAGCTGAGGCGGTGACAGTGAATCTGCAGGGCGGTGGGGGGAGCCAAGAGAGAGGCATCCTTCCTGAAGACTCTGAAAGGACCAGGTCCCTGCTCAGCTGTGGTAGGGAGTGCCCCAACTTCTCTTGCTTGGGCCATTGGAAAGGCTTAACTCTGTCCTTGTTTTCCGTCTCTTGCTCAAAATTCTTACCTGCTGAAGTTTGAACTTCTTGTTAGGGCTCATGAGATCATCCACAATTTGGGATAGAGAGACCAAATTGTTTGTTTCAGCCTTATCTATGTACTTACAGCCTGAGCTCTAGTCATGGAATATCATGTTTGTTTCCCTGATCCCTTGCTATCAATTGGGATTGATTTCAGAACCCTCCATGATTACCAAAAATCATGTGTGCTAAATCTCTTATATAAAATGGTATATTATCTTGTGTAACTAACACACTTCCTGTTGTGTATTTTAAATCATCTTTATTTTTTTTCTTTTTTTATTGGTTGTTCAAAACATTACAAAGCTCTTGACATATCATATTTCATACATTAGATTCAAGTGGGTTATGAACTCCCATTTTTACCCCAAACACAGATTGCAGAATCACATTAAATCATCTTTAGATTACTTATACTACCTTATGTGATGTAAATGCCCTATAAATAGTTATACTATATCATTTAGGGAATAATGACAAAAAAAGTCTGTACGTGTTTGTACATGTTCAGTAAAATACAGTGTTTTTTTTTTCCCCCTGAATGTTTTCCATCTTGTGGTTGATTGAATCCATGGATGCAGAGCCTATGGATATGGAGGGGCAAATACACTTTCTCATCCTCACCCCTTGCTCAAGTGCATACCCCCCATGTCTGACTCACCAACCCCACTGATAGTACAGGGATCACATTCTCATATGTCTCCTATTTCAGGTCTCCTTCAGGGATCATCTGTTCTAGAAAGTCTATCCTGACACCCTAGGATAGACTTTCTTTGTGTGGCACATGCTGTCTGAATATGTTGTCACTTAACTCCGTCACACATGCTGACATTTTTTGCTTCTTGGTGTGATTCTCCCTGTTAAACCTGGAGCACTGGAGCCCAAGGCTGCATGTTCCTCACCTCTACATCCCAGCAACTGTTACAATGCCTACTGCATACAGGGAATGGGAGACTCGGTTATAGGAAGGGGCCTTTAGAAGTCATTATGCACAGTTGTAAAGATGTCACTAGCCCAGTTTTACTCACCAACAGAAGCAGACAGAGCCCCAGGAGCAGCACAATCTCCCCCAGGACACCTGGCCAGTCAGACCTCTTCAGGGGCACGGGGATCTTGGCAATGCCGGTTTGGATGAGATACCTGGGAGTCGTAGAGGCAAAGGGCCCATCCCCAAAGCACTTGCCTCCAGGTGGGAGAGTGCGGAGATACTGGGTGGAAAGAGATCTGTTCAGTCTTTGTGTCACGGTTTGCCAGAGACTGGCTAGCGTGGCAACCAAGGCATGTTAACACTAACTAAATAGCCTAGATGGTTGTGTAGATCTGGGGTCTGGCAGGCAGAATCTAAGTTTTTCTGGGAAACTCATTCACATCGGATGACTGTGCATAGAGGGGAGCTGCCTGCCTGCATTGCCTCTTAGGTGGTCTTGCTGACAGTCTGAGATACTAAATCCTGTGGGTGACATAGAGCACTTGGATCAGTGCAGATCATGAGGATAAATGGTTATATAGACTGGCTTGGGATAGGAGTTTCAGGATGAAAAAGGAGTGGAGATGGTAGATAAAGTGGAGGGCCAAGAGAGAGCTGGGAGTCCTAAAGCCATTCCATGCCATCAGTGTCCTTCAAGACACACTGGAGTATCCATCCTCACAGTGTTTTCCTCCCTAAATATCAAACATTGGGCTGCTGTGAAGGGAACCTCAGCATCCCCAGAATCCTCTGTTAGCATGTGGAACCTTGAACTTTGATGGTGACATCCAGGGCATCTCCTTCCCTGGAGAGTTGTCTGATGTGGTTATGAGGCTGTATTTTTTAAAGAAAGGGGAAATGGTGCATAATGCCTTAAATGAGGCAAATCATCATAGACAAACCATTTTCCGATGCTGGTTGCTGCTTAGACGAAAGACGTAGACCCCAGGCAGCTGGAACTGCTGCAGAAAGAGGCGGGAGCTTTTCTCAGAGAGCTGGGCTTCCTCAGCCAGGACCCGGAAACGCCCCCAGTCAAACTGCTCCAGTGTGTTGTAGAAGTGGCCCCTGGGCACAGAGAGAGGAGGGAGCTTGTTGCCTTTTGGAGGTGGTGGCAGATGCAGGAGCCTCCAGGGTGGTGAGCTGTGACTCTGCATACTCACAGGTCATATTCAGGGTAGTGCTCACGAGTGACCAGGAAGGCCAGAGTATCATTGGTTTGAAGGCAGACTGTGGGATTTCGAATGCCAGGCTCTGGGGGTGACAGGTCCCTAGGGTGTGTAGAATTGGGGCTCAGTGACCAAGGGGAAGTCCAGTTTCCTTCCGTCGACTTTCCTAGGTAAGATTCTGAGCATAAGGGAGAGTAGCCACCTTTCAGTTGGCTTTTGCTGGGGTGTGGAAAAGACATGGAATCTGTGCTGCTTACCTGGACCTTCATCTGGATGCCTGGAATCTGTGAGGGGCAGGCCAAGTGGGTGCAGAAGCTCATGATCTGGTCTGGTTAGGCCCAAGAAGCCAAGCTCTAGAATAAGTCAGGGATCTCCTTGACCCTGCAGGGACTGGGGCTAGAGTTTTCCCACAATCCCAAACTGTCCAGTCTTAATTTGCTCATGGCAGGATTCAAGTTTCTAAAAAACAGGATGAGTCAGAATTCACATGCATTTCTCAGGGAACCCTTCCTGGAGGGGAGGTTTTGCCCCAACACCCTTGCCCCTTCAATACTTCTGCTGAAGGGCAAAGCATGTGCCATGGGAAGGACAAGGCTTGCAGACCTATGGTCCTGAGCATTGGCCTCCGTCTGCCAGATCTTACCATCTACCTTGACCACATACAGAGGAACAGACTTTTGCCCTTGTCCCAAGTTGCAAGGGTGGCCCACAGCACGTGGTGAGGAAGGTCTGTCCAGGAGAGAGAGGTTCTAGAAATGAGGGAGGGCAGTGTCAAGATGTCAAGAGTGACGTATTTGCTCAGCAAGGAGGTGGGGAGAACACAGGGCCTTCTCTGAGCCCTGAGTGTCCTGATGGGGATGACGGGGAAGTATCAGGGCAAATAGTTCTTAGAACTCTGGGCAAAAACAACCTGGAGTCATGATTCTTGGATAGTATCCCCTCTCAGTAATGAGCAGAATGCTGCTTCTTCAAATTTATATATATATGAAATTAAAGTGACACAGGGGCCTTTTTTCTGATTCCAGAACCTCTGAGGTAGGAGAGGTGTGGGTCGTGAGCAGTAGCCCTTAGGCCCCATAAGCAATCCCATCCTCCATGTTCCATTTTGGGAGGCAAAAGTCACAGCCTTGCTCTAGTATAGGGTTGGACCTCAGGGTACTGTACCTGGCTCCCGTTGCCTTCAGTGATGGAAATCTGTGGGATGCCATTAGGGCAGCTGAGCTTCAGGATATGTCTCTGTCTCTCTGGGCACAGGGGGCCACACATTCCACTCGAGTGTTGTTCCCAGCACAGGCAGAGTCCTAGGCCTACATCATAGCCACGGGCATCTCCAGGTGTGGTGCATACCTGTTCAAAGACTCAACTTCTTGGGCACGCCTCCCTGGGGAAGACTCCCCCCATTCTCTCTAGCTTCTTCTAGGAACTGCCTCAGAGGGTAGGGTACAGGCCTCCATGTTTCAAGGGAGGGGCCAGTGGAACTAGCCCAGCAGCTGGACATTTGAATAACAGGACAGAGGGACAAGAAGGCAAGGGGTGTCAACTTATGGGAAGCCTCCTACCTCATGGGCACAGTGGTCATTCCATTGACCTTTGGTCAAACACAGCCCCTCCTGGTTCAAAGTGGTCCCATCCTTGCAGCTCTTGTGTTCTCGCTGGACACAGCCCAGTGGCTTGCCAATGTCTTGGTAGCCAGGGAGGCAGGGGCATTGACCATCACTGGGCTGGTGGATGGGAGGAATGGGAGGAATGCCATTTCAGGTTGGCTGGTTACTACTTGGTTGTGGTGAACCCCACAAAACCCATTGGCTGGGACCCTGCCTGAGATGGGTTAGAGGAGAAGAGCAAGGAAGGGGAAGGGAAAAATAGAGCTGGTTCAGAGGGAAAGCTTACTGGCATGTACTGGTAAGGGTCCAGCTGGTGCTATCATTTTATTCCCAAAGACTTAGAATTTCAATAAAGGAAGGTTTTATATGCACATTTATTGGTTTATGAGGAATGCTCAAGTTGGAAGGGCTTGGACCAGGGTGTTTTGGGAGTGATCATGGTAGAGAATGACATAAAGTTTGTCCTTTCCTTTGAGGAGGGTAGGTAGATTTAGCAAATTAAAGTGCAGGGTTGCCTAGTTCAAACCTCAGATATAAAATGAAGTTTTTTCTTCTCTTTTTTGTATATCTCATGCAGTACAAAACAAAGTGTTATTTATCTGAAATTAAGTTTAACTGGGTAACTTCTATCTAGTGATTTGGAAACCTCAGCCAATCCAGGTCAGGTTACAGTGAGCCAAACCTGACCTGGTACCAACACAGTCTGGACATGCAGCCAGTCCTTGGATCCCACCACCAGAAGACATACCTGGAATACTCGCCCAGGTTCGCGGCAAACACATGTGTCCTTGCCTTCCTCTGGCTGGGTGGCCTCTGTGCCACAGGGGAAGCAGGCATCCTGGCCATGCCAGGGATTGAAGAACTCCGGAGGGCAAAGGTGACAGAAGGGGACATTGTGGGGACCGGCTCCAGAGAAGAAAGTTCCAGGAGGACAAGGAGCAGGTGATGGGCTGGGACAGAGTTTATCTGTGGGTGATAGCTGTGCTGTAATTAAGGGTAAGATTTGGCTTCAGGAGCTATAGGTCCCCCTTATTCCTCAGGAGCTCAAGAGGACCCCAACTACCTTTCTCCCCTCCACTGGTGAGATTCTGATTTTTAGCCCAACCCAGGAGTAACATAAAACCAGCAGTGACCCTCAGTTGTTTTTCTGTTCCCTCTCCTCAACTTTACCTCCAATGCCTTTGGTACAAATTCATTCCCAGCTCCTACCCTCTGGGCATCCTGATGGGTCCAGCTCTTCTTTTGTACAGGGCATCTCATCCCCACATTCCTGAGGATTCTCTCTGATCAGGCAAGTGACTCTCTGGAGGACAAAGCAGAAAAGAGCTATTAAGGTCCATGTCCCCAGGATGTCCCCAAATGGGACAATCCTTACCTTCTGGGCAGGGGTGACTGTGGCAGGGAGAGAGGTAGACATGGAGATAGGTGGAGGACAGAACCAAGGAAGATCTCTGGGGAAGCAGATGGAGAGAGAGAAGGGGTAGTAGCAGAAAATAAGACAAGGATGACTCAATAGGAGAGGCCTGGAGAGATCTGAGCCCAGGAGCAGAATGCAGGAAGACAGCCTCTGCCACTCAAAGCAGCTCCGGCAAGCACTCACTAAATATTTCATGAAGATGAAATCTGAGATATAGGTCCTCTACGCAGCCTTTGCCTAGACAATGTAAGTGTTCCCACACTCTTTTCCCACTCTCCATCCTCCATTTATTTCCTACAGCGGCGCATGTGTGTGTGGTGGGGGAGGCAATGGGTGGGAAGTGTGTGGGCTCAAGGCAAAGACGTCCTTACTTCCTCCTTTTGCTTGGCCAAGTAGTCAACCTCCTTTAAGCTCTTTTGATATATAAAACCCTGCAGGAGAGATGCAAAGGGACTATAACTCAAAGTTTCTGTCTTTGATTTCAGAGACCCCAAACTGGTAGGATTTTAATATTAGAAAAGATCTAGAAGATCTTTCTCTTCTCCTAATTTACTGAGGGAAAAACTTAAGGTCCAGAAAGACTGAATTCAGTTTTTTTAATATCATTTTTTATTTAAAATTTTAATTTGTTACATATGACAACAGAATGCATTACAATTCATATTATACACATAGAACACAATTTTTCATATCTCTGGTTATAGGCAAAGTAGAGTCATATTCTTCATGTCTTCATATATGTACTTAGAATAATGATGATCAACACATTCCACCGTCTTTCCTACCCCATACCCTCTCCCTTCCCCTCCCTCCCCTTTTCCCCTTTGCCCTATTTAGAGTTCATTTAATCCTTCCATTCTGCACCCCCAACATATTTTGGATCAGTATCATAAATCAGAGAACTCATTCAGCATTTGGTATTTTTGGATTGGCTAATTTCACTTAGCATGATATTCTCCAGCTCCTTCCATTTACCTGCAAATGCCATGAATTTATTCTCTTTTAATGCTGAATAATATTCCATGGTGTATATATACGTTTTCTTTATCCATTCATCTACTGAAGGGCATCTAGGTTGGCTCCTCTGTTTAGCTATTGTGAATTGTGCTGCTGTAAACACAAATTTGGCTGTGTCCCTGTAGTATGCTATTTTTAAGTCCTTTGGATATAGATCAAAGAGTGGGATATCTAGGTCAAATGATGGTTCCATTCCCAGTTTTCTAAGGAATCTCCACACTGCTTTCCACATTGGCTGCCCCAATTTGCAGTCCCACCATCAATGTATGAGTGTGCGTTTTTCCCCATATCTTTGCCAATATTTATTATTGTTTGTATTCTTAATAGCTGCCACTGAATTCAGTTTTAATGATCTGACAAAAATTAATCACATGTTCTTAAAGAATATGATACACAAAATAACTATAACCTGTAAAATAGTGAGCCCCTGATATAATCAGGTGATGCCATAGATAAAAGGCACAGCAGGTGGTAGAAAGGCTACCTTTCAAATTGGATAATTAGTTGACTTAACCCTTGTACAAAAGTGATAATAGGTAATATTACCTAGTTTCCTAGGTGGTATTCTAAGTAGTATTTTTGCTGTGCAAAGTCAATCAAGCTAACAAGCCAGAAGTGCTTGGAAAGCCATAAGAGTAAATGCAAATGGTGAGGTATAGCTGCTAAGAGAGAGAACAGAGACTCCCAGTTTGTAATCACAATTTACAACTTGTAAATAGGGCTTCTTATTCCAAGTTTGAATAGTGCCATGATGGGAGAACCTGCAGAAGACTCATGGTGTTACTTTGTAGTTGAGTCTAAGTTGTAAAAATAAGAGATGGTATATCTGATTTGATATGTCTAGATAATTCATCAACTTTTTCTCCAAATGACTTATGGCATGGCTGCTTCTAAGAAGAGATCCACCCGCCCAGGACAAGTCCCACCAACTGAGGGAATTTTATTCACTCAATTTTATTTAGTCATCCATTCTACAGATATTTGTTGTGTACTTATTATGTCCCACACTCTCTCCTAGGGCTGGTGGTACTTAAAAGAACTGCAAGTGCAGAAGGATTGTAGGAGGCTGTTTTTGCAGCTGGGACTGGAAGGAGAATTATTGGGGTACACAAGTAAAGCCCATTGTAGAATCATACTTGAGGAGGAGATTAGTATCCCTTGGAATTCATATTCTGTGAAAACATGTCATACATCAGTTCTAATAGAAATATAATGTGAGTCACGTATGTAATTATAAATGCTTTAGTAGCCACAATAATAAAAGTAAAAAGCAGTTGAAATGAACTTTAATATTTTATTGAGCTCATTTCATTTCAACATGTAATAATATAAAATGTTATATTTTAGACACTTTTTTTTTTTTACTACATCTTTGGACTCCATTGTGCATTTGTACTTAGCAGCACATCTCAACTTGGACTAGCCACATTTCAAATGCTCTGTAGTCACATGTAGCTAGTGGTTTCCATATTGTTCAGCACAGGCTAACTTCCTGGAAAGCCACTTCTCTGTAGGGCTCCTCAGCCTGTGAATAGCCCCTTACCTGCACAACACTTCAGTCATCTGCTTTGTTCGAGTTGATCAGTCATCCTGCCCTTGTCTTTCCAGTAGGTGGCACTGTGAGCTTGCAGGAGGTGCTAAGCTGGGGTGGTGGGGTTGGGTAGGGTGAAGGAGGCTCACAAGGAGAAGAGGAGGGTCCATGATCTGGTGATCTTGATAGGTATTTTGTGGAGTGTTCCTCAGTTTGGATTCACCTGGAATTTTTCTCATGATTAGACTGGAGCTAAGGGTTTTTGAGAGGACCAGAGTGATACAGTGCTGTTTTCATCACACCCCAGCAAGGGCACATGCTATCAACGTGACATCACTGCGGATGTTGACCTCGATCACCGGGCTGAAGTGGTATTTGTTAGGTTTTCTGCTGGAAAAAATACCACTAAAAAAAATACCATTAATAAATACCACTTTAAAATTTGCTTTAAAATTTCCCCTTTCCATACTGTGCTTTTTGAAGGAAGAAAGCTACTCTATCAGCCTACACTGAATGAGTGGGGAGTTGTGTCCCATCTCCGAGAGGAAGGAACATGCGCATAAATCATTTGAGATTATTCTGAATGATATTTGTCTTATTATCTATTTATTCAATCATTTACTTCATGCTTTGAGTTAAACACATTACTTTTTTTCCTCAAAATTATCTTCTGTTGTCCACTGTGAGCTCTTTCAGTTGCTTATGGGTTCTTTTAACATCTTCCAGTGTGTGTGTGTGTGTTTGAGAACTTCCTTCCTTTTCTGGCATTATAAGATGTCCAGGCTCTTCTTGTATATTTCTTTCCCAAGTCCTAGAATCAGTCATTTTCCCAACAAGTTCTGGTTCTTTTTTTTTTTTTTTTGGCGGGGGTTGGGGGTACCAGGGATTGAACTCAGGGGCACTTGACCACTGAGCCACATCCTCAGCCCTATTTTGTATTTTTTAAATTTAGAGACAGGGTCTCACTGAGTTTCTTCGCCACTGTTGCTGAGACTGGCTTTGAACTCGTGATCTTTCTGTCTCAGCCTCATGAGCAGCTGGGATTATAGGTGTGCGCCACTGCATCTCCTTTTATTGAGAATCCAGGATCTGGGTGCTAGATGTGCTCTGGTGTCTTGATTTCCAATCCACTTTTGTTCCTCCTTTCTGTTAACTCTCCTGTCCCCAGTCTGTTAATCACAGGGGTTTCCCAAGAGTAAATCACTCATTCAACTCAATCATAAAGAGTCCTGACTGTATACAAGAACTTGTGAGATAAAAGTCATAAAGCTCAGAGTTTACAGTCAAGTGTAGGAAACAAATGGATGTAAACAGCTTGAGAGCAGACAGGACATGGCATGCAATGTCTAGGGAGTCCCTAAGGAATAGTTCAGACTATGGGATATGGGAAATCTCTGACTTGGGAGTAGAAAGAAGGAATGTTCTATGTTCTTTTCAGCCTGTTTCCAGATTCCTACCATCTTCCTTGGCTCTGACAGCCAGTGAGTGCTCCCTCTCTGGATAGAGCTGCCATTGCTGATGCTAAGATTTGCTTCCTTCTCCCCCGCCAATGCTTCTTTTCTTCCTGCATGGAAATGAGATCTTGGACTCTCTTCAACTACCCAGAGCCCTGAGAATGAATGGGGTAATATTTTATTTCTTAACTTGTGGATGCAAGGGAGTTTGTTATTATATTCTTCATTCCTTTTTGTATGGCTTAAATATTTCATAATAAAATTTGAAACCTATTTATGAGGAAAAATAAAAAGAGTTATCTGTGGCTCTGGCCTGAGTGACCCTGCCTTGCCACATGTCTGCCACTCCCAGCCTGGAGCCAGGGAAAGTCAAGCTGGCTCGGGCCAGATAGGTCTGCTGGAGCCTGTCTGACCAGGTATTGCTTAGGTGTTGATGTGACTCAGTACCAAGTGGTGTGGCAGACAGAAAACTATGCTCTCGCCACTTTCCTTGCCCCTCTCATCTCTATGGCCTCCCTCTGACTCCCAGAAATATTTAGAGCAGTGACCTTGTGACAACTCTTTCCTACACCAGGAACTCTCTGCTGAAGCCATTCTGCAGAGGCTGGGATGGGACTTTAAGTTTAGGGCATTAACCCTTCCATCTCTGTGTCTCACCTAACCTCAAGCTTCCTTGTCTCCCATCTAAAGCATATGTGAACAAAACCTGTGAAGGGCAGTGCTGGATCTGGAAGCAACTAAGAAAAATCAAAAGTCCTGCCAACAGGTGAGAAGGCAGGTAAGATGCAGGCCAAGCACTGGGTTAACTGGGGCTACTACTAGGCCAGGGATAGCATTTTGGTTGAGTCTCTTGGAAAAGGATGAGAATCTAGGTATATTCCTTTTTCTAGTGTTCACAGACTGGTAACCATGATGTCCTATTTGCAAGGCTAACCTCTGCAGCCTTTGAGCCTGGGGAATCTCTGTCCCTGTACTATTTATAGGGTCTGGTGGCTCCTAACAAGATCTTTTTAACTACTGTTATGGATTAGAGATATCAGCACATTACCTTATTTTGAATCTACATGATTAATAGAATATGACAAAAGTGAGGTTCTAGGATTTCTGAGCTCAGGTCATATGAAAACTTGTAGCCTCTGCATGTTTTTTCTGGAACACTCTCTGGGAGCTTTGATCTGCTATATAAGGATTCTCATTCTCCTGAGACTGCCAAGTTGGAGAGACCCTTTCATCAATAATTCCAGCTAAGCCAAGGCTTCCAGCCACACCCACCAAGATGGAAGCCATGAATGTGAGACTATCTGAGACCCCAAGATCTGTTTATTTTCTATCAAAATATCTTAGATGCCACATAGAGCAGAAAACTTGTTTGGCTGAGCTGTGCACAGAGTTTTGAATCATAAGCATAGAGATATAATAAAAAAGATTGTGGTTTTATGTCACTATATTTTGAAATTGTTACACAAAAATAGACAAGACATCTGGGGCACCCCCATTCAGGCCACCAGTTTTGGAAATGATCATTTCCAAACTCTGCCTCAAAATAAGAGACAGAAGATCTTGGCTCATTCTCAAAATGACCTGGCTGAAGAGCTGGAATGGAGGCTAACAGTCCTGAGTGTGCCTTTGACAAGGTGTCCTGGAGGCTGTGGGCTTGGGGTTGCCTGAGTAGCCTGGTGAGACCTAAGGGTGAAGTGCTGACGTAAACAGGAAAACTGACCTAGAAATGACATTTAGATGTGTGGAGCAGACTGCAGAAACTGAGGGGTATGAGCCTGAGAGGGGAAGATGGAATTGGGGGGGGTTCTGGATACTGGAAGAGGATCAATTTGGAAGACACATGAAAAAGAAGTTGGATTTTTGGAGGAGGGTATGGGGGTGACTATTTCCCAGGAGGATAAGAAGGGGCTCCAAGAGTGTGGGGAGCATAGAGTTGGTGTCTGCCAGGGGTTCCAACAGTCCCTGGGCTGGTGCCACCTGGTGGTGTTGTGGAGGTCCCTATGCTCGACTGTTTAAAGAGTGCTGCTGGGCGTCCAAATGAGCTCACACAAACAGTGCAGGTGCAGGCCTGGCCCGTAAACCACAACAACCAGGGCCTGTGTGACCACAATGCACTGGGAAAATCTTCTACAGGGGGATAAAGGCGATTATTTGTTTAGCATCATTAGCAAGAGTCCCAGAACCCAGCAACAGCAAAGCAGAAACTTTTGTATTAAGGAGATTAAACCTTAAACTCAGCTGAGAAGGCTCTACTATATTGAGTGGCTTTGTTGTGCCTGGCATTGTGTGATTATATGCAAATCACTGGGAGGCCTCTCTGGGGTCCTGACCACAGAGGCTTAGCTGCCTGGCCTAGGTGGGTGTGTGGAAGAGGGGCCAGCCACACGTGTGGGTCAGGCAGTAACCAGCACCCAGCAGGGAAGCCTGCTTTTCTTCCAGGGAACTGGGGATTTGAAAATATGTTTAACATGTCACCCAGAGGTTTCTGATGGATGGATAGGAGTCAGGGACAGACATGCTACCAGGACAGTGTAACTAGAAGTTCAGAGCAGTGATTCAGGGACCTTCTGAATATTATCACCTGTTTTTTTTTTTTTTTTTTAGCATTCTCTCTCTTGAAACTTAGAGTAATGTATGTAGGTGCCCAGGAGATGGAGACACATTTTAGTTTTCTTTTCCCTCAATCCCTGGTCATGATCCCTAGTAGCCAATTAGAAGAAGGATTCTAGGGGATTATCCTGGATTTATTAATCCAGAAAATATTCAATTAATGTTCACTCTAGGCTAGGTGATGGGTGAGAACAGAAATAAATAATATATCTCTGTTCATAAGGTTAGAGATAAGATATTTGTTTACTCAGGTAACTAAAATACCTGACAGAATTTGGTGTTGGGCATGCTTGACTTCTGGTCAGGGCTAATCAAAGGGATTGGGAAAAGCTTCACAGAGAAAGAAATGTCAGAAGTGGCCTCAAAGTTCTGGAATTTGGCACATACAAGGGGTGGGCTCTCCCTGTGCCTGGATGATACAGTGTCTCAGGCACTGGGGGAGGCAGTTTATTTATGTTGGGCCCAAGATCTCTTTTTGTGCTAGAGTATGACCTGTACAAATCAAAGTCAGAAGTCTAACCCACAAATGTTAGATCTGGGGATTTCAGGACCCTGTGTCAGCAACTGCAGAGCTGCCATTGGGGTGGCACTGGAGGCTTCTGTATTCTGCCTTCTAATGGTTGTGTGGGTACCTGGCATCCTCTCTCTCTCTTCTCCTGAACAGTATCTTCAGCTGCTTCTCAGCCTTTGATAACAGGGCCAATTTGGACATCTCTCTATTTCCAGGTGGCCATAAGCTGTTGTCCAGGAGGGGCATGAGTATCATACATTGTTGCCCCCATCCTAGGGGACTATGGGCCTGGCACGGTCCGAGCTGAGCACGAGGGTGAAGTGAGATTGGCCTTTGGCCTTCAAGACATGTTGTTGATGGAGACCACCAACGACATCGTGGGGACTGACAAGAAAACCTGGGAAGACCAGACAAACTAGCCCCTGTGGACCTGGGCAGAGTGGAGAAGCAGGTAAGACAACAGGATTGAACCTGGGCTGCCTAGCTTGCGGGTAGAGGGAAGAGCTTGTTCCTGAGCTGCTGGATGTGGTAGTGGAGGGGATACAGAGATGTCCATGGGCACTCACTATTGCAGCTCCAGCTGCAGGTGCTAGCAGTGAGGACCCCGAGTTTCTCTGCCACCTGTACTCTGCAGTAGACAATTCACTGGCCTTGACCCAGCATATTTACAGAGGGAGAGACACCCTGGGCTGGCTACAGGAGCAGGGGTCAGGTGAGGTTGTACCCGCATCTGTCTGGCCCCCCTCAGATCTGCCCTGTGAGCACCCTTGGGTTGGGAAGGAGGAACATCAGCTTTACAGCTGCTTCCATTCCCATACCCACACCAGGCCTCGTGGAACAGTAAAAAGCTAAGGGCCTCCATAATCCCTTCTGCTGAGGAGGTCTGAGTGTGTCAGTCATCTTCTGCATTCCACAGGTCAATGCATTCCTCTCCTTTTGCAGGGAGTTTCTGGGAGCATGAGGGTCTCTGGGTTCTGAGGGGGCATAATGAATGGAAGCCAAAAAAAAAAAAAAAAAAAAAAAGAGAGCCTTTTTGGAACTGTGTATCCCTTGCTTCATCAGAACAGCAGCTGTTTTTGTGAGGATAGGGGTTGCTGGGGGCTCTAGCAGTATGGGAGCCAAGCAGAAAGGGCTCCAAATGATGGGGGAGTTGAAAGGAATTTTGTAAAGATATTGTCTATGACTTGGGTTGGATAAAAGATGCCGGCAGAAGGCAGACGGGGCTGTTCACCTGCTAGGCTTTTGTTCTGCCCTACAGGTCTGCTTTCCACACAGCCCTTGGGGTGGGGTGATGCTGGGGAGGGCATGCTGTCTGCCATCTGCAGGAGAAATACAACAAACACCCACACGCGAGCCAGCCAAGGAGCCAACGGAAACTCTCAGCAAAACAAACAGTGCTTTAGGGCGCCCTGCCGGAGTGTGTGGAGGGGTGGGGCGGGCACAGGAGAGGCCAGAGGGCACCTGCTGGAGCCAGGTTGTGGCTGGGCTGGCTGCAGGAGCAGGGGTCAGGTGAGGTTGTACCTACATCTGCCTGGCACCCTCAGGCCTGCCAGGTGAGAGCCTCTCATTTGTTCAGCTGCCAGGTCTGAAAAGCTAGGGGTTACATAGCTGGAGTTAGTTATCACCAATTCTACTGATCTCTGGTACCCAGATCAGGCTGCTGGGTTTGTAGAGACTCCTGGAGTGTGAGAGGTAGGGTTAGGTAGCTTGGGCTAGAGACCTGATCTCTGAGCCTCTTGCTTCCCTCTCTGTAAAACAGGTAGGGATAATGCCTAACTTAGAAGGCTGATGTGAGAATGGAAAAGTGTCTATAAAAATATTTTGTAATCTGCAAAATATTATATGAAGGCTCTTATTACCGTTTTTCTTTTGCATTGACCAGTTGAATCATAGCAGGTCATCTGGGAGCTTTCTCCTGGCTTGTGACCTGTAGGATACCTACACATCAGTGGGAGAGGCCCTCAGCCTGGGCTGGTAACAGTTGGGAAGTCCTTTGGCTTGTGGCAAAGAAACCTTGGAGTGACAGCTGGGCTCTGAGGCCTGGGTTAGCAAGAGAAGTGAGAACTTCCCATAGCATTGGGTGGATAGGTGGAGCATAGAGTTATATCTGATGGCTTGGTGGCCTTATCAGCCTCTGGCCTCACTCTGGGGTTTGAGGACTGGGCTGTAGGTTTTCCCCATCTCTGTGCTCTCTGGGGATCAGCTTTCCTTTCTCCCCAGTATCCACACCTCAGTGCAGTGAATGTCAGCGGTGGTGAGTGTCCACAAACCTGTTGGGACAGGGCAGGCAGCTTGTTTGCTCTTCCCAGGGCCAAGCCTGGTGGGCCGGACTCAGAAGTATTGTGTTACTCAGCCAAAGAATTCATTTTCTCGCCTGCCTCCATTTGTAAAGTAGAAACAAAAACCCTGAACTATATGTGCCTGTGGCCCCAAGCCAAGTCCTCAAGTGTCATTTCTGGGGAGCTGCTTCCTCCCAGAGCAGGGTGCAGCCTCTTGGAGAAACAAGAGCCCTTCTTTCCCATTCCCACCCAAGGTGGTGGTTGTGGTGGGCCTTTTCTGGTTCCTTCCCACCCCCAAGAGGCCCTGGGTTCTCTGTCACTGGCCTTAAATGTTTTCCTCAGCTTAGGTCTGAGCACTCGAGAACAAAGTAGCTCTGATAGCTTCCCTTGGCCTGATGGAGACCACAGCTGGGTTGCTTGGTTCTGCCTCAGCCCTGGCTGGTACTGGTACACTCTGGCAAAGAGAACCACCAAGTATTCTGCCATTGCATGTGGCCTGGTGCCTTTGTCTCTGTTTGCTTTGAGAAACTGAGATGGGTTTCGGATCCTCCAGGCTTTGTCTTGCTAGATTTTAGAGTTCTGGTCAGAACTAGGCAGCTTTGGGAAACTTGGACCAGCCCTGAGCTGGCCAGCCTTTCTGAGTTGTGTCTGGCTACAGAGTCTCAGGACTATTATGTCTGAACTTTAGAGCCCTGTCAGATGAGCTCTCTTATTCTTTAGCCAGAGTTGAGATGGCTGGTGGAATAAGACGCAGAGAATGTGACAGGTGGCAGGAGCAGGGTCAATAAAGGTAGTGTTCAAGGCTCAGAAGGACTTTAGAAATTCCTGGCCTCCTTACTTCTTCCTAGACAGTTCTAGTTTACTAATTCACCATGGACAAACCATTTCATATGTTCATGACTCAGTTTCCCCCCACCTTTGGAAAATAAGGAAGTCAAATTGGATGATCTTTCAGGTCTCCTCCATCTTTGATGGCCATTGCATGGCTATTTTCATCCTTAGTCTACTGTTAATATGTATAGGTTTGTGAATTTAATTCTGGGAACCATCTCCTCTTTCCTCAAATCTAGGACCAGGTCTGTCTGTCTGGGACCAATTAAAATGACAAGAGCTTCTAGGATTACTTCTAGGACAGAAAGATGTATTATCTGAGAAGTACTGATAATAAGATTCAGGTTTTGGGGGCTGGGGCTGTGGTTCAGCAGTAGAGCAGTTGCCTAGCATGCGTGAAGCACTGGGTTCAATCCTCAGCACCACATAAAAATAAACAAGTAAAATAAAGATATTGTGTCCAACTACAACTAAAAAAATGTTAAAAAAAAGATTCAGGTTCTTTTGTGTGTGTGTGGTGCTGGGATTGAACCCAGGGCCTTGTGCATGCGAGGCAAGCATTCTACCAACGAAGCTATATCCCCAGCCCCAAGATTCAGTTTTTAAGGAATGTAAAAGTTTAATTTTTAAAAGTATAAAGCTATTTATAATTAAATTGACTGTCATTCTTCCCTGCTTCCACTTATGGTTGTATCTCTTCATCTGGCAGAACAAAAATTTATTTGACCTGTTGACTTCTCTCATGTCCATTATTTTTCTTTAAATCTTACTCATATGTTGGTTAGCAACTTAGCTGGCCATGTGTCTGTTTAGTATCCACAGCCTAGCTTTAGATGATTTAGCAGTGGGGTCTATGGACTGTCTGTTTCATAGTGTCCCACAAGGAAACGCCTTGCTAATAAGCATTCTCCTAGTAGCATCCCTAAGAGCAGGGCTTTACTTGTATAGTCATCCATCTCTCATCCTCCAGGAACAGTTCTGGCTCACATAAATGCTCAGTCAGTACTTGCTGAAGGAATGGAATATCAAAGGAATGAGGACTTGGTACTTATAAATGCTTACTGATTTGCACTGAGCAAATCTCTCTCACTGCCATCCCTGACTAACTTGGCGTGAAACTTACCTGATTCCTACCTCTCTGATGGTCTCTTTAGCTGATCTGAGTGGTTCCTTTTTTCCGTATTACTTTACCTTTTTATTACTGTGTTGTAATTATACATAATAGTGAGGTTCATTGTAACATACTCATATATGCACATAACAGAATTTGCTCCATTTCTCTGAGTGGTTCTTGATACTCAGTTCTCTGGTCTTGGTTCTGATACCTCTTGGTGTCCTACCTTGGGAATTCCAGCCAAGGGTGTGTAACTGAGTAAGTTATGTGACTTTGAGTCTGCATCTTCTATTACTGTTCTGATCACTATAAAATATACATTCCCAGCTCTCTATTTTGCTATAGTTCTGCCCTTAACATGGCTGACTGTTTTCTAAAAAAACTTAGAAGTTATCCAATCAGACCCTTTCCCCAAATTTCCCATTCTTTCCTTCTCCACTTGTCAGTCCCCTCACCTCCTTCAGTCCTGGTGGTTGTCCCAGCTTCCTCCCTCCATCTGTTCCTCTTGTCTAGATGGTAAGTCTCTTGGTAGCAGGGGTCATATTGTATATGGTTCAATCAATTTCTGCTCACAAAGTAGAGATAATGTGTAAATCTGAATATTTGGATGTTGATGGGAGGTGCTGCTCCCTAAACAGGTTTTGGGTATCCCCACTGGATTTGGAACCAGAAAGTTCTGAGTTCAAATTTCAATTTTTCCATTTACCAGCAACAAGTCTTTAGTAAATTTACTTCTCTGAGTTTTGATTTCAATAAAGCAGTGGTAATAGCGGTATCTACCTCATAGGCCTGACATATGGACTCATGAGGTACTGCAAATTCATCTCTTAGAGCAGTGATTGACACACATCAGGGCCTTTGAAAGTCACAGTTATTGTTACTATTGGTTTGTTGACATTGACAGTGTACTTGAAGTTCTAGGCTAGACATGAAGCAATGTATTACTCCTTCTCTGCCCTTCCCTATGCTTCAGTTCTTTCTCAATACAATAGTCCTTTACTGCCTGGGTCAAGGTATAAGGTACAAGGATTAGTTCCCCCTTTAGATAAGCCTGTTAATTTCCTCTTCTGGATATGGAACCCTTTCATCACTGACATAAATGATGTGGGAGCACAGAAGAGCAGAAGGAAACTAATCTATAGATATGAGAGACAGGGCTGGGCTGCTTTTACATACCTAGTGCATGTCTTCAAAATGCTTGTAACCTGGCAGGAAGAGAAGGCCAAGATGTGTGAAATAATTAGAAAGCAGTATTAGGTTCATATGATGAAGGACTATAGGAGATGTCTGCACTCAGTGGAGATGCCCTTTAATATGGTGGTGAAGAGATTCTGTTATCACAAAAAAAACAGGATTCTCATTTTGATTCTGACACTTGGTAGTTGTGTGACTAAATTATTCAACCTGTTTGGGCCTGTTTCTTCATCTGGATTTTTTAGTGAGAATTAAATGAGACTGTGCTCAGTAAATTTTTGGAAGTGCATGACACACAGCAAAGAATTCTTAAGTGTTTACTATTATTATGATGATGAAGAGGTGATTTTTGTGTTTGGACAAAAAAGAGACATTGACGCCTGTACTCACCAGAAGGCATAGGATTTAAATAAATTAAGAGGGAGAGGGGATACCTTCTAGATGAAAGCGGCAGCAATAACATCAACAACCAGGAAAGAGGGAGAGCTATGAGAGAGTAAGGACTATTTAAAAACCGTGGGCTATATATCAGGACTTACAATATCAGGGTGTATAACAGAGAACATTGTCTTGGAAGATCTGAGAAATCAGGCAGGTACAGTTGATGGAGAACAGAAATTGAGGAGGTTTTCTTCCTCTTCTTCTCCCTAGAGCTGAGCATTGTGTTTTACTCAGCAAATGCTTATGGATTGCTAGCGAACTTCTTAGCCTATACAATCTTGGCCTAACTGTGTGGGCCTGGATCTCTTATAGGTATTAAGATGTACAGATTTACTATTTTTTTTTTTTTAGCTCTTCACTTAGTTCTCTAAAACTACCTGATCTGAAGCTCCAGAAATGTTTCATTCCATAGTATCTTCAGCTGGTCAAGAAGTCTAGGGACACCTTATCTGTAGTATTTATACTTGAGAAGATACACAGCATTTTCCCCACAACCTTTGCCCTCCAGACACAAGTGTCTGCCTCATTTTGGAATCAGACAGTCTGATTTTTATCCCTCGTTGCGTATCCTTGAGCAAGGTACTGAACCGCCCATGTTCCATTTCCTCATGTGTAAAATTTGAGTATTGTGCCAGTTATCCATTTATTGCTTCTCAGTTCCAGGTTCACCTTTCAGGACCTGCTGTACGGTATTGGCTCCCCGTGAGCGTGAAGTTAAGCTCTGTCAGTAGAAGGTACCTCCCTTCAAAGTAGATTTTTGTGGGTAATTACTTTAAAAGTATGGGTTTTCTTTTGGGAAGTGATAGAAATAGTTTGGAATTAGTCGCGAAGTTGTACACCATTGTGAATGTATTGGAAGTTACTTCATTGTACAGTTTAAAATGGTTAAAGTGAAGCATTTTATGCTATGTAAATTTTACTTTAATTTTAAAAAGTAAAGTGTTATGAGGAAGGGACAAACTCATGAATGGGAAGAGCTTAGAACAAGGTTTGGAATGTAGCCAGTGGCCTATAAATGGTAGTGGTGTTTGCAGTCTTGCTTAATTTTTTTTAAGCAAATAATCATATCTTTCATGAATCTGTCATGGGCATTACTCTCCCCAGAGCTAACAAGACCCTCACAAACCTGGTTGCCCTGCAGCTATTTGGCTTCTCATGTTGGTGGGCATGTACAACCTGTTCTTGGATTGGGGACAGAGAGAATGTCTGTGCTCTGGTTTCCCTGAAGTGACCCAGACAACTTATAGTGTTAGGAGTAACCTTGCATAGGCAAGAACGACTAAGTAAGAGAAGTCCAAGAGATAGCCTAACCCAAGTCTTATGTCCCAGGATCTAACCCTAACTGTCCTCCTCCCCACAGCCTCCTGCCAGACTGGTGTGATGACTATGGAGCCCAGGCCCACAGCCCTCAGTTCCCTTTGGAGAGGAAAGGTGGCTTCTGGCTAGAGATATTGCAAAAGTGCGTAGATCAGTTGGGCCTATTGAGACCCACAGGATAGGGATCCAAGAAAAAACAGCAGAAACAATATGTCAGGTTTGGAGACCTTCTGGGGAGCTGGTTGGGAGAGAGCTTTCTTTGGAATGTCATCATAGATGATAATGGAGCCAATCAGAGAAAGATGTAGGAGCCTAAATAAGGAAGTCAATTCCTTCATTTCTTCCATTTATTTAACAGTCCTGTCATATCATAGCCTATAAGACCAGTGTTTCTATACTATTCTTTATTAAAACCTAGATATTTTGAGGGTAGCCCTTACTCAGTTTTCTGTCCTAATATCTCCATGCATATCCATGCACTTGTTGGACTACTTGTCAACTCTTGGTTAGGAAGATCCCTTTCCTTGAAGCTTCATCTAGATGTGACATGGCTGTCTGCTGGGACCTTGTTAGAGAGCAGGAAGAGAGGATACTACTGCCTTGGGCTGCTTCCCTGCAAAGCTGTGTGGTCCCTGGCCAGATGCTGGGGGTGAGGGACACCAAAAGCTTGTGCCTTGTGATATGACACCTCTCTCACTCTCTTGCCATTTTCCTTTAAGCTGACTCACAAAGTTTCAAGGTATAAATTGCCTGTGCAACATAATAGAGAAACCAGCTGCCTGCTTTCAGGTCCCACACACCTGGATGACCTCATCCCTGTGGGCTAGCCACAGCTCCTGGGTAGCACTGGTTTTGGGGTCCCTGAAATGCCAGGGCATCCCTCTGAGGACTCCCCTTGGACCTTCCCACAGACACAGTTGCCAAACATGTTTTTCATCTTTATTAATCGGCTCCTCTTCTCACGTTTCTCAGGTCACAGCTGCATTATTATCTGATGGGCTTGCTGCCAGCCCCATGAAGCCTGACAGTTACAAAGGGTGGATTAGCTGCAAAAGAATATTTATTAGAAAAAAAGTCCCTTTTTATTCTTCTGTTGTTTTACATGGAGTTAGCCACATATTGCCTAGGTGAGGTAGCAGCAGCCCTCTTGGAGTTGTTTGCAGAGGTTCCATATTTGTATTATGGACAATGACCATTCCTCCCCACTATGGGCCATTTCTCACAGCCTCTTCTTGGAGGGTCATACTTAATTTCAGAACTCAGGGAGGTCTATAACGTAGCTGGTTTTCTCCAGAAAGAAGAGCATCTTGGTTTTCATGAACCAATCTCATCTTTTCCATAGTTTCTAGAGCAGAAGATGAGTAGAGCTCTGATCATTTGGTAATAATTTCAGTGTAGTGGTCCCTTTTGCTGGAGTGTTTCATGGCATTATCAAAGAAAAGAGATATTCTGACCAGGAAGGGCATTAAAAAAACCCATTTATGGAGAAATGCTGCCACTGAGACAATTTTAGATTTCCAAGAAAATAAACTTCTTTATGGGGAGTTGATTTTTGTTCTGTTTTTGAGGTTTCACGGGCATGATCACAAATCAAAGGGGTTTATAAGCCTGAGAAATATTCTGATAGCGCCACCCATGCCCCTGTGAGGTTGCAGAGGATATGGTCTGTTAGGACACATGCACTTTGAGTAAACTCTGGGGAAACGTCAACTTTCCCACCCAAGCCTGGGAGCTGGCTGTGTCAGACCTGCCCAGGCCTGCATGCTTCTGATGCAGTATGATAGAGGGACAAGGAGCAAAGAGGCCTTGGGTGCTGGCTAGAGGGTGACTTCTGATTCAGTGTGGTCATCATTTGGAATCCAGGCCAGTCTGGGCTCTGAGAGTAATGGGAGAAACAGAGGGAGTCATGGTCTCTCAGCCAGGAGTTGGGATCTGTGGAGAGTAAAAGAGAAATCAGTTGCAAGAAGAAACTGAGGTAAAGTATTAGAACTATAAGAGACATTGTTGGTGGATACTCTTGTCCACCCACCACTACTGGGATCCAAATCCCATGCTGTATCCCCACCATATTTGCCACACACATTTCTACAGCATATTTTCTCTATTGTACACTTT
The DNA here is from genome assembly GCF_052094955.1 of Ictidomys tridecemlineatus. Lineage (NCBI taxonomy): Eukaryota > Metazoa > Chordata > Mammalia > Rodentia > Sciuridae > Ictidomys > Ictidomys tridecemlineatus. Next base: position 94,982,449 of record NC_135480.1, on the reverse strand, counting down.
CCTAGGAGAAGCTACTGCTTTTGAAAGAGAACATGTATTTCCAAGGAGCTTGGGAGAGGCAGTGAGAACAGTAGGTGCTGGGCTTGAGGAGGTGTAACATTTACAAGCCTGCTCACCTTTCCATGTTTCATTTGCCTTCCCTACCCACCGACTCTTTCTGCTCTCCTTGCTACCCTCATCTCTCTCTGGAGGGGCTGCCCTCTGCCTCCTGGTGGGCAGGACCCTAGGAATTTGCACATTAGCTCCTTAGCTCCTTTCTCTTTGGGTTCCTCTTGAATTTTGGTGTTTGGAGAATAGCACTAACATTCTAGAGGCCACTCAGGCTAGAGCCCTTTCCTTTCCTTGTCCTGTCCTCCATATCCAGTTAGTTCCCAAACTGAATATATTAGTCCCCCCTTATCCACGGAGATGTGTTCCAGGATCTCTCCAGATCTCTGAAGAGAGTACCAAACTCTGTATGTACTGTTTTCCCTATACATTCACACCTATGATAAAGCTTAATTTATAAACTGGGTACAGTAAGAGATTAACACCAATAACTTATGATGAAACAGAACAATTTTCACAATATACTGTAATAAGTTATGTGAATGTGGTCTCTCTTTCAAATTATATGATTATACTGCATTCCCCTTCATCTTGTGGTGATGTGAGATGAGATGATACAGTGGCTACGTGGTGAGATGAAGTGAGGTGAACAGTGCAGGCCTGTGACACAGCACTTGGCTACTATGCAAGGGTTAATTGACTATAAGAGCTGCAATGCCACAGAGGCAGAACTGACAACTGAGTCAGCTACTAAGTGACAAACGGGCAGGTAGTGTATGCAGCATGGACAGATGATTCACACCCTGGGCAGGATGCAGCAGGATGGTGTGAAATCTCATTATATTACTTGGAATGGCACTCAGCTTAAAACTTATGAATTGTTTATTTCTGGAATTTTCCATTTAACATTTTTGGACTGCAGTTGACCATGAGTAATAAACCACGCAAAGCAAAACCCCAGATAATGGCAGCTATTGTATAGTCTACATGGAGAGCACCCAGTAACCCTCAGCTCTGGATGGTATAGACTTGGGTTGTGGATGGGAGAGACACTAAAGGTTGACCCACGAGGGCCTTCGGCATTCCCCAGTACTCTCCTGGACCTTTCCAAAGGCTGTGCTTCATGGTAATGCTTCATGGACAGGAAAAGCCAATTAAGCTTCTGAGCCTGTACTAATTTCTTTCACCTATCCTGTGTCTGCATGAGGCTCTTGGTCCCCTGGTGTTGGGGGTTCTGAGTCTCTATGGTGACTCAGCACCTGGAGAGGAGGAGGCCTGGATCTCTGGGCTTCCTCTTCTGGCAGGCCCCTGACATGACTTCAGGCCTCCAAGGCTTCCTGGTTCTAAGAGTCCGTCCTCCTTACTGTTCTCAGCTCACAGCTCTTCATCAAAGTGGCAATACGTAGAAGGACCTGAGCTTTCATCCTGGCCTGTTATCACTTTATGCCTCAATTTCTCCATCTGATGGTGAGATCTGCTTCATGTGGGTGATGACATTGTGTTTGAGGATTAGATGAAGGTCATGGTACTTTGAGAACCAAGTATGTGATATTACTTATGGTCACTGTTAATCAACAGTTCCCTCAGAAGCTGTCAGCTTGTGTCGTGATGCCTGCAGTTTGGGGTGGGTGAAATGTCTCAGGTCTCCTCGGGAAGGGGTACGTCAGCTCTCTGGGAGGTGATCAGTGTGGGTGCTTGATTGAATCACTTGGCACACATGATTCTTTGAGCTCAGTGCTATGGGGACCCTGTCCTATCAGTCTGGCTCAGCACTGGGTTAAGGGTCTCTCCTGAGTGTCACTTCAAGTTGTGTGTTGTCTGGAGGGTCCTGGCACTGCTAATGATCTCTGATTCCTAAGATCTTTTGGATAAGGCTGCCCTTAATTGTGAGGGGTGGTTCAGGGTAAGCTGGAAAGTGTTTCTGGAACCTAATAGTTAGAGGGCAGAGTCTCATCCCACCAGTCTTCCTGGGCCCTGTACCACTCAAGCTGTCAGTAGGGGGAGCTCCATCACTGTGGCAACCCTTGCTGAACCAGGAGGGTCTTGAGGACTGACCAGGGGGCTCTATTCTGCAGGAGAACTCCAGGTGTGTGCTGAAGAGGACAGGTCAGGAGTCACTGACTGCAAGGGCCCTGGATGAAAAAGAAGTGGACATCTACTGTGCCTGGTTCCCTGGTTGTAAGAAGTGCTCAGGGTAAACATGGGAAGAAAAAACACCAACGTCCTGATACAGGGAGGCTTAATTAAGCAGGAGGAGGAAGAAAGGAGAGAAGGCTATACCTCACCAAGATGAAGCTGTCAATGGCACCTGCTTACTAGGACTGGGATCCAGAACTGCCCTCCCTTTCCCCACCCAAGGCTGCCTGTGGAAGGAGAAGATGGGACCTAAAAGATAATCCTTAGGCCCAGATGGGACTTGCCTCTTGCAGGAAATAGCTGCAGAGCCATTTCTCCTCCATTTCTGTGTCACACTAGATAAGTCATAGGAAGCCCAAGGATAGGATATTAGGTTTCTTTTTCTTCTTTCACCCATATGATTTGATTCTGTGGGATGAGTCCAGGCTTCAGAGGGAGAGGGGGCCTGGTTGGTCTCAGAGGCAGAGTCTAGGGACTATTTCTCATGAGTTGTGGGGAGGAAGTCTACAGAAATGGGTCAGTGTGGTCTATTTCAGAACAACTCTGCCTTTGCTGGCAATTTCTGAGATTAATATTTGTGCCTTGGAGAGTGAGATTGAGATTGAAATTGAAGTGGCAGCCAGGGAAGATGGGTGGCTCAGAGACAGAGGAAGGATTTGCTGGAGCTGTTTTATGAAGTTTAGCTGCATCCTTCCACCCTGCAGTGAAAGAAGAGACAGTTTGGCTTGGAGTAGTTCAGAAGAATTCTACAACTCAGAAGTGTCTATTGTTCTTTTCATGATGGGATTTGCAGTGATGGATCACCAAGTGTCGGAGATCGAAAGAGGCTGGCTTCTCTCCTCAGCAACTCCTGTGGGCTCTGTCTCATTGTGGCACCATTGACCTGCCTTACCTCCCACCTTTTGTAGACCTTCGTTTATAGTATTGCTACAGAAGCCCGACTTACTTTCATTTTCTTGCAAACTGGGTGTTTTTTACCCTCCTTGGTGTAGACACCATTTAATATGCTGATCAGATGGGAACCCACAGGGATGTCCAGCCCTAAAGTTTATCTTTGCAATTCAATCGGCTATCTCTGCTTGTTAGAAGCAAAATAACCCTGTTGAATTGTTTGTGTAGGGCTTGCAAATCCTTTGGACTCAGACACAAGGCCACGTCTCCCCCTCTGCATCTAGGCAACATTAGGTAAGAGAGGTGGGTGAGTGGTCAGCAGATCTAACTGTGCCATCTCTTCCCTCCCCCAGCCCTTCCATGGTTCCCACTGCTCTTAATAAAAATCAAAACACTTCAGAACTTTACAAAGCCTTGCATGATGTGCCCTCCCTCAAAGAATGCTCTTCAGACCCACCTCATTCCACTCTCTGGACTTATTTGGGGAGGACTCTGTCATGCTTTTTTAAGCCTCAGAGCCTTTGCATATGTTGTTCCTTTTTTTCTGGCATATGATCTCCCCTCCCTATCCCACCCTTTTATCAACATGATTCCTACTCATCCTTCAGGCCCCAGCCTATATGTCAATTCCTCAAGGAAGCCTTCTTGTACCTCCTAGATGGTATTCCATCTAACATTCTCAACTACTTGGATAATACTTGTCATAATCATAAATACTTTGAGTCATGCAATTGATTATTTTATCTCTGCTACAATATAAGATTCATGAGGGAAGGGGCTGTGAGTTCATATTTTATCTTGTTTTTTACTCTGTTACAATTTAGTGCTCAATCAAAAATGTCTTCAATGGATGAATGGGATTACCGGGGAGGGGGGTGGTCAATGAAAGATACACCCTCTGGCCTTCTCCTGGACAGACTCCTCAACTTGCATGGATATTGATTTTTGTTTTTACCCACTGAAGGTGAGGTCCACTGGTGGGCTAAGTAGTTCTACATAGCAACTCCTATGACTTTTGAGACTTAACCTCATACAAGATGACCACAGTTTCATCTCTTCCCCAGAGAGTCTCTACTGAGATAGAATCCACTCCCTACCCTGCCCACTGCCTGCTTTCTTCTAATCTTGTCTTTGTGTGAAAAATGTGACTTTCTCCAGGCAAAGCTGAGATGTTACCTGGTCTAGAGAAAGTTATTGGCTATGATCTGAGTTATAGTTCCAGAGCCAGCCTTCTCAACTTGGTCTACCTTCCAAAGATGCAATTTCAGGATGAGACTGAGAAGCATGTCATCTGGCTTTGGATGGTTTTGGAGCAAGCTTTGGTGTCTCCTAGAGAAGTCAACAACTGTTTCTGCAAGTCTTCCAGGACTTTGCACCTTGAGACCTGCTCATGTGAAGTAGAGAAGGCTGCTTATGAACTTCCCTTTTCTTGGAGAACTGGGCTCTATCTTGGTGACTGGGCACTGAGCATCTCTAGCTATTTCAATTGTTTTTTGTGGGCATGCTCCATCCTGAGCCACTCCCTACCTGTCTGTCCTTGGGCTCCACACTGAGTCAGCAGCAGCCCCCCTGCTGCCTTGGCATTGTATGGCCAAGCTAGGCCAAGTCTGGTTACAATGAGTCGGTTCTTCTGGAATCTCACATCCTGTATTCTTTTCTAACATGATGCCAACTGGCAACCAATGGTGAGGAACAGCCCTAGGAACTGAGGCTGCCAAGGACTTGTGACCCTGCACAAGCCAACAGCAAGAGCCATGTGAATGGGAGGCCATCCTTCTGGCAGGCCTTTCTCTCAGTTCCATGTTGGTTCCTGTCTAGCAGCACCACGGCACTGGCGGACAGTCAGGAATCCACGGCTGGTGCTTATTGGTGGCTTGGCATTCTCCATCTAGCCAAAGAATTTGGACCTTTTTCCTATGTTCTCCTTGTGAGCTTGGGAAGGAAGCCAGTACTTTTCCTTGGAAACTGTCTCCATCAATGTCATTGTACATCCTGGTCCCAAGGGAGATATGTTTCTTTATTTCCTCCACATTGATATCTTCTCTTGCTCTTGGCTCAAACACAGGAACCTCAGAGGGTAATAACTCTGTGGGGAGGGGAGAGGACATATGGTTGTTGGTGGTGGCAAAGCAGAGTTAGGTTTGGTCACCTGTATAAATGAAGCTTTGAATTTCCAAGGTTATAAGTCAGCCAAGAAGCTATAGGCCTATTTCTTGACTCAGGGACTGATTGGCTATGGCTTTAATGGGAATGCTCTGGCACTTCTGTGAGCACCAGCATTGATTTCTGGTATGGGCTGAATTGTGTCCTTTCCTCCCCAAATTCATATGCTGAAGTCCTAACCCCAACATCTCAGAATGTGACTATATTTGGTGATAGGTCTTTAAAAAGGTGATTAAGATAAAATGAGGTAACATGGGTGGGTCACAATCCAATATGACTGTTGTCCTTACCAGAAGGGATTAGGACATAGATAAGTGTGGGAAAAACCACGGAAAGACCAAGAGGAGAAGGTGGCCACCTGTAAGCCAAGGAAAGAGGCCCTCAGAACCCACCCCTGCTGACACCTTGATCTTGGACTTCTAGCTTTTCCACTGTGAGAAAGTCAATTTCTGTTGCCACTTAATCTGTGGTACTTTGTTTTGGCAGCTCTTATAAGCTAATACAACCTCCTTCAGATATAACAAAGGATTTATAAGAGTGGGCAAGAGAGCAGGAGACTAGAGGCTCCCATTTTGACCAACTTCTTCTTGGGTTTTTAGTATTGGTGGCATCTCTTAGGCTTCTCTGGTTCTTTTTCCTTCAGGCAGTTAACAACCACATTTTTTTTTTTTTTTTAGTGGGGGTAGGGAGGAGGATACCAGGGATTGATCTCAGGGGCACTTGGCCACTGAGCCACATCCCCAGCCCTATATTTTTCTCTTTTTTAAATTTATTGTTTTTTAAATTAAATTGTGTATATTTAGCATGTATGATGTAATGTTTTGAAGTGTATATACACTGTGGAATGGTTGAATCTACCTAATTAAAAAAATGCATTATCTCACATAATTACCATTTTATGAAGAGAACACATCCATTCTCTTAACATTTTTCAGGGATACAGCATGTGCTGCTTGGCATGCACCAGGCCTTTGACCAATCCCCATCACCACCAGTAAAAAAAGAAAGAAAAAAAGAAAGAATAAGGTCTGTAACTCGTCACCATGCTATACATAGTCTCTTAAATTTATTCTTCTCCCTAACTGTAATTATGTATCCTATGACCAACATCTCCCCAATCCCTCCTATCCCCTAACCACCCCAGTCCCGTTTTATTTTCTGCTTCTATGAGATCAACATTTTTAGACTCCACATTTAAGTGAAATCATGCAGCATTTGTCTTTCTGTGTACAGCCCTATTTTGTATTGTATTTAGAGACAGGGTCTCACTAAGTTGCTTAGTGCCTCACTATTGTTGAGGCTGGCTTTGAACTTGAGATCATCCTGCCTCAGCCTCCTGAGCTGCTGGGATGACAGGCATGAGCCACCATGCCTAGCAACAACCTCATCTTATTTTAGTGCTCAGTCAGGGTGGCCAATAAGTGTTAGCATTTCTACTCTAATTTCTTCTTTATGAAAATCTGATGATGAGACCTGCACAATCTCTCTGTCACTCAGCCTGCATGTCATGCCCTCTACAAGTTTATATTCTGTAGGCAGGAAAGACATGAAGACCACCTCACTGCATCGTGACAGGTGCCATGATAGAAGTCAGCAGAGAGACAGGAGAATGCAATGGAGAACAGCCTGAGCCTCTCAAGGAGGTCCTCAAGGGCTTTGTAGAGATGATGGCAGAAACTGGAGTCTGTCAATTCTTTAAGGACAGGGGCTGGGTCTTGCTTGCCTTCTTTCATGCATGGAATCTAGCAGTGTTTTGCACATAGTGAGTGTTCCTCTAGTGTGTTGGGTGAATGACACTCTTGCAGTCCCTTTTCAGTTTTTACCATCCTGTGTTTCTAAGAGGCCCGCGGTAGTCATTTGAAGGTGCTGTGATAGGTGATATGAAGGTGAGCAGATATGGGGTATTGTATGCAAAGTCATTTATGAGCAGTTAAGCTGGAAACAAGGGAGGAGAGCATAGTAAGCTACCCTTCTTAGTTCAGAGTTTTGGGAGGATCCTCAGGTGTAACCACAGGAGCCCAGCAGTGCAGCTGCCCCATGCGATCATCAGAGGCAATGTATTGCCCTGCACAAAGCAAAGGTTGGTCAAGTTCCTCACAGCTGTTTCCCCGCACAGAGGAAAGCCCCTAAGTTCCCAGGCAGTGTAAACTGACTACGTGTTTGTAAAATATGTCTCATTGGCCCCAAACACAAAAATACTACAGAGTACAAAACTTCAGCCGGTGTGGCAGGAATTCTAGGTGCTTGGAAGCAGGGAGGAGAGCGGTCATGGTTAAGAGAATGGTTAAATGCCAAGTGAATTTGGCTCCCCTCTGGAGAGCACCCAAATGATTAAAACTGAAGTGCAAGAAATAACAAACATGAGAGCCTCTGGAAAACAAATTGTGAACAGCTACCTTTTAAAGATGAGGCATCAGCCTGGGCTGGGGCTTGGAGGGAATGGTTGCTGACTATGGCACCCAAGGAATTAGAGGCAGCTCCTGCTCCCCATCTGAAGGCTCCAAGAGCTCAGATTAAAATCCTTTCTGTCTAGCTTTTGCAAGATGGAACCGAAAGAGCCCAGTGGTGAGAAGATAGGACCAGATGAGCTGTTTTGTTTCACGCTGAGCTGAGCTCACCTGGGCAATGACCTTGTGACAAGAATACCAGGCCGAGTCCAGATCAGCAAAGAGGACAGGAAGAGGAAGAGAAGCGAAAGCACCCATGTGGAGCAGTGACTGGCAGAAGCCCAGTCAGAACTGCTGGTTAACACCATTTTTAATCCTTCAATTAGAGTTGATAAAACTTTCAAGGGGCAAGCCCTTGTAGTGAAATCTCTCTATCTATAAAAAAGCTGGTTTGGAACCAGGAACATAAGACAGAAATACTGGAATCATCAGACTCTCTTTAAAATATTAGGCCATCCTTAGGCCCTCCTGGGGCCCAAGTCTCCCCAAGGGTAAACCAAACCCAGCAATTTGGGTGTGCCCAGATATCTTAGTGAAGATGAGGGCATCTGGGAATGCCCAGGGCTTCCTCAAAAATCTACTCCAACAGACTTTACTGCAGGCCGTGTGTCTCCTGATCTCAATGATAGAATGATAGTAGTGGAAATAAAGAATAACTTTTGTTGATTAAGCCTCTGATCTGCTCAGGCACTATGCTCAGCGTACCTAGTATCTCACTTAGGATCACTGTTACTCTTCACTACATGGGGGAAAAAGAGGTGTAGAGAAGTCAACTTGCTTTCTCAAGGTCACAGAGTACATGGTGGAGCCAGAATACAAATCCAGGAGCTCAGCTCCAGAGCCTGTGCTCTGAATGGTCCCACTACTCTGCCCTGGGAAGACATTTTCTAAACCTTCTTGGGGTTCAGGCTGTTCTGGAACCAGGCATAAATGTTGAACTGAACTAAGGTGTGCTCTGGATCGGTGTGGAGTACCTCAGCTTATTCCATTTTGTCATGTGACTAACGGCTTTTCACATCTGTTCTTCTGGCCTGACTTCAGGAAGCCAGAGTCATCTGAGGTCTAGGGTGTGTGTGTTTGGGGACCCTAAGTGAGAGGCACACCTACCTAGAATTGAATATAACAATGTAAGAAGGGTGGTGGTGGTGGTGGTGGTGGTGGTGGCGGTGGTGGCGGCAGGACTGACTGACTGAGACTGACTCAATTCATTACATACAGAGACCAAGAAAGGAACTGATGAATGAAGCCCTGTAGACTCAATTTATGTAACCCCCTTCCTCCACCCAGGCTACACCATCAGTAATAGCCCCACTTTCTCTTCCCCATACCCGCCAAGCCCTTCTCCTTAACAGCTAAAAACACCCTACATTGCCAGGAATGAAAAATATTCTGGATTTTAACAGCAAAGAAGCTGCCACATCTCACAGTACTTTTAAACACTGGGTGTCTAGCTCCTTTATATGTCCTCACCCTTGGCCCCCAGGGTTGCCGCCATTTCTTTCCCTTCCAGCTTTGTAATCAGGTGGACGTTTGTTCTGCAGGCCTTATTCTCTGATTTGTGTAATGCAGATGTGTCTTGGAAGGCTGTTGGGATGGCCATTAGGAAAGGCCATCCTTAGGTCACATTGGGGCCACAGCCATACCAGGCTCCTCATTCCATCATTTTTTCACAGCAGGAGATGTACTAGGAATCTCGACCTTTCTCTTTCTTTCTTATTCCTAGCCTGACTCCTGAGACCTAGTTCAAGGGGGCCTGATGCTTAAAAAAAAAAAAAAAAAAAAAGAGCTCTCCAGTTCTTTTACCCTCTATTCTTGCAAGTCCTGTGTACAGTGCTTTGTTTTGTACTCAGTCCCACTGACTTATGGTGGACTGGGGGCATTGCCCAGCTATAGAGGACTTGCCTAGTTCGAGGCCCTGGGTTCCATCTCCAGTACACAAACAAAAATAAAGTGAATGATATCAGCTGCTGGTTTACAATAAGGGGCCTGAAGAGGAATGAAGGAAAAGGAGAAGCTCTGGAGGGAGGAAGAGTGATTAGGTTTCCCTTCTCTCTGGCTGGGGGAGCTCTCTGGTAACAAGCCAGCCAGGTCCATGATTTTACCCTGTGGGGCTAATTCTGTGGTCTGCCCTGGGCAAAGCAGGCACAGTTGCCCCCAACTGTGGTTTTGACCAGGGTTCCAGAGGAGTTAGTTCATTTCTTAGGGCATCTTGGAACTGGAATCCTATTTTAGAGCCATGGAGCAAAAATCCCATTTTGGTCATAGCCATGACTTGTTTTGGTGTTTGGTCTTCTGGGCAGTCTGCTCCCTTTTCCTTAGGTTTCCCAAAGACTCTCACAGTTAGTTCTCTGTTAAGCGCTCATCTCTCTCCACTTTCTCCAGCTGGGGTAGATGGTAGCATCTCCAGCACCCTCAGGCTTCTTGTCTCCTATCTCTTGCTGGGAGGTACCTAGTTGTCAGAGCATGCAAATCAGTTTTGCCTGGAGATCTTGGGAGAAGAAAGAAACTCAGTGGCATTGATCTCACCTGTGTTCTGGGAAGCTGCATTTTTGGGCTGCTGCTTTCAAGTGACCTGGATCTCATTTCATATCCTGAAGTGGGGCATGATTCTGAGGGGGCATTTGAAAAATAGGAATTTGGCTTGCTGGTTGCTTTTGAGGGTCGGTGGGAGAGAACCACAAGCCTATCCAGATTTTATCTTCTCAGGAAGGGGCAGGAAAACAACACAGCAAAACAGCTGCCCTGACTAGAACACCATCTAGTGTCTTCACACCACACACCCACGTGCGGTGAGGTTGCAGTTTCCCATGAAGATAAAAGAGGAGAAGCATGGCAGGGATTCCCTGGGCCCCAAAGGGGAGGACTCAATGGGGGCAAGAAAGAGATCATTAAGCCAGTCCAAGTACTTGTCAACTTCACCTCGGTGTGTTTTCCCTGGAGGGGCATGGAGGGATCTTGCCTTCAGTCTCTAGTAGAGGCAATCCAGCAACAAAAGCTTGTTAGCATCTGCCCTGTGCTCTGGGGGATTTGATTAAATATAAGACAGTCCTGGCCCACGTGGAACTTAATAAAAATTGAGTGGGGACATCAACCACAAATAAAGGAAAAGTTAAATAACAGAACACATGCATATACATAAATCATACACAAGAACAGTTACAAGTGGTACATGACTAATTGGCAAATGAAAGACATGTTCACTCTCGGTTTGCTCCCACACTGACATTTTACTAAATGGATGGAACAAACAGAAGGATAACTAACATAACCACACAGCTAGCTGAGGTGGGGGCAGGGTGGGGATCTCAGAGAGGGCAGCTTAGCATGCCTGGAACTATCTTCAATTTTAATGCAGAAGGACTTGTTTTCTGAAATGGTTTCAGGGCCAGCTTTGCCATGCTCTCAGAAGGCTCTGGTAATATCTTCCTGCAACACATCTATGATACCTTCTCACATCTGTCTCCTCTCCTTCCTTCAGAACCTACTCCTGGAGGATTCTTCCATTGTTTGCCATTTTGCTCTCTGATATGCACACTCTGCTTCTGGCCTTCAGAATGGATGCCAGCTGCTGCTTGTCCTTGATTGCCACGTCCAGACCACTTCACTTAGGGTGAATCCTTATGTAATTGCCAATAGAAGTGAACTGAATTTGGAGCTAATTGGTTTTGGAACAAATTCCAGCCCTGTCACTCTCTAGGTGTGTGACTGAGGAAGTTGAGCTTCAGTTTCCTCATCTGTAAAGTAGGCACCAGAGGATATCTGTGCTGATTGCTATAAAGCTCAAATGAGATCCTGAACATGTCGGCAGCTATCGCAACATCTGGGTGTGTCAAGAATCTATTTCTGTGTGGAAACTCACCAAAGGCTATGCTAAAGCAGTGCTTCTCAACTTACATGTACATTCAGATCACTGAGTGTCTTGTAAAAGATTCAGACTTTGATTCAGTATAACTGGGTGGGGCTGAAAGTCCATGTTTCTAACAATTTCCCAAGTGATGCAGATGCTGCTGCTCCAAGGTCTATGCTTTGGAGAGCAAGGTGCCGAAGGACTCTGTGATCAGAATCCTGCATTTCTGTGACTTGCTTGGGTGCTGAGCCCTCTCTGCATTGGGGGCTTATACTGACTCTTGCCTTCTCTGTGTTTGAAATGTCTTACCTTGTTCTCCTAGTTTCTATTTCACTCCACCCCTATTGTGCCTTTTTTGTTACCTCGGTCACCTTTCCCCTCTGACTCCACACTTCTCTCTGACCTTGTCTTCTAGAGTGGCATTGCTCACCCTGACTACCCCTCTTCAGTGTTTCTGGCTCAGTCCCATAAACCTCTCTTACATTTTGCCTGATGTCACCTTAGATTAAAACCTGTCACATTTTCCTGTTCCCCTGGGTCACCAGGAAGCTTTTAGTTAAGTTTTGTGTTAAGTAGTGGTTTCTCTCCATAATTCTGACAAAAATGAGTTTCTCCCCATTTGTCTCTTCTTTTATGACTTGGTTCTTAAATTTTTTTTATTTTGTTTTATTGTAGGTACTGCCTTTTGCTATCCAAGTGATCTTGGGCAAGTCACTCAACCTATTTGGGATCCCATTTTCTCTCTTACCAAGTGGGGATAATAAAGGTACCCATCTCGTAAGATTACTAGGAGGATTTAGTGAGTATCTGTGAAATCGTTAAAACTTGGCTGTGGCAAGCCCCAGAAGAATGTTATTTATTATTTTGTTATTTTTATTATTTTTATTATTTTAATTTATAAACTGCTTCTGATCCTTTTGAAATGTGAGATGGGAATCATCAGCAGCATCAATCATCTAAATCATGTCAGCATTGAAGTACACTGAATACAGTATACCATGAAATTTTCATATTGCACTGGAATGCTTGAGACATCTTTTAGAAAGAGATTAAGAACAAATGAAATCTAATGGGGTAGATAGTAAATTTTAGGGAACATGACTTGTGTAGTCTAAAATCAAATGGGTTGAAATGAAATAGAATCTATTCTTCCTAATTCCGTGACTTTAAACCACAGTAGCCTACAGATGGACCATATAATCTCTGCACCACCAACAGACATTGAGCATTATAGTGATGTCAATTCTCTTGAACCTGCTCACTTCTCTGTTACCATTGCTCTAGCTTTCTGGTCTATTCAAATAATTAGTTCTTGTCTCTCATTGCTAGCCCAACTAATTTCTTTGTCTTAATGGCTAAATTCAGCTGACCTAATCTGACACTGTATCCTTCTCTGACTTACCACATCTCTGTCTGCTTTGGGAAACCATTCCAATGGATTCTGCCCCAGCTCCTTGAACTTTACTAGATGACCTTCTGGGGTTTTTGTGTTCCTCTTCATCTCTTCATTCATTCACCCAGTGAAGTGTGTTTTATGTTTAAAAAATCTTTGTCAAACCCTGATATAAAGGATAGGAAATATAAAAGTAACCAAAGCAAAGTTGTGGCTTTAATGGAGGTTACATTTTAGTTGGAGACAGGTGATAAGCAAATGAATATATTCCGTGTTCTCAGGCTAGGCCCCATAGGCCAACAGCAACGGCAGCTTATTACAGAGTGTTGAATGCAGCCCAGTGGAAGCAGAATCTGCATGTTAACAAGATCTGCAGTTGATTCATGTGCACATTACAGTTTGAGACATGCTGCTTACACCAAACAATCTGTTCATGTCATGAAGGAAAAGAAAACAGGTTAAGAGACTAGAGAGTGTTGGTGGGATGGGGTTGTTTGGGGGGTGCTATTTTATATAGCATGGTCCATGAGACTGCTTTGGGAGGATAGCATCTGCCCAGTGACCTGAAGAAGGTATGAATATGATTTCCTTCCCAGCAGAGGAGATGGCAAGTATGAAGAGCCCTACTAAGAAGCATACTTGACTTGTTCAAGAGATAGCAAGGAGCTTGGAGTAGCTGGAGCTGAGTGAAGAAGGGGAGAGTAGACAGAGGCTGGAGCAGGGAGGATGCCAGATCATGTAGGGCTCAGGCCCCAATGAGAACTTGTGATGGGAAGCCATTGGAGGACTTTGAATAAAGTAGGGTCATAATTAGGTCTTAAGAGCATCACTGTGGCTGCTGTAACTGGTAGGAAAAGGGCAGAGGCTAGGAGACCAGGTGTGAAGTGTTTACTTTAATCCAGGGGAAAGATGATGACAGTTTGGAATAGTGTGTTCTTGGTGGAAGTGCTGAGAAGTAGTTGGATTGTGGACATACTTTGAAGGTAAAGGGTTTTCTGATGGATTAGATGCAGAGGATAAAGAAAGGAGGAGAGTCAAGGGTGACTCCAAAGGTGGCTATTTGTCTGAGAAACTAAGAACAACTGCCTTTTGTAGGAAGAGCTGATTTAATGAAGAAACTGGAGGATATTGCTAAGTGGGAAATGTTTAGCAGAAAATCAGATTGCTTATACGACTTTAGGTCTATGGCAGACAGTTAAGGTAGGATGCACTTAGCAATTCTGACTACTTCATGTCACAGCTGAACTCACCGAGTCTGAGTAAGGTGAGGACACCTTGATTAAGGACATGCAATTAGTTGGACATAGAGCTAATTTTTGGTCTTCTACACTCATGACATGCCATCTCTCCATGCATGATTTCTAGGTCAGTGAATTACTGAGGTAAATTTGTTTATCTAGGAAAATTTCCAAACCTCATGGAGTTGTTGAAATGTTGGAACACCTGTTTCTGATGTTTCCTGTCAAAGGACTAACCTCTTTTAGAGTGCGTATGGGTGGGATCCAGGTGGTCATTCTTGAATCTTTAGTCATGTCTGCCCTCATCCCAAGGAGCATTTTAGGGGACAGGCATAGTGACTACTAAGTTCCTTTCTCCGAACACTGACAGAGGCTCTGTGCAAATTGGAATTAAGAAAATATTTCAGGGGCTGGGGTTGTGGCTCAGTGGTAGAGCCCTTGCCTAGCATGCGTGAGGTACCAGGTTCGATCCTCAGCACCACATAAAAATAAAAAATAAAGGTATTGTATCCACCTACAACTAAAAATTATTAAAAAAATTTTCAGAGAGACTCACTGATTCATTTTACAAATGAGAAAATTGAGGCTTAGAGATTAATTCAAGATCCCACTGCAGATCAGTAAGAGACCTGAAACCCATATTGGATCTCTGGACCCTCAGAATGAAATTTGGGATTTGGAGTTGGAAGATCTGTGTTCAACTCCCATCCTCTCCATTAGACCTAAGTGGGAGGAATGAATCTTTTACCTTCCTTATATTTTCATTTCTCCAGGTGTGTGTCACTTATCCCTCCTATACATTAACTTTTGCATTTTTAAAGTGGGTTGATCAAATGAGGTAACTCATACAAAATGTTCTGTGAAACTGCTTTGGTTCCCATCACCACACACAGCATTTCTTATGCTAAAATCATCCAAAAGAGAGTAAACAATCAGAATTCAAACCAAATCCTGCATTAGGAAGAAGACACTGATGTGGGAGGGTCCAGTGCATGTGTGTCCCTTGTCGGTTCTTTTCCAGCTCCCTCTTCTCCAAAGGGGTCATTTTTTAAACTCTTCTATCCTTTACCACCTCACCTATCCCTCTCAGAAAATATAGTCTGATGAGTGTGCCATAATTCCCCATAGCAACAAACATCTGCAAAAATACCCATTTCTTTCTGTTTTTTCCTCTTGAAATGATGTCATCCCACTTCTTCCCTTGGTTGCCTCCACTTCCAATTTCACAACTCAGCTCAGAGGCCACTGTTTTGCAGCCCCATCTACCCTCTGTTAGCAGATTGGATACTCCTCTTCAGTTCTCTCAAAGCACCCATGACCCCTATAATAGCATGAATCCCACTGACTTATAATATTTGTTTACTAATGCCTCCTGCATTAGAAGGCAGGGATTCTACTTATCTCTGTATCTACCTGGTACCTGGCTATATGCACTATATCATATGTATACTATATACCTATGTATAAATATATACTGTATAGTATTTGTGGTGAATATTATATATTTAAAGGTATATGATAATTTATAATATGTGATAATATTAGTAATAATGATAACTTTTATTAAATACTTACCATGTACCAGACTTTGTTCTATGAGCTATATGTGTATTAATTCTGTTGGCCAAATTTTGTGGATGATAAAATGAGGCACAGAGGAGTTAAATTAACTTGCCTAAGCCTATGCAGAAAGAGGAGGAGTAGAATTTGAAATGAGTGGGCTGGCTCCAGTCTTAGAGCTTGCTGGACATGGACTTTGCCAACCCCCTTGGGTTGGGAGTTTCATGTGCTGTGTGTGTCCAATTCAACCTTGTTACCTCACCAGTGCCTTGGGCCAGGGTTGCAGTTTTCTGTGGCATGCCTGAGGGGAGGCGATGCCATCAGCAAAACTGATCAGCTTTTTAATTGCTAAGAGCCCCAAGAAGGAGGATGCCAGCTTTTTACTGCTCAGTTCCCAAAGATCTGGCTGCCGGTTCATTTCTGATTTGACTAATCAGGCTGTATCTGAGCCCAGCAGCAGAAAACCTTTTTTCCCCTAGGGAAAATTACTTATAGTGTTCAAGATATACTACAATGGGGAAAAAAGTGCCCCAAAGCTAATAGAATAAGAAAACTAGAGGTTTATTTTGCAACTAGGAATAGTGGCTAAAGAGTGAGGAGAACTAAGATATCAGCTGATTCTCAGGATTCTATTGAGAAAGCAGTTTATTTGGGACAGGAGGGTACCACTGAGCCACTTGCCCTTCCCCCATTCTAGGTATGCAGAACCAACCGTCACCTATCATGAAAGACATCTATGTGTAGTGAAAAAAAATATATGATTGATAACAAGTCACTTATTTCTTCTGATCTAAAATTTCCTCTTCTTTTGAAACCTGTCTCAAAGATTTGGTGGGAGAAAGTAAAACATCATACATTATGAAGTGTGGTAAAGTACCTTATACTCATAGAACACTTTAATAGCAATAAAAATAAAAGGATAGTAGTAATAATATATAATCAATAAACAGCACTTGCTATATGCCAGGAACTCTTCTAAGTACTTTATATGCATTTTATCCTCACAACAATCTTATGGGATAAGTAGTATAGATGAAAAAACTAAGACACAGAGAGGACATGTGAACTGTCACATAGCTAACAAGTAGCACAGTTGGCCTTCAAATCCAGGCAATCTGGTACTACTGTGTTGTATTTCCCGTTTATGATGAATGCAAGTACATGTGTTTATAAAGCATGATCTCAGGGAATCCTTCCTGCTCTCTGAATGGGAAAACTCTAGGGCCCAAGGGACATAAGCCATTTTTCATACTACATGGAATCTGCCTCTTAAAGACGTGTCTTGAGTCTGCCGTGGATCTCAAACCTTAGGAGAGTTTGCCTGGAGTTGCAGAAAAATATCAAAAAAGTCAGCTTTGTTCTCATTAGAAATTCCACATAACCTCTTCACATTCTCTGGGTTCTCATGGTTCTGACATCTCAATGTCTCAGTAGCTGACACTGATGACAGTTGAAGTGACTTAATAAATCAGACGACAGATATTTATTAGGTACCTGTACCATGCCCAGCATTGTGCAGCGGGGTGGGGGATAATGTATAAAAGGAGCAGGATTATGGTCTGTAGCCACAAAGAGTTAGAAATCCAGTTGGAAAGATCCAACAGGTGATGATAACATATGAAATTGTTCCATGTTGGCAATGAGACGGTGAGTGATGAATGGGACATGGTGCTGATTGTGCCCCACTCATCTCCTGGGCTTTTCCTCAGAGTTCTCAGCTTTCTTTGAGACATTGTACTTGGCATGAATGACCTGTCATTTCTTCCCGGGGAGACAATTCAAGTAAAAGAATATTCTTTGCCCAGCAGCTTCTGCTGCATTCACTGAGATGTCTTTGTCCTTTCCATTTCTTCATCAGAGGTGGTAGAGAGGTCAATTTGAGGTCTGCTGCCCCTCAAGGAAGAACTGACATAATGAGGTGAGCCACTTTGGGCTAGTCATTAAGCCAGAAGATCCCCTGCCCTCTACTCCTTTAGCAGCCTATTCTTACTTCTCCAGGTACCTGAAATTGCTTCCTAATGCTGGATGCTCCAGTGCATGGGTTAGCATACAGGTTTTTTTGATGGGTTTCAGCCCTTTCTCTTTCTGCTGGATGATTTTGGTCAAGTTACTTCATCTTTTTGTATTTTCGTTTTCCCAATCTACAAAGTGGATGTATAAAAATAAAATGTGAGGATAAGGTGCAATAATTCAGTGCCTGGCATGGTGCCTGCTACATAACACATTTTCCTAAAATGATATTTTTCTGTTATTTAGCCCTACCATAATGTCCTCAAATCACCATCACTAACATCCTCGTAAATAATGTCCTCGTAAATCACCATCACTGCCATCATCATCATCATCATCATCATCATCATCATCATCATCCACCCAGTACATCCCATGTCTCATTTCTTTAGTTCATTTTTTTTCCCTTAGGACATTTAAAAATGACTTGAGGATTAATCAAACATCAAGTGCTTCCTGTGTGACAGTGGTTTAATTTGTCACCACACTCAGAAAATATCTTTATTCAAAATTTCGGAGGGCAAGGAGAGTAACTCACAGAAAATTATGCTGAAAGTTGTAGGTTCTTTGATGGGAGAGAAGGAAAGTTAACTATGATTGAATGGATTTTGGATGCTTCTAAGGTTGCCTCCTCTGCAGCTCTTAGTTCTGCCACTAAGGTAAGCAGTTTCCTGGAGTGCTCTGTTTTCCCACAATGAACTGAGATCATTTTCCTTTCCATGTCGACTGTAACATCATAGGGAAGACTCTTCATTTCAACTTCAGTCCTGAAAAATGGGAGTGCCTGAAGGAGAGCAACAGAAATATTTGAGGTTGGGATTCTGAAGCATAAAAAGCACAAGTTAATTAGCTTTGGCATCTCAGATAGATTTCTGCACACACAATTTCATTTCATCTTTCTAATCTGCAGCTACACTCCGACAGATTCTAACATACAGAAATTTACCCACGCTCTGCCCAGAGACATGCTCTAATTTAAGGACTCCTAGGAAGATGGACATAAATGCCTCGTGAGCAGCCCTGTACCCCTCGGGCCTCCACAGGAGAAGTCTTTCTCTGGAGAGGTATTGACGTGATAATTGAGAAGGGTAAAGAGACTCATTTTGAAATTTTTGCTTGGGGGCTTTCATTCAAAGTTTTACTCTGCAAAGTTCCGTTGAATTTCTTCACCAAGTCAACACAAATTGCAAAGTGAAATTAGTGTGTGGTGACATTTCCGATGTGGTATTTCTTTTCTTTTTTGGCTTGTTTGCCTTTGGCTAAAAACACAGTCAGACCTTTGTGCAAGTATGGATTCTGGAAGGCCGTTGAAGGCCCAGTGGGAAAATCTTTAGGGCATTTCGGGAACTTTTAGCATAAATAGAGGGGTGCAGGCCAACTTGCCTCGAGGCTGGGAGGGCTGAGGGCTTCTCTTCAGTAACCCCACTCTTCCTACGACTAGCCCTGGAAGGATCTGGAGGGCACATCCTTTGGCTGCTATGTAAGGCTTGATCCATTCATCTATTGAACAAATATTTGTTGAGCCTCTTTAGTGCCAAGCCTATGCTAGGTGTTGAACACACAGCAGTGAACAGATAATAGGCAACAATCCCACTGACAAAGAATTCACTTTTCCTCAGATTGCCTTACTAATGTCATTCTGTGCTTTCTGATTTTATGGGTGTATATGTTATAAATGTATCAATGTATCTTCTTAAATTTTATATTAAAATTTTAGATTTAATATATATAAATCTCAGATTTACATAAATAATATATAATGAAATATGAATAGATACATAATAAATAACATGTGAATATATGATTGTATCTTCCTAGGTGTTTGTTCCAAGAAGACAGGGGGTTGGGTTTACTCAATTATCTTTGTAAAAGCCCGGAATAATATCATTAATTCATTTAATACGTACCTTCTGAGAGCCTGCTCTGAGTGAGGTGAGGAAGACACAGTGATGGACATTCTCATACAGATTATACAGTCTTACTTAATAAATATGAAAACAGAGATAATTAATGCTTTTTTTTGTTGATATTTGATTTGGGTTTAATGATGTACGTCTTATATCTTACTCATTTGTTAAGAGGGAGCCTGTGTCTTCTGTTTCTCATGCTTATTTTCCTCCAAATTTCTCCATCTGACCTCCCTAATAACCATTTCCTTC
Organism: Ictidomys tridecemlineatus; assembly: GCF_052094955.1. Classification (NCBI taxonomy): domain Eukaryota; kingdom Metazoa; phylum Chordata; class Mammalia; order Rodentia; family Sciuridae; genus Ictidomys; species Ictidomys tridecemlineatus. Next base: position 94,962,557 of record NC_135480.1, on the reverse strand, counting down.
TCCACTCTGTACTCTATCCCAGCTATTTCCAGAGCCTCCCATTTCTTTCTAAAGATCAGTAATGAGGACTGTATCCAGACCATTCTTTAGGACACTGAAGGACTGAGGAAATACATTTTGCAAACCGCTCAATGCCCCAGCCCCATGCTGCTCACACCCACCATTCTGGGGGCAGGAGGACCTCTTATCCTCTAGTCACTTCCCTGCATCCCCTCCCACCCACCTCAGCTGTGGCCTAGAAGTATTTTTCCCCATTTATCCAGGCTCAGCCCCCAGGCTGAAGATGCTCTATTTTGAAAGTAAAAGCTATTAAATTTGGAGTTTATGCTCAGAGACTGCTATTCCAGGAACAATGAGAACATTTCCTTTAGAAGACTGAGCCATCTTAAAGCCATGAAGGGACTAAGAAAATAGGTTTTACCTTCTGAAGAGGCAGTAAGGTTCAAAACTTGCATTTGGGAGAGGTAGCTGGAAAAATACATCCTCATTCCCCTCCCACCTACTTCAACTGGGGTTAAAAAGCAGAGGGGAAAAGAGGCTAAATTTAATGAGATTTGTCATTTCTCCTGGTGACAGGAGTGAAGCTTAAAGTCCTCCTTAACTCGTATGTAGAAGGGGAGGCCAGTGATCAAATTCATATGGTAGTGCTTTCTAGAACCTCCCTAGACAATGAAGAGCATGAAGTCTGGGTAAGGTTTTCCCCATGGCCAGAGGCTAAGTGGTATCCAAGGATCAGTCAAAACATCTGACCTGTTGAATTTTTCACATTGCCCATTTTGACAGTCTTGTGGTCTGCTTATAAGAAGCAGAACCAAAGTATTAAGAGCCTTGTAGATGTGGCAGTTGAACTTCAAGGGCACTTCCTGAAAAGGGCTTCCACAGTCTGGGCATCCCAGTTGACGAAGTGGGCAATGATGGCGTTTAGCTGCCTCACTTCTCCTCTGCATGTGCCTCATCTACATAGCCCTCTCGCTCCAGGACCTTCAATACTCTCTTTTTCTCCATTAAAACCACTCAGGAAAGCTCCAGAGCTCACTCATACTAGCATAGAAATCAGTGATTCTACTTTAAGGTGTTAGCACTTTATAGGAACTACTGCCTTTAAGTAGGGGTGAAAGTTTATATGTAGTTCTCAACCTCAGTCATGCATCAACATTGCTTGTGATACAGTTATAAAATGCAGAATCCTGGGCTCCACTCTTGTTTAAACTCTGGGATGAGGCCTAGTAATCTGCATTTTATTAAGTCTTCCACATGGTTCTGAGGCTTGCTGCTGCTGAAGTTTTGAGAACCACTGTGTTAAGTTAAAGGACCAAGGAGTAGATGGGACATCTTGGTCAAGAGTGAGATGGACCACAGGAGTGCCCTCTGCAACAATGCTCCTTATGAGGTTGGCTAATTGGTGTACACATAAAACCATATATGGTTGCTTGTTCATCTACTGAAGCTATCCCAGATTTGCAGACAATCAGTAGCATTAAGATCTTTGCTTCCAGAAGGAAATACAGGCATGATTTACTTAACATGTCAATAATGTACTGGGTACTTATTGGAGGTGGTTATGGCAGTGGTCATGACTACCCCCCTTCCTTCTTCTGGTGCCCCACAAGCCACAAACCACAAATGAGGGTGGTGGACAGGGCTGGGTAGGAAAAGTTGAGGTAAGGGAAGTAAATCGTTTTATTTGCTGAGCTGAATTGTGCTGAGTTAGAGGCTATGGAACTCTTTTGAACAGCATTACAAATTATATCAGAGAAACAATAATCCCAAAGCACTTACTTGATATATAATGTCTTTATGACCCGAAAACATTATAAATAGAAAAGATTTCCTGATCATTTGACTAAAACTTGGTGACATTTCAATTCTATTCAACTATCACTATTATTACAAGATGAATAAGAGTCACCATCTTTAACCACAGGATCTAGGAGGGAAGACAAACGAGTAAGAAGACCACTAATGAAGAGGGGACACAGGATGACACAAGAGCACCTAGCTATTGGCTGGTTCTTACTTCTAGGGTTCAGGGAAATCTTTTCTAAGGGGATGTTTAATTTGAAAACTGCTGGTTGAACAGGAATCAGTCAGATGAAGGAATGAAGAGGAACATTCTAGATTGGGGAAGAGTGTGGTTGAAGACTTGGGGAAGAGAGAGAGCCTGGGGTGGAAGTTTTAAGAACTGTGATCTGAATATGCTGTATCCTAGAAAGCATGATGGAAAGTGACAGGAGATGAGCTTAGAAAGGCAGCAAACCCACACCCCTGAGGGCCTGGGAAGTTAGATGAAGGATTTGGATGAGGGCCTAAGGGAAATTGGAAGCCATTGAATGGTTTAAAGCAGTGGAAGAAGATGATAGATTTGCATGAGAAATAAATCTCTTGGCTGCATTTTGGAGGTGGATTGGGGGAGGAGGAATTGTGGGTATTGGGAGACAGGAGATGTCTGTCATGCAGATTAAATTTGTGAATGTTTGTCCAGGGAAAATACGAAATGAACTATGAAACTAGGAGATTAAGATGTATATTTAATCTTATGTTCTTTTTCAGCCTTAGTTTTGTTTCTTTGGCTGAAACAGATCTATGACAGGTAGGGAGACCTAGCCAGAGGCCAGGACTCAGTTAGCCAATACTAATAGAACACCAGTTGTGTGCAAATCACAATATAAAACATGGTGCTGGACACCATGGGGCATTCCAGGAAGGCTTTGTCCTTCCCCACAAGACACCAACATAGAGTAAACGAGAATACTTAAATGTTCATTGAAGATTTAGGCAGTTTTCAATCAGTTATCAAAAAGTAATGATATAATTACAAACTCTTTAAAAGGAGGATTCTAAATTATTTTGTGTAAGACGTGCTTCAGGAAAGGTTTTGGACTCTGCTGAGAAGTGATCAGAGCAATGTATCTGTGAGCATATTGCAGGCCTGGAGCAGTATGAGCCACGAGCAGTGTAGTTGCAGTCACATTTGTGGTTTCAATTTGCCTTGATTTTCAGGAAAGGTCAACTGAATCTCAGACGTATGGAAAAGCACATTAGCTTTTGACAAAGAATGAGAGAATAGTGAATGTTCCCATCTTGAGTAGTCACTTCTCTGCTATACCATTACAGCAAAATAGGGGCATATGGGTGGACTTGGAAGAGACCTGGGAAGAGAGGGTCACTGAGGTACTGCCATGGGGAGTATAGTGGGCCTTAGATAATGCTGGCTGATCACCTCATAATCAGGGTGCTCTGGTTTTCAGAACATTACCTAACTCCCAAGGCAGTTTAGAAGTTACATATAATAGCAGGAGGCCATTCTAAAGTTTCCATTCTCAGAATCCCCAAATATTTTCCCCTTAGCATGGAGATAATAAGCTCTTATGCATGAGGAAACTACTCTGAAGCTATATTTGGTTCTGAATTGCCTTCAAGTCTCAGGTTCAAGTTGCTACTTGATGGCTATCTGCCACATCCTGGATGAGGAGGAGGTTAAAGGGCACAGGGACTGAAGCTGTCCTATATTAGCAGCATCATGTCTGGGTCAGGCTCAGGAGAAAACAGGCATGTCCCTGGGGTGGTTCTGGGAGAAAGCTGTTGACCAGGCAGAAGGACTAGGTGAAGAAGTTGAGGTGATGCAGAGAACCTGTCTCAATGCCAGCCTGCAAGATATTAGTCTTCAGAATGAATTCCAAAAGGCAGGCATAGGGCAAAGCATCTCCAACCTGGAATGCTCTCCAGAGATGCTAGTGGGGCTGCCCCTTTTGGCCAGGGAAGCCAATGGAATGGACAGACTCCAAAGACTTCCTAGGGGTACCCACTTGCTCCCTTTATACTTGGACCTCTTCTATTTCTTTTATATTTTGATAATCTACTATTTAATTCATTTTTTTAACAAAAAGGGGATTCTGAGGATAGAAATCAGTGGAAAATTTTTGTTATTCTAATGGTCTTTTCCCAACATGCTCTTTTGAACCAGGCTTGAAGGTAGGACCCTGAAATAGAGAAGGTCCTAATGCTGTGTCATCCACAGTCTTGGAGCACTGAGTCCCAAAGCACACTCACATGTGCAGATCAGGCAAGGCTCTGCTGGGGGAACTGTGGGGGCGGGGATGGGGAGCAAGAGCCAGAACTGCCAGCAGGAAGAACAATGGGCTAGTGTGAGTGCTGCCTGAGGGGCCTGCAGAGATGACAGTCCATGGCTGCTGCTGCGGAGGTGTGTTTGTCCAGGCAGGAAGCCACATGGGACCCTAATCCAGCCTGTTGCTGGATGCCCCAGCCCCAGCCCACTTGGCCTTGTCAGCGTCTTCCTTTACTTTCTGGTTGTAGTTGAGGACTAGCCTCTCTGCTCTAGGAAATATTCTCCATGATGCTCAAGCCACCCAGGCAGGCTTCTCCTCAGCCACCTCATGGACTCACATTAGGAGCTAATTCTAGAGCTAGAGGCACTAAGTCCTGGTGAAATGACTTCAAGGAAAATGGACTAAGAGGTAGGATACCTACCAGGTGTTCCTACTGGCCCTCCAGCTATATGTGTGGAATGAATAATTCCATGAATGTGCCAGGGCTCTTCCACTGTGTTAAAACTGTTGGCCCAACAAGGGTAGACCAATACCTTAGTGTGGAGGGGGGAGTAATTGTATCATCAGGTGACACTATTTATTTTTGGTGTCAGTCATTTGGAGACAAGATATGCCTCTTAGATCAGGCATGGCTAGGTGCAAGTGTCCAAAGATGGTGTCAGGCCCATGTGATAAAAAGTAGAAGTGAGGATACAGTGGTGGGAGGACAGACATCTGGCATTAATTTTAATTTAATTAAGGAAGGACCCACAGCCTACAGGAATGACATAGATTCTGTTACCTTGACTTCTCTCCCATGCTTTGCATTCTCTGGGCTCTTTCTTAGTATAGGCTTTCTGGCTCCATATCTGGTAATCCAGTGGTCAACACTGACTGGGCATCTGCTGCTGGCAGGCTTTATGGTAGGATTTTTCATAAAGCATTTGATTAGGTCCTCACCATAGCCTGATGAGGAATTATTGTATCTGTCTTTTTTTAGGTGGGGAATTTGAGACACAGAGTGCTAAGTGCTTTGTTCAAGGAGCTAAAGCTGGGATGTGAACTCAGATCTATTTGATTCCAAAAATCCAATTCCTAACTGCTTTTTGTTATGGAGTCTTTTAGACAATACTAGCCTTTCTCTACTGTGCTGAGTGTTATCGAGACGAGAGGTTAAGTTCAAGTTTGGATGAAATGTTATAGAGGGTAGTGGAGCTCCCAGAGTTGCCTCATGAGGAGGAACCTGAGAACAGGCTGTCCCTTAGTCAGTCCTCTTTCCCTCCTGGTGCATCTCTCTGTCCTGTCCTTGCCAGACCCTGCCAGACCTTGGGTGTTGGCTTAGCTCTAGTATGCAAAGCCTTCACTCATGGTTTCTCTCTCCAGCTTTTTCCTAGCTATCCCCAAAGCTGGGAATGGCTAATGAGATTCCCTTAGGAGCCTGATGGTATACCCTACATTTTGGACTAAAGTAGAAGACATAAAATATAGTAATTCTTCAGTTTCCATAGGCAATTTGTTCCAGAACTTTCCACCCCCACCCCAGGTATCAAAATCTATGGGTACTTGAGTCATATATATATATATATATATATATATATATATATATATACACACACACACACACTACCTGTAATGATGTAGTGTTTGCATACAATCTACACACATCCTCCTGGATACTTTAAACCATTTCTAGGTTACTTATAATATCCAATGAAATGTAAATACCATATAAATACTTGTTATACTATATCATTTATGGAATAATTACATGAAAAAAGTCTACATATTTGGTACAGGCAGTTTTTTTCCTAAATATTTTCAATCTGTGGTTGGTTGAATCCACAGATGTGGAACCTCTGGATATGGAGTGCTGGCTGTTTGTAGTTCTCTGAGTAGCCTGCATCCCAGGAACCATACCTATAAGGTCACTGCCTGCTTTTGGCATGTACTTCTCAAACAACCACAGGCACCATGCTCCACAGTCAGCAGCTGCCACTGCCTGAGGGTATAGGAGGTCTTGTCAGGAGCAGATGTTACAATGTCTGCCATTTGTTCTGATCTATCTAATCACTTTGAGCTGACATCACAGCCTCTGACAGATGGGAGCATATGGTTGCCTAGATTAGATTATGTGATTCACTGGAATTTATAAATTGTCATTTAGTAACCTAGTCCCCAAGTAATAACAGAAGAGTACCGGGATTACAGTGTATGTGGGGGAGGTGGGGTGAGGGGCAGATCCAGATAGCATCAGCCCATAGTGTTATCTCTCCCAATAATATTTGTACTTATTGTTGGTATGAATGTTTACGAATCTAGGTGACTGTATGGTATCACCACTCTGTTGCATATTCTCACACCTCTCTGTGGCAGGATTGCCTTTGGGGCCCAGGCATAAGGCAATCCATTAGATAAATATCTCTTTATGTGCTCTATTCATGAGGTACTTTTGCACTGTTTTGCACACATTAAGTGATCTAATTCTTTCTAAAATTTTATGATGTTTATGCCCAGATGAGATAAGATTATGGAGGCAGGATCAAGTCCAGAGATTTTGTTCACGGATCTGAGCTCTCTCAGCTACCACTGTCCAGGTTGGAATGGCTGTTCTCCCCCAAACTCAGAGCCAAGCAGCAAGAGATGAAAGAGCTCTGCTTTCTTAAAGAGAAAACAAGGTGTTATAAAGAGGGATCTGAATAAGGCAGTGGTTCTCAGGTGGGACCCTAGAACCAGTTGTCTCCATATCACCCTGGAACTTGTTAGAAAGGCAAATTGTCTGCCTCTGTCCCAACTTGCCAAAGACTTGGAGTGCTGGGTGTGATGATTCTGATACATGATCAAGTTAGGAAATCAATGGAAAAGGGAATCAAGTTTGTGGGTTTGTGGTCCATTTCTGACCTTGACCTGCCAGGTGCCCATGGTCAGATAATTTTCTCTTTCTGACCCTGGTTTCCTCATTCTAAAAATAAAGGGCTTACTCTAGATTCATTCACTTTTCAACATTTATTGAGTGCCTACTATGTGACAGATTCTGAGAGTGCAAAGATACTCAGAATGGAACACAATGAGAGTCAGGTGGCTTGGGATCATCTTGTTAGTATTCTAGGTTCAGCTCTAGTTAATTCTCCGAGTTCTTCCTGGGACATTTGTTTCAAAAATTCTGTTTCTACCTCCCTTTTCTTCTGATTCTTATATATTTCCACACTGTTGCCAAAGTCACTTTCAAAAGAAGTGAAATTCTGATCCTGTTGCTTCTCAGTTAAAAATCCAGGCCTTCCCTATTTTCTATGCTTTATAAATGGAACACAAGAAAGGACCAGGCTGTTTATGGTGCTCAGAAATGTGAGAGACCTTAAACATAATTCTGCTTAGAACACACAGGCTGATTGGATGGTGAAGAGGAGGAAGTGCTTGCCAACAGAGATTCTAGGCTCTGTGGAACCTGAAATCTGTGGCTGCAAGAAAAAAAGAGAGGGTAGAATTCTTGAGCAACATTTGGTGAAAACTCTGCTTTCTCTTTGGGATTCATGTATCATTTCCTCTAGACACACCTAGTTAATTTTCCTGTGTATTTCCTGTGTAAAAAAATTGAAGCAATGAAAAATGGGTGTGTTGGCTCAAGACTCAAAACTCAGCAGCATGGGTTTGAGGCTATAGAGGGAACTGGAGCTGTTGTGCTCATCAATCAACATCCTGCATAGGGTCCCTGGGGCTTGCTGACTGCTATGACTTGCTTTCCAATTTCAGGTGCAACCTCTAATGTCACAGCTGTGTAAACAGCTGTCTCACCCCCTGAAAAAGGGATCAATGATCAGTGATCAATGAATCAATGAGACTTTACTGAGCACACTCACATTTTTAGGAATTCATATTTCTCGTCCCAGAAGAGGCAGTCCTTAAAGTTTCTGTAACCCATAGCCTGGCATCATTTTCTAAATTGAGCAATCCAAATTCAAGCTGAGATGGATCTGGGACTACTTAGAAGTCTGTTTGGAACTTTGTTTTGCAGTGCATTGACCTGTGAAATCCACATTACTGGTGCAAACTGGCTCCCTTGTTTGAGGAAGATACATTGTCAGATTCATTCTGGGCTGGCTTGGAAGACTTTGGGGAAAAAGTGAGAGCAAGGATGTATAGAATCTTTACACTTTTAGCTATGGGCTCAGCATCTCTAGTCAACCCTCTAGAGGTCTCAGTGGCAGAGCAGAAAGCTCACCAAAGTCAGGGTTCCACCTCCTGTGATCAGACTGAATTTGGGCCTCCCTGAGCTTAGTTTCTGTTTGTCATTGTGAGGGCAGCTGCTGGCTGTCATCCAAATGATATTTGTTAAATTTGTTGAATGTGGAATATATTGGTTTAATGACATTGTAGGTTTTTAAACTATATTCCTCAACTGGGTTTTTAAAAAATATATTTTAAAGTAATATTATAGTATAATTTAATGAATTACACTCTAGTATTCACACTTTTTCTGGATGAACATGCAGTGGTTTGATTCAGTTACGAGTATGCTATTTGAAACTGGCCTTCATCTTTGTGGGGACTGGTCTATTTCTGGTTCATCTGCATTCCATGCTTGTGGTAGGAAAACTTAAAACCTTGTGGCATTTTTCAGGACTCTTACTAGTGGCCCTAAATTCCAATGTTGGATCTGCTAACTTAGGAGACTGATTGAAAGTCTATCAAATTCAACTGGGTTTTTAGAAATGCTTTTCTGAATGTGCCCAAGATCTCTATTTTGAGAGGCACTCTCTGGTCCACTGCTTTCCTTGTCTGGTAGGAAGATAGCTCTCCTTTAACTCCTTCACCACCACCAGAAGGTAAACTCTATGAAGTCAGGGACCTTGCATTTTTTGTTCACTGCTATATTCTCAGTGCCAAACAAAGACTGGATGCTATTAGAATGACATTTAACAAATGTCATTTGCTGAATGAATAAATGGGTGAATGAAGGATTGACTGTCTGGGACTTTGCTCTCTTGTGGTGATTGAAAGCTGTGGAATCAGATTACCCAGGTTAGATCTCTGACTCTCCTCTTTATCAACTATGTGTTTTAGCCAAGTTCTTTTTCTTAAACATATTTTTAAAATATTTTATATATGTATGTATATTTAATATTTCTAAATTTTATTTATTTATTTTTTATGTGGTGCTAAGGATTGAACTCAGTGCCTCACCCATGCTAGGCAAGTGCTCTACCACTGAGCGAAAACCCCAGCCCCTTTAGCCAAGTTTTAAAATCTCCTTCTGTCTGTTTTCTCATGCATAAAATAAGACTAATACTTCAAAGCATTGTTATGAGGATTAAGCAAAGTATCCAAAACAGGTCCTGGTGTATGGTAAGTGCTCATAACCTTTTGCCGTATTGATTTTGGGAGATGAAAGATACATGTGGAGCTTTTGAGTTATTTTACCTCCATTGCTATCCTACATGCTTCCCACCCCCAACATGTTGTGATTATGTCTTTTTTGAAAAAAATATAAATGAAGGGGGTTTTATTTATCTTTATAGAAAAAAGTGTTTATGCCAACCAATTTATTCAATTTACATTTGTGTGCCTGTTATACTTATTAATACCCTTTAAAAAACTTTATCCCATAATGGTAAACACTTGACTCAAGTCAAAAGTTTTCATATTCATTTTTAATAAAAATGATTATAACAATAATAAAAATAATAGTAGCAGCAATAATAATTTATGAAGTCTTTCTTATGTGCTGGACATTGTGTGCTTTGGTGGTCAAAGACTCATGTGGCCCAGGGGATCATGGACACCCAGGTATTGATTGGAGGTCATAATCTGGCTTTGTCTCTGGGTTTACACAGGGCAGGCTTAGCTCACTTCGTTAACTAGATTCACTAGAGTTACCATGGTCCACAAAGGACCTGCTCAATTAAATTAACTGCTCTCTTTTTGGAGACTGATTACTTTTCTCTTTGAACTCCCAAGGTATCTATAATTTGGAGCTATATTTATCTCTCTCATTTTTCCTCATTTTCTTATTCTTTAACTTATCTTTCTGTATATTTTTGATGTTCTACATCTCTTGATTCATTCATTCGAGTTGTTCTCCCATCAACTTAGAGAAGAGGTGGTTTAAAAAACAACAACAACAAACCAAAAAACCATGAAGCTGCTGGCCCTACATCTGTACCTATGACATACAGTTGCCCAGGAACATGGCATTAATGCAAAGAGACTTGTCTTCACATGTTGGCCCATTGTCTTTTTATAGTAAACTATCCCTTTAATTCACAAGGAAATGGACTTTGGCTTTATTGCAATTCCTACTTCCATAATGTCTGGGCACAAAGCACACCTGGTAAAAACCTGAGTCCCTAGAGGGCCAGGTGTTTCAGGAAAAGGAAGAGGAGGAGTTTCCTTTTCTGTGCCTTCAGAAGGAAGGATGATTGATGAGTCTTACCACAATCATTGGACAAATTCCCTTCCCTTCTCTCATTTGAGGCTTCAGCTCAAAGGGAATAGGGCAGTGGTCAGTAGCTGGTCAGGCCAACAGCATCCCTGATGTCTATGTTTTGGGGGGCCTTTGAAGGTCACCCAGAGAAGCAATGGAACTCAGGGAGTTGAGTCCTGGACAGGAAGAGTGGATGTAGGTCATAGGATCACCAGAACACTATTTCTTAGGGCAACTATGGGAATGGGATTGTTTCTGGGAGCAGAGCGTTCATGATGCCAAACTCTCTCCAGTGTGTGGGAAATGATGGTTATGTGTTTAGCTAGACAAAGGAATGCTCCACGCTATGCTTAAGTTGGAGGCTTTTGTTTTTCTTCTTAATCAGGGTTTTTTAGGGGCATTCCAATGAAGAAAGCATGAGAGAGGATAAATAGAAAAAGGAATCTTGAGAAAAAAGGAAGGGCCGGTTTTTGGTTGTTTAGGTTGGTGTTTCCTAAATATCAAAGCAGTGTCTCCTGAAAATTTTAAAAACTAATAGAGTTATGGACCACTCCAAACCTATTGAGTCATTTTCTGGGGGCTGGGGTGGAGCCCATGAATATCTCTTTATATAATGAGCATTCCAAGTAATTTGAATGGGAACCAAGGAATCCCTTTCTAGGAATTCTTTTGGGACTTTCCATTATTTAAAAAAAATCAGTTTTTTTAACACTACTAATAACTTGCTTGACCACGAGAACTGTGTCTTCCTTGCCTTAGTAATTAGCATAATTTCCAGCACAGAGTTTGTGCTTAATAAGCATTAGTGGAAATATATATCATGGAAGATATTTTTTAAAGGTGGCCATCAAATGTGCAGGGAGTGGGGAAAGGTACTATTGATCATATGGCAAAAATATCAAATAAAGGCCATTATTCAGTGGTAGGTGGTACCAAGCAATGTTGCAGCAAAAATAAAAACAACAACAACAACAAACAAACAAAACAAAAACAAAACCAACAACAACAACAAAACAACGAAAAACCAAACCAAACCAAACCAAACAAAACCAGAACATGGCCTTTCTGTCTTGAAAGGACCACAAAGTGGGTAGAACAGTCTGGAGACTTTCCTTTTGCAAAGGCTATTTTCTACCAGTAACCACCAGACTTTCTTGACTATTTTCCATGATAATTTACAGCAGCACTGGGCTATAGATAATAATTTAGTCACCTGGTCCTTGTTTTTCTCATCTGCGTAATGGAACATGGATATTTACCAGATGCCTGGGTTGATGGAAGTTTGTCAGTGTGACTAGAAGCCATCTGCCTAGTGTCAAAGGGCATTCAAAAATAGCCATAAGGAGAATTGGACACCCTCTAGACTGCCACAGAAGCCAGGCTGTTACATGTAATAAAACCCTGTCTTCCGAACACTGGCATCCATCCTGTCCAATTGGGTTGGTTCAATCTCCATTTGATCAGACCAGTGTGATTTCCCTTCCATATGCCTAGTCATAATGAGTAAGTAAGGTGTGATAAAACTGGAAATCCAATAATTTATGCCATTTTTAGATAAGGACCTGCCAAGCAGCTGTCAGCCATATTTGCAGATGGTGGCTGGCAGCTTGAAAAGATGAGATGTGGTCTGAACCCAATGCTTCTTCTGCAAAGGTAGTAGGGCCAGCCCTTTTCTTGGAAAAGCAGAAATTGGCAAAGCTTGAAGGATTCCCTAGTATACATGAATTTTGAGAACAAAAATATTCAATGGAATTCAGTTATGTAGCCTCTTGGTCTGAACCAAAGAATAAAATTAATGTATATAGAATACTCCACACTATTGTATCTAATCATTGCAACAATTATTATTTCAATTTTGAAGAGGAATAAACTACAACTAGGAGAACCTAAACAACTCACAAATCTTCACATTTGCAGTACAGCCAGATTCCAAACAAGGCTCTCCAAATGTAAATTAAATAATCTCTTCACTATATTTTCCTGATTCCCCTAGATGGAAGAATGAAATGCTGAAGAATAAAATGCTATAAAATTGCTGGAGAAATGAGAAATGGGCTTAACTAATGCAGTATGTAAAGAAATGTGAGAAATTTATTGTAGACAGCAATGGAATTTAATATTTTACCTGTGGACTTCGTATTTTACCTCAGAGCCCATTATTGTTCTAGCTAGATTTAAGCAATTTCTCTTTCATATTTCAAAATTTGATATCATAGAACTTCTTTAAAATAAACGGTAGTTCTTAACCTTGGGTATGAACAGTGGTTCATGAACTCTATGGACTGTCTGCCAAGGAAAATGTTTATATGCATATGGAATTCAAGGGTACCCTTTAAAATCACTCTGGTACTCCCCTTCTCTCCCACTTCTAAGGTCAAGAAATTCATCAGACTTTAAAAATGGCACTGAATGTCTGGCCATAGACTCTTTTCAGTGTCTAGGGATTGTTAAGCCTGTAGGCCATCAATTTTTCTATGCTTTAGTGTATCCATATCTGCATTGATGACAAATCATTTGTTGAAGAATGTCAATTGGATTTTCTATCTACCCAACACCAATTATCTGTCTGTATGTTGCTAACAATTTCTGGTTTGTTTATTGCTGTATCCCCAAAGTCTGGAATAATATTTGGCACAATAACATGATATAATTCACATGTTTTTTGTGTTTAATACATGTGTTTTTGGAAATTGTAGATAAAACTTTTTGGAAATGAATAACATAATGCAATAGGACAACTTGTTTTTTTTTTTTTGAAGGAATTTGTTTACAATTTCTCCAATATGTATATTATCTCTGTAGACTTTTGGTATATGCTTTACCAAGCTAAGGAAGTGTACTTGTAGTCCAAATTTTCTAATTTTTTTCTAACATTAAAAAACAAATGTTGGACTTTATCAAATGTTTAGACAGTGATTGAGATAATGTCTTAATTTTTCCTCCTACAGTTCATCAGTATGTTGAATTATATTGATAGGTATACTAAGAGTAAACCATCCTTGCATTCCTTACATGAAATCTGTATTCTGATGTATCATTATTATTTCATGATATAATTTTATTTCTTAATACAGAATTGTATTCTACAAACTAATATTTAGGATTCTTGAGTCTATGTTCACAAATTAAATGGCCTATAATTTTCTTATATTGACCTTATGGAGCTTTAGAATCAAGGTTACATTAATTTTTTATTTGCAAATTTTCTGTAGTTTGTTTTATTGAACTATAACTTAACATTATTGGATCTTTTAAAATATTTGAATTAAATCCATTAATCTGTGTCTTTTAATTGGTAAACTTAATCTTTTAATATTTTTATAATTACTGTATATTAGAACTCATCCTGTTATCTCATTTTTATTTTCCATTCACTGTATTTTTAAAAATACTTCCTTTCTGTTTTCCATAGAAAGGTCCAGTTTTCTTTTGCTGGTTTAAAAATAAAACATTCTATTTCTGTTTTTATGGTTAGAACAGAAGTGGCAGTTGCCCCTCACACGTTTATTTTCTGCCATTGATTTCCTCTCCAGGTTAAGCATCCTTAATCTGAAAATGCCAAATCCAAATGCTCTAAAATTAGAGACTTTTGAGTGTTTACCTATCACCACCAGTGAAAAATTTCACACCTGACCCCATGTGACAGATTGCAGTCAAAACATGCATATGCTAAAAATATTGTATAAAATTAGTTTTAGGCTATGCATATGAGATGTAAATGAAATATAAGTGAATTTTGTGTTTAGACTTGGGGGTCTCTACCCAAGATATCTCACTATGTATATGCAAATATTCCAAAATCTTTAAAAAGTCTGAAATCTGAAATGCTTTTGATCCTAAAATTTCAGATAAAGATTATTCAATCTGTATTTTCCTCTTTATACAACAAAAACATTAGTAAAATCAAATTCCCCTTTGATTTCCTTTAGAACTTCATATCACAAAATTAAGTAGAAAATAATATAAATGATGTCCAATGGACTTGTGGCAAGCATGTAGATTTTTTTTAATATATTCTGTGTTATTATAGATAAATTTTCTCTTTTTGTTTCCAGTTTTAAGAAAATTCCTATAATAAGCTTGATCCAGATATTTCATGATCTTTTGTTCTGATATTTCTTGTAACATCCTCCTAGGTAGCTCTTTTCATTTGAATACTTCCTCAAAGAGCAATTTTAATGTGAGGCCTTGCAGGTCTCAGGATATTTTTGTTATGCTACGATATTTGAATGGCAGTTTGGCTGGATTTAAAAATTACAGGTTCAGTGTTCTTTTTCTTCAATAGTTTAAAAATACTTCTTCATTGTCTGTTTGCATCTGATTTTGCTATGGAGAAGTGTACTTTTATTCTGATTCTTGATGCTTAGTTGTTAATATACTTTTCTCAGTAAAATTTTGGAGTTTTCTCCTTGTGTTAGTTATTTTAAAATTTCATTATTATGTGTCCAGCCATTAGTTTTCCCTTCCTCTATTATTTGGCTGTGTCTGCCAGTGTACAAAATCTGATTTATGGGTGCATCTCTGGGTCTCCCCTTCTCCCTGTTTCTAGAGGGTAGGGATTTACCCCAGAGGGTATAAGCTTCTATTGATGTGCACCAGGTTTGAATCATAGTGATCCTGCATTGATACTAATAAACATGACTGCCATTTGCCCTTCACTGACTCCAACTTAATGAATATCTACTAGTATAATTATTTAGAGCTGTGGGTGTCATCAGATGAACTTAAGTCTGTCATTTACCCAAGAGTGTAGTAGCCCTGTGACACTGTGCAAATTAAATTTCCTAAGCACTTGTTTCTTGAAACAATACAGATAGAAGTTTCCTCATGAGTTGTTGTGTGTAGACTAGATTAGATAATGTATTTAAGGCTGAACTTGGAGCCTGAACACAGTAAGTAGTTATTTTTATTAGTTTATGAAAATTGTTATGCTAGGCCTGTGAGGAGAAACAGAGATGAATAAGAAGTTCTTGTTTTCATGGACTTGGAGAGAATAGGAGCCAAAATACGATCAATGTGAGAGAGGGCCAGCAGGGTTCACATCCTCCGAGGAATCTATGAGACATTCAGAGAATTGCTTATTTATTTTATAAACATGGAAACTGAGACTAAAAGTGTTTTGTGACTTGTTTAAGGGGACACAGAAGTGAATGGCAGAACCTTCATGGAAACCCACGTCTCTTGGGACTGAGCCAAGCCTGATGATGGATGTGCCACTGTTTGCAATGGAAGCTTCTAAGAGGCCCAGTGCTTTATGACCCTGCTACCTTCACTGCAAGGCTGTCCATCCTCCTGCAGTTAGAGGCTTTGGGTGAGGCCCAAAACTCAGCCGAGAGACAGCCCTCACTCTCTTGTGAGTGAGTTGTTTATGTGAACATTTCTCCTCTAAGACCTGCCCTCAAACAAACAACCCATTAGATACAGTCATTCTTAACTTTATAAAGTGAAACTTTTTCAGAGGTCAGTATGGCCCAGGTCCTATGTGAAGCCTCCTTAAGGAACCTACAGGGGCATGCAACCATTTTCCTTCATTTAGTGACCAGACCAAATGCTTCAACAGCTAAGAAAAATGGATGGATATTTTCTGGGCCAGGAGGTTTGGTGAGTCAGAGTACTTTTTTTTTTTTTTAAATTATAAAAAAAAGGTACATTTGAGCCGGATCTTGAAAAACGAAGAGGTGATTTTCAGATGGGGAGAGGAGATGAAAGAGGGGAGATGAACCCAGCAAGAGAGGACAGAGGGTCAAAGTAGGGGTTTGCACAGATATTCAGCAGTGCTTTAGAAAGGCACTGGGAGTCAGTGGTAGGAGGGCAGTGGAGATGCATTGGAGAGGAAGGCAAGAGCTACACTGGGAGGGGCTTTATATGCCCCCAGCTCTGTGGCTGAAGGCAGAAGGAGAAAAAATTTTTTGTATCTGACCCATGACATTGGGAGGGTCCGATGCAAGATTGCTCTGAGGCACCAGACCTGCAGAGCTGCAGGGCCCCAGGCCTGCCCTAGGGGGTCCTAGCCAAGTGGGCTAGACCCCAGACTGATTGGGTCACTGGATCCTGAACTTGTGGATTTCAGATACACAGTGACAGAAGGCTTCCAAACTGAGAAGGATCCTTGTGGCTCACACCCATACAATATAAGTGTTTAACCCATTATTCCTCCTTTGAGAAGCTTCCTGTTAATCAGGTGGGGGGCACTAGGAGAGAGGCCCTGTTCTCAGTGGGCCAACAAAACCCCCTTGAGAAACCAGCTCCATTTAAGGAGTGTGGGCATCTTCTCCTTTCTTCCCTGAATTGGCCTCTTTTGCTGTGGATATATCTATCATCAGAACTAGTGTCCTCCATATTTAAACAAAATTAAGGCTTGCCATTTTGGTGGGGACTGGGGCTAGGGGAGGGGCCACTGCATTTCAAAGTAGAATAAACAGAAAAGCCATATTAAAGGAGGAGGAGGTTGTTTAGTGAGGCTTGAAGTGAGGACAGGTGCTTCCTCCCATGTTGAGAATCAGTGACCCCTGGGAATCGCATTTCCCGTTGAGCAGGCGCCCATGGCAGGCCGAGTCTGGCCAAAGTCCTGGTGGTGGAACCCAGATCAAGCACCAGAGAAAACCCAGCATTTTCCAGAGGTTCTTTTGGGATCCTCCAAAGAAAGAGATTCAAGACTTGACGTGGTTACTCACACCATCTCACCCATACAGACCTTCACACTCTCACACGCGGGACATCACACTGTGGCTCTGTGCAGATGGCTGCGGCCTCCTGTGCTTTGTGGTTGTTCAGTCCCAGCTGGCTGGTTCTGGTGTGAAGCACTCTCTATAGCCAATGGGCCTCTGAGGATGCACACATAGTGGGGTGACAGGCAGCGTCGCTGAAGAAAAAGTGCACCCGTGCCTCAGGTGGGAGGATGTGATGACGTGCCCCCACGCAGCGGGAACTCAGGCCTTTAAAAAGCCGAGGAAGCAGCCTCAGAGCAAGCAGTGGTTCCACTGGAGGAAAGCACACCCAGGTCTCACATTAAAGAAGCCAAACTGTCTGCTTCAAAGAAAAAAGGCAACATCCTGTCACAGGCCATGCTCTGGCAAAAACGTAAGTGGTTTGATTGTGGCTGTCAAAGCCAAGTAAGCACAGTCAGGGGCCAGGAGATCACCCTTGGCTTGGAGTTGGGGAGGTGAGGGTGATGGGGCTACAAGGCCTGGGTTCCAAGCTGGGGAGCAGAAAGGAAGGGGGTGGGCGAGATGGAGCCTGGTGGAGAAACCAACCTGTCAGAGGTGATGCTGATTTTCCAGGCTGGGTGAGGGGGATGAGCTAGTGTCCCAAGGTGGGACAGCTCATCATATCTCTGCTTCTGTGCATGAATCACTGTGGTGAGGAAAGGGCAGTTTATGATTCACAAAACAAAAGCCAGATGTGATACGGGGTTGGGGCCAGAAGGGAAAGTGGTACAGTTGTTTACATAAGGGGCTTTATTTTTATGGGTAGATACTCTTCAGCCCGTTGTTTAGTTTGGGGGACCTGTTTCTATCTGAATTTTTTAGCTCTCTGCTGAAAGTCAATGCAATGACACAGGGTGGAAAACTGATTTTGAGAAGTGGGTCTTTATTCGCTTTGCTCTCTGGCCTCTTGTTCTTTTTCCCATTCTGTGGTAAGACTAGTATGTCCCAGTGTGGAAAGGAAGGAGGTGTCTCTTTGACCTTGATTTTTATCCCTGGAGTTGGATGGAACAACTGTGAACTTTATTTTCCATTATGTGGACTAAACAGGAACTTGTGTTATTCATCATTGAAATCATACAGAGATTATCTGTAATATTTCTTTTATGAGGTAAATGAAGTAAATAGACAATCTCTTGAGAGATGAAGCTTATGGGAGTCCAGTTCTGTACTTCTTCAGGCAAGAAGTGTCACCAAAAAAATTGCTCTATTCTTTTTAAAGGTGCTTAGTTCTTTAAAATGCCTTTCAATTAATTCAGGCATACCTACCTCCAGAGCAAACTTAGTCTAAGAGAATATAGATTTATAGAAAAAGGTAAATTAGGAAGTTTATTTTATAATTGACTATTCTATTGGATACTTTGAAGTTCTGAAAATATAAATTCATTAATTAAAATGTGACTTACAGACCCATTATAACCAATTTTTGTTTTTATTGTGTAAATTCTCTGGAGTTGGAATTTGTTAATGCAAGACACAAAGGAGTGACTTCAACATTTTTTATGAGAGATGCATTTTTGTTAATAAAAAGAAATGAACTTTAATTTGGATTTAGAGTTATGGACTCCTTCCAAGATAATTAGGAACATTTTACTTTGGATGTTGTACAACTTGACCAGAAAGAGGATAAAGAAATATCCTATCCTTCCAGAAGCAATGACAGCCAATTCCATTGGGAGCGCTTTGTGGGTTAGGGCAGGGGGCCTTAATGTCTTTTCTAAGCATCCATATGACCTCTCACTTTGAGCTGAATTATTTGGGTTTTATGTGAGTCCCTCATTTTTTCAGTTCTTTTGTTTCTTATATTTAAAATGGAAGTAAAAACAATACCCCTTTTGCAGAGCTATCCTTAGCAAATGATGCTAACTGCTTGGTTCTGTCTGCTTCAGCCTCTGAGATGGGTTACTTCTCTAGGTAATATTTTCTCTTCTCAGTTAGACACTACATTTTTTATTTTCTAATATTCTCCAAGAGATGAAAAGTATGTTTTTTGTTTTTTTTTAAAAGGGGATGCCAAAGGGCATGCTTTTTGCTCATATCCTTTGGGGCTAGCCAGATATAGCAAAAACTCCATGTAAGCTCTTCAGTGGAATAAATTGGGGGTGAACTTTTCCACATGTTCAAATGAACGCACACCATAGTTCTCTTTAATTGTCCTTTAGAGTCTTAATTTAAAACTAGGAAAGGCCCTGTGCACTGCACCTATCCTCTCAACCAGGACCCACATATGTGGTACTCAGGGAGGGCACCTGGATGACTAAACCCTGTGGGAAAACCAGTAAAAACAGGGCGGCATCATCAACCCACTTAGAATCACCGATGGAAGGGCAGGGTTTGAAATCAGACACCAAGAGTGCTGAAAAGGCACTTTCTTTTTTCAGAAAACACCCTGGAGGCATGAGGTGAAATGACTGTGCCCTGGGGTTCTGGAAAGGGTTAAGAAAACATTCACTTTGTAAAAGTTGCCTCCTTCTTACCTGGTCCATGACCCCTGTTTGTGGACTAAATGTGAACACAGGCTTTGCTAGATCCGAGAATAGCGTGACAATACTCCGAACTGCTGGCACAGAGAAATGATCTTCAGGCCCCAACTATGGATTAAAAATGTACTTGACTGGCCAATTGGATAATCACAGATTCTCTCTCTGGTTCTGCACTTGGCCCTGCCTGCCTGTCCCACATAGCATAGAACTTACATCTGCACCAACTAGTCATGGAACAGAAAAAAAAAAAAAAAAACCAGAATGAGTTTTGGAGTGAGATAGGGCTGGATTTGACAGGTAGGTATCAACTGAATTATTTCACCTTCTCATATTCTTAAAAATCTGGAAAATGGGGATTCTAATTAGTTTTTGTGAGAACTAAAGTAGAGAATATGGGCGAAGTGATATCAAGTTCTCTGATAAGCAGGTCAGTGACTGCCTTCCCTACCAGACATCTTCCATCTGGTAAGCCCATCTTGAGTCATCAGGGTTATACCAAATTCCTTCTTGTATGTCCTTTTCTACTCTTTGATTAGAAGAGATAAAAAGCCTCAATCAAAAATATTCTTGGGTGTTAGGATCTAGTGACATTTTTCCAAGTGTCT
The DNA here is from genome assembly GCF_052094955.1 of Ictidomys tridecemlineatus. Lineage (NCBI taxonomy): Eukaryota > Metazoa > Chordata > Mammalia > Rodentia > Sciuridae > Ictidomys > Ictidomys tridecemlineatus. Next base: position 94,942,301 of record NC_135480.1, on the reverse strand, counting down.
AAATGGTGATCTGCAAATATGGCCTGGGTGTCAAATCAGGCCAACTGCCTGTTTTTGTAAATAAAGTTATTAGAACACATGCCTCTTTATTTGCATCTCATTCGAGGCTATTTTGCTTTGATGACGGTACTGAATAGTTGTGACAGAGACAGTACATCACATGAAGCGTATAGTGATAAGCGTCTGGCCTGTTATAGAAAGTTTATGCCCTCTGGTCTTAGATAATTTGCTTTGGACTTCAAGCATTCATTTCCTTAAGGTACTCAATATCCTGGGCTTGCACTGTGTCAGCAGCAACGGTAGATATAACTTGCAGCCAATTTATTAACTTTGTTCAATGCCCAAAATTGATTTGATTGAATTTCTTCCTTAAAAGTGATAATATGTGTATAATATACCCAACACCACTTGTTAGAGAGGAAATAAATCGGACAGCTGCATTTTATTACTCTTGTTTGTATTAAGAAAAAAAATCTACATGATAATGGAAAACAGACTTAACTGATTTTCTTTTGACTGGTTGTTTCATATCCCATAGACTGGGCCTTGGTGTTAGCTTTATTGTAGACCCCGAGGAAGCATCTTAGGAAATAGCTATTATCAAATTATTACGGCACAAATATGCCTTTGCTCTCAGATAACTTGAACAGAGAGGAGGTTTAGCAAACAGATAAGTTAGGATATCAAAATTGTCATGAACATAGAACTCGGCTCTTAGGATTTACCCTAGGGTTTCATTAAATAGACAACATTTTTAGGGTGCTTAAGGGGAAGGAAGATGTAAATATACATATAATTTTTGGAAACTTGAAATCTCCTGCATGGATTCAGACACACTTAAAACAAGAAGGAACACCACCTCTAATATTTCTATTTTGTGTTACAATCTTTGCTTACTTAATGGGCCTAAACACCTCTAGTGCTTACCAAGTTTATCCATGATTCAGTGATTCCTTTTTTATTTTTAGTACCAGGGATTGAACCCAGGGACGCTTAACCACTGAGCCACATCTTCAGCCCTTTTTAATATTTTATTTAGAGACAAGGTCTTGCTGAGTTGCTTAGAGCCTTGCTAAGTTGCTGAGGCTGGTTTTAAATCTGCGATCCTGCCTCAGCCTCCAAGGCTGTTGGGATTATAGGTGTAAGCCTAAATCTACATGACAATGGAAAACAGACTTACCTGCTAATGGAAAACAAACTTAACCTGACTGATTCAGTGGTTCTTGCTGTGAAAGACAAGTTGAATCCAAAGGAGAGACACAAATTCACAGGCATCTTCTGCAGGTGGAATAGGTGACACATCTACCAAGCACACAGATTTAATTGGTAAAGGAACAGATGGTTTTCATGGTGGATATTTTATTTCTTTCTCCCCACATTTACTAAAGTTAAATGCCAAATTTGTCCCCTTTCTACACCCAAAAAGTTTTGAAAGCTTTCTTCCAAATGTATTCTTTTGTGATAAACAAACAAACAAACAAAAAAAGAATCAAGGTTGTCTACACTTATTCATTGAATGTGTGCACATTTGATTAATTAAGAAGCCCTATAAATGTTTGTTTTAACTTTCTCATTACAAAATAAGTATGTCAGTTTCCCCCCTCTAATTTCTTCCAAAAAACAGTTTATTTTCTGACTAAATGAAAATGTCCTGCAATTTCTCATTCTGAACCAACCAAATTGAAGTTGGGTGATTATGATCATTAACATAATTTTCACCTTTAAGAACTACCTAGCAATATTCAAGTAGGCCTACCTTGGATGGGGAGAGGTCTTCTCTGAAACCTCTTATCCTGGTTGTGAGATGCTGTAGACAAGGCCTTGTTTTTGTAGACAGGAGACAAAGACTCTAGTTTGCACCATAGAAAATCAGACACAGGGCCATCAGCCAGCCACCTAACCACTTTGGATCTCATATGAAATGAAACTTGTTTTTTTCCTGGCTAAGGGCAAGGAAACTGAACTTGATTGAAATTCTTTTCCAGTGCTTATTGCTGAGTTAAGCACCTATAAAAAAATAAAGCACCTTTTAATCCAAGAGTCCATAATGTGCCAGGCACAGTGGTGCATTCCTATAATCCCAGCATCTCAGGAGGTTGAGGCAGGAGGATCAGGAGTTCAAAGCCAGCTTCAGCAAAAGCGAAGTGCTAAGCAACTCAGGAAACTCTGTCTCTAAATAAAATATAAAATAGGGCTGGGAATGTAACTCAGTGGTCGAGTGCCCCTGAGTTCTATGCCCAGAACTCCCCCACCAAAAAAGAGAGTCCATGATATAAGGGAAGGGATTTTTGCATCTGCTTAGAGCTGTTCTTTTCAGCATTGGCTACACAATGGAAACCTCTGAGGAGATTTAGGAAACACTGATCCCTGAGTCCCAACTTGGAACTTCTGGTTAAATTTCCCTGGGCATTGGGATTTTCAAATGCTTTCCTGGGTGATTCTCATGTGTAGTCAAGATTGAGAACTGCTGAGTTGGAGATTGAAATCCTAGCTTCTACTTTACCTTTGGATTTTGCACAACTGTGAGCAAAACATACTTAATCCCTTAAATAGTGATAAATAGCAGTGTCAGGTCATTGAGTACTTACTTGGTGCATGCAATATACCAAAGGTTCTGTTGGACCCATTTGGATTACATTTTGTTGCTCGTGAAGAGACCTGAAATAATAGAAATTTAAATAAGCAATATTTTCTGTCATGTAAAAGAAGCTCATGTTTATCTGCTCAGGATTGTATGGAGTCTATACTGCACCAATGATATCCCTGTCTTTCTGATCTGCTATCCATGGCTTATGGCTTTTGTCCTCAAGATTTCTTCATTTTCTATCATTCTAACTTGAGCCACTATATTTGTGTTCTTCACATTTTCAGACAAGGTCAAGGAAGAAAAGGGAGAAACAAAAAACAATGCCTCTCTATCACTGCCCCTTCCCCCAACACAAAACTCCTAACATGTAACGGCCACTCCTACCTAGGAGGGAGAGCAGCATAACTGTTTAGCTGGGCACATTGCCACACTCCAGAATGCAGGGGTTGTTTGGAAGGAGGGAGAAGGCAGATGTTGGGTGTGACAACTGCCAGTCTTTGCCATGCTTTGAATGTGTTATCTCATTTAATTCTCATAAAAACTCCATGGCATAGTTTCTGTTGCAAGGTCTTTGCATAGACGAGGAAATTGAAGCTTCAAGATTAGGTTAGTTACTCACCCACATAGTGAAATTAATTTGACCCAGACCTCAAGTAATGACTTGCTAAGCTGTTCTGTTTGCCACACACTTAGAAAGTGCTCTTGATCAAAGTTTAGGCCTTCCACACTAGGTAAAGGCCAAGGGCAAATGAAGTCTACCAGTCTTGAGAATTTACTTTTTTTTTTTTTTGGTGCTGGGGATTGAACTCGGGGACACTCTACCACTGAGACACATCCTTATCCCTATTTTGTATTTTATTTAGAGACAGGATCTCACTGAGTTGCTTAACACCTTGCTTTTGCTGAGGCAGGCTTTGAACTCCTGATCCTCCTGCCTCAACCTTCTGAGCTGCTGGGATTATAGATATGCACCACCATGCCTGGCGAGAACTCACTTTTGATGTGTTTGGCTTATGCTTCAGCTTACTGGTTGAAGAAAACAGGATCTGTGCTCGATATCTATATCCATAAGTAGGTACATATAAATATAGATATAGGTATATTTTTTGGGGGGGGTACTGGTGATTGAACTTGGGCACTTGACCACTGAGCCATATCCCCAACCTTTTTTTTGTGTGTGTATTTTTATTTAGAGGCAGGATCTCACTGAATTGCTTAGTGCCTCACCTTTGCTGAGGCTATCTTTGAATTCGAGATTCTCCTGTCTCAGCCTCCCTAGCTGCTGTGATTACATGCGGTCCCACTGTGCCCGGCTTGTGCTTGCTATTGCACCTCCTTCCTTGGGACCTTTGCAGACATCTTGGTTAATGGAAGGCTCAAAGAGGAGCCTAGAGACTGCTCTAAATAATCTAGTACCTCTGTTTCCTGAGCAGCTATAATGGAAATCCTGTGTGGCAGCCTGTGTTGGGAGTCCAGGCTTCTGCCTCCTGGGAACTTCCTTCCTTCTGAATCTTCTAGACTTTGCAAGAGCCAGCCTGTCCTTTCTCATCTCTGTGTGTGAGTGTAAGTGAGATGTGGAGTAGGGTTTTAATTTGAGTTGGAGAGGGCCATCTCTGTTCTTTGTTTGCTATTAATAGTTTAAAGCTCATCTTCTAGGTTTATGCCTAGTGGTGTGTGATGCTGGCAAGTCCCTTTGCCTCTTTCTGCCACCATCTCTTTATGTATGAGCCAAGGATGTGGCTCTTCCTTCATAGGGTTGGGTGTACTGTGCTTAGCATTAAGAACGAACCAATAAATAGTAGTTACAATTATCATTTTCTTATTCTCTTTCACTCTACCACTGAGAACAAAGTTTGTGCAGGCTAATTGTAGACTGCAACATGTATGCCCTCTTGAGTTCTGCATTTCTTATGAAATGGTGGGGCATGTATTCCGAGTCTTGTAATTAATAATAGGGTTCATGATTAAGCTGATGGTTAAGCCTCCCATTCTGTGACCAACCTGGCTATGATTACCCTACCACCCTGGTAAGGTAGGATGCTAGCAAGTCTTGTACTGACTGGAAAACTTGTGTTTGTTTTTTAATTCACCAGATTGGAGCAAGGTGTTTATAAACTACTCATGAGCAGAATGACACTTGAAATATGCAAGAAATAGCACTAATGATACTGAAAACCGAAACAACTATGTGCTACCTCCTTTTCTTAGTAATGGTTTCATAGTACCAATTTCTGGGAAGAGCTGGTAGCCAAAAAATTTTAAACTAAAATCATTTTCAGGCCAGGTGTTGGGACCAAAAAGAATTTGACCACCCTTAAAAAAATCTGAATTTCTTTTTAATTTAAGAGAAAGAATCGGGGCTGGGGATGTGGCTCAAGCGGTAGCGCGCTCGCCTGGCATGCGTGCGGCCCGGGTTCGATCCTCAGCACCACATACCAACAAAGATGTTGTGTCCGCTGAGAACTAAAAAAAAAATAAATATTAAAAAAAATTCTCTCTCTCTTTCTCCTCTCTCACTCTCTCTAAAAAAAAAAAAAAAGAGAAAGAATCATACACTGAATTGAAAGTAAGGAAAAAAATAAAGCTTATTAAAACTTTCTGGTCTGAGAAATCTTAAAGAGAGAGAAAAGAAAGGAATGAAGAGAGGCAAAGGAGTTGAAAATAGGAGAAAGTCTTAATGTTGGATGAAAGCCATGTCAATTCAGGGAAGAAAGGTGCAGAAGGAAAATCTGTCATCTCTTCATCATCCCATTCATGCCTGTACTCATCCATCCATCCATCCATCTATCCATCAACCCATCCAATAATGGAATGATTTCTAGATAGAGAAATTAACAAATGAAATAAATTATCTTCAGAAGGAAGTAAGGGTAGCTGGGATCAGGAAATATGCCACCAAACATATGACATATAGGTATATAGGTCCTGAGGCATTGATGATAGGTTCTTCGCTAAGATTCTGAGACATACAGATGCATCTTAGCATTGGGAAGACCATCCAAGGACATATCGGTTGATAGACACAATTTTTGTGGTCATAATTCTCTTTATTCAAACCAAGTCTACAGAACCCTAATGTAAAAGTTAAGATGGAGCAGTTCTGAGGAGTTATCCAGAGTTCAGATTGCTCATTAACTTTCATATTTCCCTGCCTCTGTCCCTCTTTTGGCACCTACAGTCACTATAACTATATTCTAGGGTTCTTCAGATCACAGACAACCACCTGACCTGATCAATTCTTCACTCTTTTCAACAAGATTCATGGTGGCTGCGAACAGGTTCTTGGCTTACAGATTAAACTGCTGGGAAGGGTTGCATTTGTCTTTGTGGAGCTTTGAAGATGTGAAGGTCATGTTTTCAGTTTTTGTGGGTTTCTAGTAAATAAGGGGAAGGGGAAATTCTTCAACAATTGACCTAGTCACAGCTTTCCCAAACTTGATATTCTAATAACCCCAACTCTTCTGCACTGTCCTTCACAGGGGAATCCCCCACATCATGAGGGCCATTCGTTAGTAAATCTGAGAATTACCCACCAAAGCTCATCTTGACGGGTATCTTGGCTTTTATCATGAGTCCATCATTGGGACTACTTCCACCCATAACGACTGTATCCCAGGCCACCGTGAGCCTTGGGCCTTTGGATCTGACATTAAGTGCACAACTGTTTCTGGGTCTGAAAATCCTTCCAAGGGAGTGGTCCTTAAGTGAGTGTTTCAGGAAAAGTTTGTTTCTTTCATAAGAAAATCACTATTAGAGGTTAATCAGGGAATAAACAACTGAATTTCCAGCTATCTCCTCCAGTTGCCTAACCCACAGATTTTTTTTTTCCTGTCCTAGATCAGACTGGCAATATTAGATTCAGGCCTATATTTAATAAAGAAAGATGTGTTCATTTCCTCTACTCCATCCCTCCCTACGATGCTGCCTTGCTATAGAATTTAGGTGGGTACCCAGGGTGGTTGAACTCTCTTGTTCAATGCCTAATAAAGATCTATTGCTCTCCAGATCTCAAGTTAAGCCCTTTCTTTCTCTTTTTGAGGCCTGCTACTGTTTAAAAATCTGAGGCAATACCCAATATGTCATCCAAACAATAGTCTATTATGCACCAGATGCATGTGTCAATCTTACACAATTCTTGCAATAACCTTTTAAGATGGAAGTTATTCTTATTTTGCAGAGAGACAAACTGATGCACACATATGCTAAGTGATTTTCCAAAGGTCACACAGGTAATAAGGAGTGTAACAGGCTTGGCAAACTAGGTCTATATAAGACCCAAACTATATACCACACTGCTGCTGTTGCTGTTGCTGCTACTCCTCCTCATCCTCCTCCTTTTTTTTTTTTTTTGTTTTTTTAAGTACTGTGGATTGAACACAGGGATACTTAACCACTGAGTTGTATCCCAAGACTATTTTTTTAAAATTTTTTATTTTTGAGACAGTGTCTCACTAAGTTGTTTAGGACCTCATTAAGTCACTGGCTTTGAACTAGTAATCTTCCTGCCTCAGCCTCCCAAGCTGCTGGAATTACAGGTGTGTACCACTGCACCCTGCCCATATTGCTTCTTAATGTCAAGGATTTTAGGGTTGCTTTAGTTACTTCCTCCCTTTTCAAACGAAATAGGTCCACCCTTAGATGGAGGCTGATTATGACTTCATCAAGGGTAGCTCTACTCTGGCTCAAAAACCATTGCAAATTCAACTCTCAGATTTAAAATCTCTGAAACCAGCTGATTTCCATATTAGAATCTGAGTCCCTGGTACTGTTCCTCTCCTGGTGGGCTAATCAACCAAACTAGGGTTATACCAGCTGGTGAAACAACCTTATGGTTCACCCAGGGCCTGCCACTTTGAGTGTCTTGGATGAGACTCATTCGCATGGTGTGACCCAAACCTCTGTCCCCAGACCTCTCTTTGCATTGGAGAGAAGAGATCAATCATGGCTTTTGTCCCTCTTCTCTTTATGCAGTCCCTATAGACAGGGCTCCCTAGCTTGCTGCTCATTTAAGCATTACTGAGTCAGGTGGGAGGTGGAAACAAGTTCTGAAACAGATGCAGCTCTGTCACAGTTTGAAATTCTAGACTTGCTTGTGCTATTATTTGATTAACTCTATAATCATTAGAGTAGACTGTAAGCTCCTTGAGGGCAGGGACCTAGCATGCTATACCTACTAAGTACTTGCTCAATGAATGCTCTGCCAGTGGTCTCTTGATCTTGACCCCTACCTTGGGACAAGGCATATCTGAGATGGGAACCCTTTCTGCTCTGGTGACCCCAGTTTCTGTAAAGGGCGGGCAGATGCAGCTGGTTTCTCAGGTGGACCTGTCTGCTGTCATTTCAGTCAAAAAATACCAAAAATAAGACCTTGCGGGGAATTGTTTGAGTCTCTCAGTTCTTGTCACTCCTCACGTGAACAGGCTGCTGGCAAGTTTCTTTGTGGACTGCCTTTTCCTCCTTCAGCTGAGAAACACTATTTCTTGGGGGAACTAGCAATGAAGGGGGACAGGGTCAGAGTGATTGAAGCCCACACTCCAACTGAAAGGAGAATTAGGATTGACTCAGAGACCATTTGATGATTAATCTCCAGAGAAATAAATGGGACTTGCTTGGGCAGGGAGGAAGGAGGAAGGGGATGAGGAAGAAATGTACTCTGTTGGGAATCAGAGGTCCTGGGTTTGCTTGATGACAATATTTTAAATGTGGTATTGGGCAAGTCACTGAACATCTCCAAAGATCATTTTCCTCATCTGTAAAAGAAGGGAGGGAGAGTAAAATGCCTTCCGCATCGACTTCAGAGATTGTAGTGAGGCCTCACATGAAATTTTTTGAGTCAAAGGCTCTGTGAGCCACAGATCATCATGCAAATATGAGTGTGGTTATTTCAGAGTTCTTGGGGGTTTAAGACTGTGACCAGGAAACACATGGACATTTGTCATCGATTCATTCAACATACCTGGTTCTGCATAATAAAGAAGTGGATCCAGTAACCTTCCATGCTCTGCTTATTCCATGGGAGGTTTGGAGGGAGGGTGAACTGGTGGTTTGAAAGGTGAGGAGAGCACCTGGGGAATGGACATCTGAACACTTGGTGCTTGTGATGAAAGAAGCAGAGGGCTACTGCTACACAGAAGCCTCTTGCACTTGAGGTCTTTGGCTGTCTCTGAGGTCATGGGGTGGGACATATAGGACATTTGGGGCAATCCAGGTAACACTCGAGGCTTGTTAGTGGGAACACTTCAGGTGGGAGCTTGGTGGGTCAGGGTGGGCTGTGGGCAAATGGCTTTTCATTTATACCTAAAGTAACTTGAGAGGAGTCCCTGTGTGATTACGGTGGGTATCCTCACTGGCTATGGCTTCCTTTACATAGCAATCACCAGGTTCCTAGGCCCCTGCAGTCTGGAGCTCTGTGTCTCTAAAACTAAACAACCCTTTGCAGTTACTCCAAACGTACTTCAGGTGCAAGCCTGCCCTGGACTTGCACCTGAAGGACTGTTCTCTCTAGTTCCCTTCAGCACCCCTAGGCCTGAGAAACTTCTACATAACTGGAGCTTTTCCCATTATACTTGCCTGTGGTTGGTAACTGAGCATCCTGCAGGGATGTTGAGAACGAATGTGTACTTTAGAGTGGGGACACAGGCAGGGGAAATGTCCCTGACTCTTCCCCTTTTCTGGCCAGTCCAGAATCAGCCACCATCTTTGAGATCTCTTGAGAGAGACATCCCAGCCTACTGGTCATGACAGCCATTACTCCCTAGCTGCCCTAGCATACTGACAAGTAGCATCAAATCCCGATTTAGTTCATTTTCTCTCAATCTTCTGAACAACTGTAAAGCCACATCTCCTGCCTTTGTTCTGCTTTCATTATCCATTTTTTTTCTTCTCTTCCTTAAGTGTTATCTAGATTTCTAGAATATATGAATGATGTGTTTACATGTCGTGGCTGCGAGTTCCCTTCAGTTCAAACATTAGTGAATGGAAAGCCCACATTTACATGTATATGGAATCTCTTTGTTGGAGTACATTAAAAAAAGAAAAAAAAGGAAACTACAATCTAGAGTAAATTGGGTGGGAAAGCCTTTCTGTAGTGTGTCAAGTCCAAACTTTGGCCAAAGCCCAAGTTCTTTCTTCCTGCTTGGAGAAAAGTCAGCCATTGTTTATGAATGGAAAGAACAAATTTGACTCAGGCCTTCACCCTCAAAAGAGCACCAGCAGTAGCATTACAGTTAGGGAATTCTTTAGTCTACTTTTCCAGAAGATCTAAACTCTCTTAGGCCATGACCATAAACAAGGTTCTTTACACTCAAGTGAATAATGTCAGCAACTTTTCAGACTTTGTTTTCAGTTAGAAGCTAGGGCAAATTCATTAGCCCTAGGTTCATATTTCTGTTGTTATTTTTTTTTTTGTTTTACTGTAAGTAAAGATAAAATTTTGTTTTTCCTTAGTGAATCTACTTCTTTCTTTTTAATAATAATGAAGATCAGCTGCAAAAGATCTCATAGTGGTAACCTGGAGCGATTAATAGTGTCATCATCGATAGTGTGTTGCATGTCCTTCTGAGCTTGAAAGTTTTTCATCTTTCAAAATGGTGTTGTGTGGCTATAGCCTTGAGGTTCAACCAGTTGTAAATGGAAAGACTTCTCAGTGGGCAAGATTGTCAGGATGGGTTGTCAAGACGGGTTAGAAAGATTTCTGTTCTCTGGTTCCTGTGTGATAGAGATGCATGCTTATCTGAGATCCCACCTAACCCAGCAGCTCTCATAACTATTGTTCAAATTGTTGGCTAGACTGGTGGGAAATCACAAGAGAACATGGCTGGAAGAAGGGTCTTCTCTCAAGAGCATCTTGGAGGCTGATGTAGGGAATAAATGCCTGTATGACATGGCTATTTTAGATCTGCTCGGGAAGAGAGGTTGGTTATTGGTGACCAGTGCCTGGTGACCTGCCTCCTTAGTTGAGTAGTTTCTGTACTGTGGCTTCAATGTGGTTTGCATGGGATCATTAAATAAACATGTGCCGAAATTTTGCATATTTCCTCAGCAAAATTTTATTATACCTCCATCAAGGAACAGGAGCGCCATACTTATTAAAATCAGTAGAATCCTGTATCCTTAGCTTGGTGGAGAGTGAGCACAAATATGCAGCCAGGGATGCTGTGTGAGGTGACCTGTTGGCCTGAGTCTGTCATGCTCTGTGGTCTCCAGTGGAACGGCAGCTGCAGGACTCTTATTTTTGTGACGTGAAGCATGTCTGGGTGTGTGGCAGAGGGAACTGAAATACACTCTGCTGACTTTTTATACCTTCATATTTTTTTTCATTGCTCATTTTGGAAAAGGGAAGCCCTCACTGGGGCCAAATTAATGGGTTTTGCTCTAAATTAATTTCATTCCTCCCCTACACCCTAATGGCGACTGACTTCCAGTGATATGGAAAGGCAATATGGTGAACTTCTCAGCCCCCGAAGGGAGATTTCCAATGAAGGCCAAGAGGTTCATGTTTAGGTGGACAAATTTTTCTGTGATGGAAAAAGGAATGTCCTGGGAGACTTAAAAGACCCTCAAACCACATGCTAAATAGCAAGAAACCTTCAGGCTTTAAGGCTATTCTATCTAGAGCTACAATTTGATCAGGGGATTATTAAAATTTCTATTTAATTCTACTTTGGGAAATTGGGCTTTCATCTTCTCTGCTGATGTATTTATTATTTCAATCTGCTCTTTCATTTTCTTTGGATAGTCTTTTTCATTGTTATTTTAAAACATTTTAATAATTCTTAAAAATTCGTTAAAATATTCCAGTTCAGTTGCTTTCTTTTTTCTTTCTTTTCTTTTTTCTTTTTTTTGGGGCAGTATGAATTCAGGGGCACTCAAACACTGAGCCACATCCCCAGCCCTATTTTGTATTTTTTTTTTTTTTAAAGAGAGAGAGGGAGAGAGAGAGAGAGAGAGAACCCGGGCCACACGCATGCCAGGCGAGCACGCTACTGCTTGAGCCACATCCCCAGCCCCTATTTTGTATTTTTTATAGAGACAGCGCCTCACTGAGTTGCTTAGTGCCTTGCTTTTGCTGAGGCTGGCTTTGAACTTGCGATCCTCTTGCCCCTGAGCTTCTGGGATTACAGGCATTAGCCACTGTGCCTGGCTCAGCTGTTTTAAAGTTAGTTCAATTCAGGGATCCAGCAGCCCCAAGGTGAGGCAATCATGATTTCAGACAAACTTCTTTTCCTCTTGCAAAGTTGTGTTTGTGGGCTCATTTCTCATACTGGTGGCAGTTAGAAGCACAATGTTTACTGTGGAATTAGGTCCATTGTTGCTCCACAGAGTTTGGTGTGAAAGGCACTTCATTTTTGGGCTCCCTTAGGAATTGTCCTGAGGCTTTGGATTCTGATATTTCACAAACACTTTGCACAGATGCTGTCGGAAGCAGCCTCACTCTTGTCTGCTCAGATGGAGTCAGTTACAGGATTCCTTGGCAGGTGGTTGCGGACACAGGAGTGGGCATCAGGCAACCTTGGGAGCTGTGGGACTTTGCAACTGTAATAGCAGGAGGCGGGGACTTAGAAATTGCTCTGCATACACTCTGTTGTTTCAGGGCACATCTGTTGACACTGGCTTCCAAGGAAGTCCAGGCATTAGAAGGCGATACTCTCTGCTGGCAGCACTTCCTCCAAACCCTCTTTGTTCATTGATTTAAAAACAACAGGAGGCAGGAAGCCCAAGATCCTGGAAGTGCCCAGCTGGTCTCTGTCCAGCCAAGTGTGTGGTGTGTCCCCTTCCTGGTAGGGAGTGAAACTTGGAGGCCTCTGGGCCCTTCCCCAGAACTGTATATGCAAATCAAAGTGGGGAGAGCAATGTACCTCTCTTTGATCTAGGCTGAGATGTGTGCACATGGGATGGAGCCTTTCTGGTCTCCTAGCTAAGGTTAGAGGGTGACCACAGTGCTCGGACCCCTAGATAACTTCATACCCTGAATTTTTCACAAGTGCACAGTGCCTTAGTCTGCATTAGCTGGAAGTCCAGCTAGAAACAAGCATGGGTTGGATGACATGAGTGTGAACGACGCTGATGTGGCTGTGGTGACCCTGAGAAGGGGTAAGCAGAATATGGGAGAAGCAGGTATCCCTGCTGTTTGCCAAGTAAGGCCACACCTAGGTTCCATGAGCAGCATGGGGCATCAATAAACAGATACAGACATGGCAAGTGGAGTTTATATGGGAGTGATACACCCAGAAAGAATGCTTGGGGTTAAAAAAAAAAGTCACTAAGAATTGACTAAGGACTGGGAAGTCATTCAGATCTCCAGGACCTTCAGATGCTAAAAAAGGATATTACTACTAATGATAATATTAGTTCACATATATCAAATGCTTATCCCGTGCCAAATTCTATTGCAAGCACTTTACATGTTGTAGGGTTGTAGGATAATATTATCCAATTATCCTACAACATGCATACCATTATGATCCTCATCTCATGGAGGAGAAAGCTATAAATGGATGAATTTAGTTTCTTTAGAAAGTAATGTAAAGAAATATAGTTCTTCTTACCACAGACAGGTTCAGTAGAAGGAAAAGCATTCTGACATTATAGTTCTCCAAAGGACAGTGGAAGGGATGGAAGGAAGAGAAGAAAAAAACATGTATTAAGCATTTGCCATATGCCTGAGCCTGGCCTTGGTATCTCCCGTGAATCACTTCAGTTAATCCTTGCAATAATTGTATTAGGACTGGGTTATTATTTTCATTTTACAGATGAGGAAACTGAGGCCCAGAGTCATTCAATAAAACTGAAAATTTTCTAGCAGTAAGTAGCAATCTTGAATACCAGTGTTTTTGGCTATCCCGTTCATTGCTGTTGCTTCTTAGAATCAAGGTGAAGGTGATCGGAGGCACAGATACTAGGCCAGCTTCTCCTGTTGTATACTCATGTGTCAGCCTGAATTTCACAGGCTTTGGCCTTCATTCCGCTGGTAGCTGTTTTATTGCTTATATTCCTGACTAGACTGCAAGATGAACATGGTGCCCAGGAATTTGAAAGAGTGAATGAAGACCAGTACAGAACCCTTTTTATGACAAGAAAAGTTAAAATGAGGATAATTAATCTCCCATTGGGATGTTGTAGAGAGATTCTTCTGTTAAATCAGGGATGAATTATCGGTGATTCCAATCCCAGCACGTCTTCAGAATTACCAGAGGGATTTCTATCCATTTTGACTCTTAGGCCCACCCAAAATTAGATTCTCTGGGAGCAGGGACCTGGCTATCAGATTTGGCATCACTCTGGTTGATTCTGCTACATGGTCAGGTGAGGGACCCCAGCTGATGTGTCTGAAGACTAGCCTGATGCACATCATCTGTCCCTGGGCTTGCTTCCTTCTTGCTACCTGTGCCTAAGCTTCTCTGCCTACTGGGCTTTGAGGCAAGGCCAAGCTGATACCTACAGCCCAAAGGGAGGTCTTGTGCTGACTCAGGCCCAGGACCTTATCAGCTGAGTATTTGCTGAGCAAAGTTCAGCCAAGGTAGCACTCTGGATCCGGGTTTAGCAGCTACTCAGGCTTCCGGGCCTTTGATTCAGAGACCAGGTCCTTGGGGCTCTTATCAGTGAATAATAATGGGCCCCGTATGTGAGTCCTAAGGGTCAGCGCTTCTCACCACTCTTGGCTGATCGAGGCCTGGCCTCCAAGGATCCAGAGCCCCTAGACCACAGGCTGTCTGAGCAGGCACATTGTCACAGCATAGCCAGGATTACTTTTGGCTTGCTCTCCCTGGTTAAGAAGAACCCTGTGATCTGGCCCATATTTGGATTGGTCTTTTGGTTTCTTGTATTTGGGTTGGTGCTTTTAGTTTCTTTGATTACAAAGGTAGAGAAAACCTTTTAGCAGCAAGGAAAACCTGGTCCCAGGTTGTATAGTTCACCATTAGGTGTTTGTCCTATGTCCTGGGCGTTCCAGAGAACCTAGGTGCCACTTGCTATAGCCCATTAATTCCAAAGGTACTGAAGAGGTGAAGGAAAGATGAATGAAAGCACATTTTAAAGAATCACCAATTGATTAATCAACAAATAGCTACTGAACTCATTAGAGATATGCCACTTGAGAAGATATAGATAAATAAGGTGTAATAGCTCACCTTGGGAAGTTTATAATCTAGCTGTGGCATTAGAAATTTATACCAAAAATAATATTATATGCAGATAAAAATTTCTTGAGTGCTTACTGTGTATCTGATTTTATTCAAAACATATAGCTAATTTCTTATTTATTAGGTCAAGTGACTCCTCAGAATATTCTTTTGATAATAAATTCAGAGTCTCAGGGGCAGGATTCGAGGCCTGTGCCATTGGACTCAGAGTCCCAGATCTTTCTGCCGCCCTCTGCTGCCACCTATGATGAATACTAACCAGATCTGGGAATATTTGAGTTGTGGTTATAGAAATTCCATAGTTTATAGGGGTTGAAAGACGTAGGAGAGAATCTGCCCATGGTAAAATCTCAAGAGATGAGGAGGTAAGACATATAGGGACCATGTAGAGAAGAAGACAGACCTTCTGGTGGAATCAGAGTGTATGTAGCTGTTACTGTGCAAAGTGGTTAGAAAAATGGTTCAGATCTCACTGTGAAGTCCTTTCATTTTAGACAGAGGGGTTGGGCATCAACTGCTGGGTGTGAAGGAGCCACAGTGGGCTTGAGGGCAGGAAGAGTGACAATACTGGGAGAAATATTCTAGGAAGTCTCATGTGGTCCTCTCAGGTGTTCAAGCACAACTTAGTAGAGTAGGTGGATCTTTGAGACAATGGGCACCTGGGTTTGGGGTTTGTCTGAGAAGGGCTACAGGTTCCAGTGACATTGCTTTCCACAGCCACAGCTCCAGAACAAGCTCCGGCCCCACCTCGGCCATACCAGGGTGTCCGAGTGAAGGAGCCAGTGAAGGAACTGCTGAGGAGGAAGCGTGGCCATGCCAGCAGCGGGGCAGCTGTTACACCTACTGCGGTGAGGGGGCCACAGTGGACAGTGTGTGTGTTGGGGGTCACAGAGGGTTGGGCAGGGGTGTACCCTTTGGGGGCAAGAAGGTGGGCAGTTAGATGGGGATGTATAGGAGATGGACCTAGATCCTTGAGGTGGGATGAGGGGCGGGGGGCCGGCTTGCTCAGCCCATAAAACAGAGAGAGCTATTGATGAGGCCTCAGGAAGTGAATGGCACACACCTTGGTGTGAGTTGGGCATTCCTTCTGGGAAGATAAAGATGCCATTTCCCTAAATCACAGCATTCTTGCAAAATGGAAACACAAATCCCTCTAAATGGCTGGAGTGTTTTATTCTGATCAGGGAGAGTCTTGCCTAAGCTTTCTGCCCTGGAGTCCCTGGATGGGTTCCCTGCCTAGAACTGAGTGAAGATGGCTAAGCACCAGTCCTGTCCTGTCTTCTCCCTCTAGGTGGTGCTGCCCCATCAGCCCCTGGCGACCTACACCACAGTGGGTAAGAGCTCCCCACAGCCCGAGTGTCCTTCAGTCTCCTCATCTGGGTGGCATGGGCGGTTCTATAATCTCCTTTCTCCCACAGGTCCCTCCTGCCTTGACATGGAAGTTTCTGCTTCTACAGTGACGGAGGAGGGGGCCCTATGTGCCGGCTGGCTTTCCCAACCTGCCCCGGCCACTCTCCAGCCCCTGACCCCATGGACACCCTACACTGAGTATGTGTCCCATGAAGCTGTCAGCTGCCCCTACTCAGCTGACATGTATGTGCAGCCTGTGTGTCCGAGCTACACGGTTGTGGGGCCCTCCTCAGTGCTGACCTACGCCTCCCCTCCGCTCATCACCAACGTCACGGTATGTCACACAAAACAGAGCTGTTCCTGCCTGCCTATGGCACCTGTTTAGAAGTAGGGCTTTCTGACCCCTGGTCTTCCTTGCAGTTGGTTCCCGGGATCATCAGGTCATCCAAGTCTACCATGCCCTCCAGGGAGGCCTGTTCCTATTTTCATTTACCTAACTATCTCCCACAAAGATACCTGTCTTGTCGTGCCTTTTGTTCCTTTTGGTTGGGGAGAGCTCCTGCTTCTGTCCTGAATCTCCCCAGCTGGCCTGTAAGCAGTGAGTCTTGGTGACAAATTGAAGTTTTTAGTGAATGGGATACCAGGTGGACTCTGCCTTTCAATTCGAATAACTAAGTGAGTGATTGTTCACTGATTGTGGGAAGATTTCTGGGCTGAGCAAAAGGTGACAGAACTTTTCAGAAAACTATATATTTTGAGTCAGACCCAGCTATAGGTAATTTTTATTGGTTTTTTTTAGCTCTGTCTCTAATGTCAGATTGCTTGTGTTCAAATCCCAGCCCTTTACTTATAAGCTGTATGTCCCTGGCTTACTAACTTGATTTGTTGGAGCCTCAGTGTCCTCATCTGTAAAATGGAAATACTAACAAGAGGGAGGCTGTTGGGATGAAATGAGGTTATGCATGTGGAAGTTTTAGCACAGTTCCTGGCATACAGAAATCTCTCAATAAATAAATAAATTATTTACTGTCATCATATCAAAGTCTGCCAGCAATGTCAACCAACGCCCTCCTTCAACTGCCAGGCAGGAAAAGAAGGTCCTGCTCCCTGCCACTCCTGCCCCCAGCAATGGGGGAAGGCAGTCATAGTTTTGTGAGTGGTGTGACATATGTGACCAAAGAAATGGGAGTCCCTCCAGTGTGCAGGAAAGAAAAGGCTGATAGTTGTAGGGGTACCCAGCTGAACTCCAGGGAAATTGGGAAGTAGAGCTGGGTTTCCTGAGCAGTCATAGAGGCCACCCTCCAGGTGGAGCTTGTTTTGGTTCTTCATGACCCTTGGGTTCCCTGGAGGGTCTAATGTCATCTGATACACCTGTTCTCTGCCTCTAAGCACCTTCCTGGGAAGGCTTGTGGAAGGCCCACCTGGCTATCCTTGACATGAAGGTCTCTGCTTCTACAGTGAGGGAGGAGGGGGCCCTGTGTGCTGGCTGGCTCCAGAGATGAAGCAAGTCATTTCCATATCGGGGGCCCTTGGCCGGGACAAAGAGGGCAGGACATAATGGTTCCCAGCCATTTCATTACCAAGGATTCTTTTCTTTATTTATTCCCTTTCATCATCCCCACCTTCTTCTTTGAAATGTTCTGTGTAGCAAACAAACTGTATTTAGTAAGAAATAATTTATTTGTTTTGCTATTTTGTGAATTAACTCATCAAAGCTGGCTTGTGCTACCAGTCAGCACTCCTGATCAGTAGAGATAAGAACTGTATGGTGCTGGTTTGGTGTAATTCTACCCCTGCACAAGGAACCCTGCAGTTGCAATTGACCTATAGAAGTTGAGGACACAAAAATGAAGGGTTTCCATTTGGATTTTTGAAGTAATGGAAATAATCAGGCTTTTCCAGATCCTGTCTAGTTTCAGGTTGCTGGATTGGGTTCCTGAGGCTCATGTCAAAGGAGACGAAGTGGCTGTGCACAGTGAAATGTGCACACCAGCCAGGATGGGGGGAGCTTCCAGCTCCAACATGCTATGGAAAAACACCCTAAAGCCTTGCTACTCAAACTGTGCTCCCTGGACCAGTTGCATTGGCATGGCCTAAGATCTAACTAGACATGCAGAACTCCAGACCCTTCTCTAGACCTCCTGGACTGAAATATGGAAGCTGGGAAAAAAACAACAAAAACAAATTGAGTTCTAAAAGACTCCAGTAGTTTATTTTCAAGGCATAATGGCAACTGGAGAGAGATGACAAGGGAACAGGGATGAAAGGGGGAGATTTTGGCCATCTTAACATCAATTCATGCAGAGAACCTCTACTTCTGCCTACTTGCCTCCACTGTGAAAGAATAGTAGGATCTAGGCACTGCCTCTGGCAGGTGGGATCTAGGTTTGTGAGATAGTTGCTGTACAGGTGGGATTTTTGGTTCATGGAGCTCATGGGAGAATGGCCCTGGGCCTTGGAGCATCATGGGTCACCAGGGATGCCATGGCTATTTGCAGCTCAGAAACTGGAGGAGAGGATGCAGGAGGCACAAGCAGCAGCAGAAAGGCCATATTCACTGACAAAGCAGTGCTTTCCCCCATTACAGAATGGCTGGGCTTCCCAGGTGACCACCAGAAAGTGATGCAGCTGTGTTGTTCACCCAGACCTCAGGAGGCCAGATTTACTGTGTGGAGCCAGTGTGTCTGGGCAGGACAGTGGCCACCTCCAAGATACAGCTTCTGGGCTATGTGACAACCTCATTCTTTAACATGTATAATTCAGAATTTAAGATACATGTATTTTTCACATTTTAAGGTTTCGGAAATTGGGATATATTTTATATTCAATGAAATCTAGAAAATCCCCTCTAATTTGCTCAACCCTATGACTTCATTACCAATTGTATCCCATTTAATAGATGAGAAAAATGGAGCTTATGAGTTGGGAAGTAGCATAAGCAAGAACATGTAGCTAGTAAGTGACAGATGATGGATACAATTTAAGTGTGTCTAACTCTCCCTTGAGGGAGGTTTTGAGAAGGAGGAGGTAGAGCCCCCTGAAGTGAGAAACAGGGAAGGGCAGAGTTGAAGGAAGAATTGGAGATTCTTGAGTCAAGGGTGGGCAGGTGGATGTGCCAGGGCTGCTAAACCTTGGTCCTGTGTTTCCTCATCACAGACAAGAAGCGCTGCCACACCCACGGTGGGACCCCAGCTGGAGGGCCCAGAGCACCAGGCGCCCCTCACCTATTTCCCGTGGGCTCAACCTCTTTCCACGCTGCCCACCTCCACCCTGCAGTACCAGCCTCCAGCCCCAACCCTGCCTGGGCCTCAGTTTGTCCAGCTCCCCATCTCTATTCCTGAACCAGTCCTTCAGGACATGGATGACCCCAGGAGAGCCATCAGTTCCCTGACCATCGACAAGCTGCTCTTGGAGGAAGAAGATAGCAACACCTATGAGCTTAACCACACCCTATCCGTGGAAGGCTTTTAGGGCTGGATCCCACTTGAGAATCCTTTCCCCTGAAACTGGGATTTAAAAATAAGCTTGCAGTTGAGCTCAGATTCATATCTGGAATAACCATTTTATAACATGACCATTTCATAACATCATATCAAAACATAACGTAACTACACTTTTTACACGAAGCTAGAACTGTAGTCTTCCCTTTCTCCCTCCTTCTCTTTCTTCTTTTTTTTTCCAGTCCTCTTCCTTTGGTAAGAGAAATTCAGGATATTAGGGATAATATTTTATGCCAAGTTTTGTCAATTCTGCAATCCACTTCGTTTCCATTTCTATCACTTCTCATTCCTCAGGGATGTCCTTTTCTTTCCAGTGCCCTCTGCTGTGTCATAGTAGCAGCACTGTAGAACTGTCCTAGGGCCAGTTACACCCTCTGTCATTTTGAGATATATGGGTGCCCTGCGGGGAGACCAGCCTTGCCAGCATCTCCTGGGCGAGGCAGCCCAGGGCAAACCTGATGCCAGAGTCCTTGAGCTGTCAGTTCTCATAGTTGCTCCTTTGTTTGCTGTTCTCAGCCTTGGCCAGATTTACAGTCTGGGCAGCAAAGGCTCAACGGCTGGGGCTCAGCATAGTGACAGATAGGGATGGGAAAGGGTAGGGGCAGGTCAGGGAAGGGAGAGAGGGCAGAAGAGGGCTGGGAACACACTTTGGGGTTGGGGTGGGGGTGTGGAAGGGGAAGCTGGGTCTTAAGGGGAGAGGAAGAAGGCTGAGAAGTCATTTAGCTCTAGCTTTCTTGATTTCTAAGAGGAACAGTGAATTCAGGAAAAATATTGCATTAAGAGTTAGTTTTGAAGCTCTTCTAGAGGATGTTTCCAAAGAAAGCCGAGTTGTCATAAACAGAAGGATGGATGTGTTTTGTGACCCCTTCCAGATACTCTGCCATACCCCATGAAGCCTATTGGCAAGGGGTCCTGCTTAGTGATCTTATGTGGATTTTCTAAATGTCTTAGGGCATCTATAAGCCACCATTATGAGGAGCCAGGGCTTCTTCCTTCCAAGCACCATCGTTCCTGGGGGTTTCTATCCCGAAGTACCATTAGGTTTTATTTCAATTTTTCTTTTATATCATTGCAGGGGACTGAGTATAATTGTTGCCAGGGTGCTTAGCTCCTGATGGTGGATGTGTGCCTTGGGAGCCAGCACAATCATCTGCTGATGACACCATTGTCACCATTAGGCAGTCACTTTAGTCAGCAGAATCCACACAGAAGTAAAATGGGAGGGAGAAGGGGAATTGCACGAAAGATGGAAGGAGACCCTCATTGTTATACAAAATACATATATGATGGTGTGAGGGGAAAGAAAAAAGATAGAGAAATATGTCACAGTAGATTGGGTAGAGAGAGGTGATGGGAGGGGAGGGAAGGGGAGGGGGGATAGGGAGGGCAGTAGAATACAACAGACACTAGTTTTGCTGTAGGTATAAACCTGGCTGTATAACCAATGTGATCCTGCCACTGTACATGTGGAAAAATGAGAATTCATACACCATTTGAATCAAATGTATGATATGTCAAGATTATTGTATTGTCTTGAGCAACTAATTAAAAAAAAGAAGTAATAGACTGCTGGGAAATAAACAATTTCTTTGACACATTTTCTTTGCCATTCTAAATAAAAACTCTGGACAAAGTTGCCTTTCTTTTTTAGAAGTTTTTTCCTGTTTTGGGTTATATTTTAATCCCAATTCTTGGTATCTGCTTAAAACCCCGGTACACATATTTTGAATTATTTTTATTCAGACTTAATGTTTCATCTTAAAAGCTTGATACAGCAACGTAGATGATAAATGTACATCTCGGTTGACAGTATGTGATCAGGCAAGGGAGAGGAGAGGTCGCAATCCTGTTGTATTAAACCCCTGGTTCCCCATAGAAATCTATGCAAGATTTTCCAACTCTTTGAGGATTTGAGAGGATGCAGAAACAACCTTTACAAAGGAACTAAAGTTCGCAAAGAAAATATGTAGTTGTTAGGATTGAAATTGTATCTTTCCCCCTTCTTACCTTGAGGCCCAATGGCTTATTTGTAATCATCCATTTAGGTTTCTTTCTGAGTTATTCTGCTAAGATGGAAACATTTTCAATAAAGATTTATGGAGTCATTTCTGCACCAAAGTGTTTTATTTCTTATAAAATTAATCCCCACCTTAGTTTTCAGTCTCCCAATGGCAGTGCCATTAGAGGGTTTTGCAAAGTGATCTGTTGCAAAGAGGAGATAAAAACCCATCGCTGCTGTGTTCACCGTCCAATTATCCCATATAGGTCATACACATGGCATGGCCAGGTGGCTTGGTCTCCAGGAGACTGGGGAGTGGGTTGGTGTCTGAGAATTGAAAGAAAATATTTCACTTCTATTGCTCCCATTATACATGTTACACAAGTAACTGATGATGCTGGTTGTCCAGGGAAAAGTTCTACCATTTGCACTTCTAAAGAGCCACCAGTCAGAACCCGGGGACTTGTAATATCATGCCCAGTGAAACTCATCTCTTAGTGCTTGACATCACAGTGAAATAGAAATTGAAGAATTCAGTCAGTTCCCTCCACCATCAATCCTTGGAGTGAGTAGCGATTTTGGAGGGGGCTCCTTTCTTGGTGGTTTCCTGAGTTACTAAGGACTTATGAGCTCTCTGCCTTTTTTGTTAATCTTTGTTGGGGTAATTGCTTTCAAATTAACCATGTTATTCTACTGTATGTCTTATTTCCAGATCTGATGGGATAGTAACATATCCAGGTTTTTAGCTCAATTGAGAGTATTGAGACCATTAATTATTTTTGTGTAGTCATGTAGATCAAAACCTTGAAAAAAAGAGCTGGGGTTGTAGCTCAGTGGGAAAGCACTTGCCTAGCATGAGTGGGGCCCTGGGTTTGATTCTCAGCACCACATTATAATACATAAATAAAATAAAGCTTAAATTCTTAAAAAAACCCAGAAGACATGAAGGAAAGGCATTAGGATTTTTTTCCTATAGCTTTAGTGAGACTCAACTATAAGAAAAGCTCTATTAAAAATGCACTGTGCCTTAATCAACTGTCTTTTGAAGTAATAGTGTGAACAGCCTGGTCTGCAATGGGAAGAGAGAGGTCAGCTTGGTGTAGATTGATGTTTTGTAAGATTCTGTTCTGCATTTCCAGCATGAATATGGGGATCCAGGAACAGATGGGTATATGGTAAGATGAAGAAGCTAGACATGTAGAAAATAACAACATCATATAACCAAGTGGCTCAAATTCCCTGAACATCAGGCTGTAACCCATCTAAGTGGAAGTTTAAAGATATGTTCTAAAACTAAACATAAATTTCTTGAAATCAGAAACCATAGGTAACTGATTTTTTATGAATTTACTTTATTTGTGAGTCTAGAATGATATGCTCAATGATTTCTTGTTGAATTAATTGGGGAGATTCTCTACTGACTGCTCCTAAATTTGTTATGGATGATTGCAAGTTGATTCTAGGAGGGTCTCCGTAACTGGACCTGTAGACACAGATGCTGCTCAAATGTTTTCTCTGAAAGCTTGGATAGAAATATCCAGAAGCTGGTATTCTATTTGTCAGTTCTATAGCTGCAAAAGGAGTTTGATTCATTCATTCAGCACATTAATTTATAATAATTGTGTGGTACAAGGTGATGTTATGATTTATGAAAATATGTGGAATAATTAAATCAAGTAAATTAGCATAACTATTACTTTAAATATTTTTTGTGGTGAAAACATTTGAAATTTACTTTATTATAAATTTTGAAATGTATAATACACTGTTATTAACAATAGTCACCATACTAAGAAATAGGTCTCAAAACAAAACAAAACTCTGTTTATCCGTTCTGAGATTTTGACCATCATCTCCCCATTCCTTCCACCCTCCAGCCTCCCTAACTACCATTCTACCTTCTGCTTTTATGAGTTTGACATTTTTAGATTCAGCTTGTGAGAATACATGTATTTGTCCCTCTAGTCCAGTTTATCTCATTTAAATGTTCTTCAATCCTATTCATGTTGATGCAAATGATGGAATTTCCTCTGTTTTAAAGGCTCAGTAGTATTCCTTGGGTATAGATACCACATTTTCATTATTCATTCATCTGTTAATGGGCATGTAAGTTGATTCCATAACCTGGTCATTATAAATAGTGATGCAAGGAACATGGGAATACAAATATTTCTGCTACTTATTAATTCAAATCTTTTGTATAAATACCCAGAAATGGATTGCTGGATCATATGTTAATTCTAGCTTAAGTTTTTTTGGGGGGACCTCGATATAATTTTCATAATTAAAATTCTAATTTACATTCTCACCCACAGTGTACAAGGGTTCCCTTTTCTTTACATTCTTGCCTACCCTTGTTATCTTTTGTTTTTTCGATGATAGTCCTTCTGAGAAGCATGAGATAGAACCTCATTATGATTTTAATTTGCATTTTGTTAGTAATTAGTGATATTGAACATTTTTGAAGTATCATATTTACTTATTGAGTGCCAGCTCTGGGATAGGCAGTTGTCAAGACTTATACAGGTGCCTGCCTTGAATAGTTTCATAGCCCAGTGATCTCTTTTCAATGAGTATTTATTCTAATATATGTATATTTAATTATGAATTATATCCTTGAACTACTCTATGAATATAATATCCATTATAGAACACCTATGATAGTAGCAATTTTAAAAGATAAGGTAAATATAAAACAAGTAATATTTAATTATTTCATTTATTAATAATATAAAACTATATTTGACCCCATAAATGTAAATAATATTTAGAAGGGCAAATATTACTGAATATGGCTAATTGCATTTATAAATCTTTGTGATGAGCCAATTTAAAGGGATGGGCCTAACTTTGATTTCAGTACTTTGTTTGAATGGAAGTCAAAGCTGAAAAGGATATACACAAAGATATTTAGGTCCATATAAAAGCAGGATGTCATTAGATGTGCTAAGCAAATTATAAAAAATCATTTAGAAATCCCTTCCAGCAGTTATGCAAAGGTTTTGGTTTTCAATTTGATCTTTAAATTCCCATCTTTACTGAGGTCAACTAGTGTTGCTTGAAGATGTTGCATTTTTGTATTTTTAACACAATGAATTAAAAATCACCCAAACTCTTTATTTGGAAAAAAATTTAAAAAGCTAAAAATATCTGCTTCCACTTATTTTTCCTAATAAAAAGGCTTGTGATTTTTTTTTTTACCCCCCACGGGTACTGGGGATCAATTCCAGGGCCTTGTGCCAATGAGCTGAGCACTCTCTCACTGAGCTACCGCCCCAGTCCATGACAGTTTTTATGGGTGACACACAATGTGATTTCAACCTGCAGCCAAAACTGAGCACTGCCACTAACAACCCTTCCTCCTCCAGTGGGGTTGTGACTGGGGTCAGGACTGAATGCTGAAAAAGAGATTTCAGTTGTGAATTATTCATCAGCATCTCCTAACTCTGGGATTTGGTTAAAAATGTCTTTCAGAGGGAGAAGAAATGTGATTGACATGCTGCTGGGGATTGAACC
Source organism: Ictidomys tridecemlineatus (assembly GCF_052094955.1). NCBI lineage: Eukaryota > Metazoa > Chordata > Mammalia > Rodentia > Sciuridae > Ictidomys > Ictidomys tridecemlineatus. The sequence goes on along the minus strand of NC_135480.1, from coordinate 94,917,209 downwards.
CAGGGCTTTGCATGTGCTAAGCAAGTTTTCTGCCATTGAACTAAATTCTTAGTCCACGTGATCTATATGTTTTTACCGAGATAATTCTAGATAGGTATTTCTCTTTATTCTGAAAGGAATTATCTTCCCCACCTTCCCAAACGCCTCAGACTTATAGTTCCATGTTTTTCCTTTTAAATTGAAATCCACAAACCATTTTACTAAACAGAAATAGCATAAGCCTTTGTGTATAGCCAACAAAGGGGCCCAGGGCCTTGGGGGAAAGATGCATTAAAAATGCCTAAACTCCATGGCAAACCTGATTTCTAAAGAAGTACTTTCTTTCTGCCTCAGGAAGTAAGTCAGGATAAAAATTTTTCAAAGTTGCAACATTGGGCTCTGTTCACCCCTTGGGGAACAGTGACTTTCTGGCCTGTGTTTATTTAAAGACCAGGAGGCAGACTGCAGATCCTAGTGATGCTGAGTGGGCTTTTGAGCAGAACTTCCGGCTCCCAACTGGGACAGAATCATCACTACCAGGGACACTGAGATGCACTGGCTGCTGTGTTCCAGGTGGAAACCCTGATGAATATCTGACTCCTTCACATTTTAAAGCCATTATTAGTCACCTGAGGCAGCCAGCAAAGTGGAAAGAGCCGTTTGGAGCAGGCGTAAGTAGATTGGAAAGGGGATAAATGATGTGATGATGTATATAAAATACCCATTGTAATATTGGTTCCTCTTAAGTAGAAGATTAGAAAGTATTCTTGCATCTTAAACTCTTTAAATTGAAGAACAGTTCACAGTTGTGATAAAAACACTTTGTAAAACAAAATTTAGTCACATTGGTTTTCTTATGGCAGATATTGAAACAAGAGTCTCTTGGCTGGGAAATAAAATTTACCTTTCTGTTCACAGCAGTCATTCTTCACCAGTTTGAGTTCTGAAATAAGAATATCTTTTATATGAGCTTTTAAATAGTCTTTACAATGCTCTTTTCTTTTTTAATAATGTGGTTGTCATAAACCTTTTAATAGTGGTAACTACAGTTATTAAAATTAGAATATATACATAGGCTTTCTGGAAATCTTGTGTTTTCTTCACCAGGACATTGCAGTGACCTGGGTTGCTCAGTGGCCCCTATGATGGACAGCCATTCATGATCCAGGTGGATTGGGAAGCATCTGAGACAGACACACCTACCAGGGATGATTCCCTATGAGTATGCCCTGAGGTTACCAAAGAGAGTCTTAATATTTCACTTTGGAGCTAATTTTTTTTACCCATCATTTTATTATGGAGAATTTCAAATATGCACAAAAGTTTAAAGAATTGTACTGGGAACACCAATATATTCACCACCTAAATTCTACAACTAGCATTTAACTCTGCTTTATCATAAATCTATCCATCTATCCTCTATTTCTCAGTTAATCCATCATATATTTAGATACATTTCCAAGTAAGTGTGTACACACACACATACATATACATATAATATTAAGATATATATTTGCTTAAGAGGTTTTTTTGTGATATCACATTTACATATAACAAAACCTACCAATCTTAAAGGTTTTATCTACCATTCAGCAAGTTTTGGAAAACAAGTACAGCTATGTAACCCAAGTGTCCATTATGATACCAAACAATACCATTAATCCCCCAAATCTCTCATGTCTATTATCAGTCAAGTTCCACACCCACATCCTTAGACTTAACTATCAATTTTTTTCACCATAAGTTTGTATTGCTTGTAGCAGAGTTAGAATGAAGGGAATCATACAGCATACACTCTTTTGTGTAACTCTTCTTTCTTTTAGCATGTTTTATATTCATCTGTATTGTTCTATGTATAGATGATTTGTTCCTTTTTATTACTGCATCATGCTCCATTGCATAAATCCGACAAATATTGTTTATCCATTCTCCTGTTGATGGACATCTGACCTGTTTCCAATTCTTGGATATTATAAATATAGCTGATAGGAACATTCTTGTACAAGTTGTATGTGTGTGTATATATATATATGTTTTTATTTCTCTTAGGTAGATACTTTTTAAATTTGTTCTAATTAGTTATACATGGCAGTAGAATGCATTTTGACACATCATATATCAATGGAGTATAACTTCTCATATGTCTGGTTGTACATGATGTAGAGATACACAGGTCGTGTAATCATTTATGCACATGGAGTAATAATGCCTGATTCATTCTACTATCATTTCTACCTCCATGCCCCCTCCCCTCCCTTCACTCCCCTCTGTCTATTCCAAAATACCTTTATTCCCCACCCCACTTATTGTGAATTAGCATCGACATATCAGAGAGAACATTTGGCATTTGGTTCTTTGGGATTGGCTTATTTCACTTAGAATAATATTTTCCAGTTTCATCCATTTACCAGAAAATGCCTTCATTTCATTCTTCTTTAAGGCTGAGTAATATTCCATTGTGTATATAAGCCATAGTTTCTTTATCCTTTCATCTATTGAAGGGCACCTAGGTTGATTCCATAGTCTAGCTATTGTGAATTGAGCTGCTATAACATTGATGTTGCTGTGTCACTATAGTATGCTGATTTTAAGTCCTTTCAGTATAAACCAAGGAGTGGGATAGCTGAGTCAAATGGTGGTTCCATTCCCAGTTTTCTGAGGAATCTCTATACTGCTTTCCATAGAGGTTGCACTAATTTATAGTCCCTCTTAGGTAGATACTTAAGAATGAAATAACCAGATCATACTGTAGTCTATGTTTTGTTTTATAACTGCCAGAACCTTTTCCGAAGTGGCTGTGACATTTTATATTCTCAGCTCTGACAAATGAGAGTTCTGCTTATTCCACATTGCTGACAAGTCTCACTTTGGTTCTAATTTGCATTTCTTTTGATGAATAATGATGTTGAACATTTTATCATATGTGTGTTTGCTGTTCATTTATTTCCCTTGTCTCATGTCTGTTTAAACATTTTGACCATTTATAGTAGGCCAATTTGTTTCATTGAATTATAGGGGGTCTTACATATAATCCAAATATAATTCCTTAATCAGATTCTTGTTGGGTGGATGTTTTCCCTCAGACTGCCTATTGCTTATTCGTTTTTCGTAAAGCTTTAAATTTTGATGCGTACAATTAATCACTTTTCTACAGGTGTTTATTTGTAAGAAATCTTTGCCTCTCCTCAAGTGTTGAAGATATATTATTTTCTCCTAGAATATTGATAGTTTTATGTTTTACATATAAATCTATGATCCATTACTTTTGTGTGTGTGTTATAGGAATAGGATTTAGGAATCTTTTTTTAAACTTTTTTTTCTACATGAAGATCCAATTTGCTAGCACATTTTCATTGAAAAGCTGTTCCTTTCTCCATTGGATTGCTCTCATGCTTTTGCTGAAAATTAAATTGAATAAGTGTGATTCTATTTTTGGACTCTCTTCTGATCTCTTTGTCTATCCTATGCCAGTGCCATGCTGTCTTAATTACTATGGCTTTATTTTAAGTTTTAAAATAAAATGTGTAAGTCCTTCAACTTGTTCTTTTTTCAAGACTGCCTTGAATATTTTAAGTGCTTTGCATTTTCATGTAAATTTTAGAATTAGCTTGTCAACTTGTATAAAAATTCCTGATGAGTTTGTGTTTGGGATTTCAGTAAAGCAATAGACCAATATGTAGATAAACAGCATCTTACAACATTGCATCTTCCAAACCAAAGACATAATATATCTTGCCATATTTTTAATTTTTTTCAGCAAGATGTAGTATTTTTCAGTTCACAACATGTTTCAGAAACTTATTTCTCAGTACATTATGATTTTAATATTATTGTAAAGGAAATCTTTAAAAATTAAATTTAGTTTTTTAAACTTAAAAAAATCAAAGCTTGTACATATTAATGGGGTGTTACGTGATGTTTTGATACATGTATACATTGTGAAATGTTTAAATTAGGTTAAACAATCAAGACCCTGTGCAATTTATGGAGACCTGGTTTCGAAAGAAATTATAAAAAGGGCTGGAGATATAGCTCAGTGGTTTAGTGCCCCTGGGTTCAATTCTTGGTAATGGGACCCCCCACCCCCCCAAAAAAAATTAGGTTAAACATATCTATCTCAAACACTTGTCATTTATTTATTATAAAACTTTCATAATTCTTTCCTCTACTTGAGAACATACAGCACATTGCCGTCAGCCTACTACAATAGCACACCAGGACGCCCTTCTCTGATCTAACTCTATGTTAGTACCCACTTCTCAGCCTTCCCTACTCTCCCAGCCTCTGGGTACCACCATTCTACTCTTCACATCTGTGAGAGCAACTTTCAAAAATCCCACATGAATGAGAGCATGCAGGGCTTATCTTTTTGGCCTGGTTTATTTCCTTTGAAATAACAATCTCCAGTTCCATCTGTTGATGCAAATGAAAAGATTCCACTCATTTTATGGCTGAATTATATTCCATTGTGTATTGGTAGCACATTTTCTTTATCAGTTCATCTGTGGATGGGTATTCAGGTTGTTTCTATTTCTTTTGCCACTGTGCCTGGCTCCTTTGCTATTGGGAATAGTGCTGCAATGAATGTGGGAGTGCAGATGTCTCTTCAATATACTGATTTCATTTCCTTTGGAGATATACCCAGTATGGGATTGTTGGATCATATATATGGTAGATATATTTTTATTTTTTTGAAGTTCCTTCATACTGTTTCCCATAATGGCTGTACTAATTTACATCCCACCAACAGTGTGCTAGGGCTTCCTTTTCTCCACATCCTCAGCAGCACTTGTTATCCTTTAGTCTTATTGATAATAGCCATTCTTATTGGGTTAAGGTAATATCTCTTTGTGGTTTTAATTTTCACTTCCCTAATAATTAGTGATACTGGGCATTTTTTCCATATACTTGTTGACTATAAATATATGACTTCTTTGACAATTTTGAGAATTGTCACTTTAGGTTCATTGCCCATTTTTAAATCAGGTTATGTGTTTTTTGCTACTGGGTTCTTAGAGTTCCTTATATATTCTGAATATCAATCCCTAGTCTGATGTATAGTTTGCAAAAGTTTTCTCCCATTTTCAGGTCATCCCTTCCCTTGTTGATTGTTTCCTTTATGTGTATAAGTATTTTAGTTTGGTGTAATTCCATTTGTTTATTTTTGCTTTTGTTTTCTATTTTTGGAGTCTCTTCTCCAAAACCTCTTTTTCCATTCAGATGTCCTAAGGGGTTTCCCTAGGTTTTTTCCTTAGTAAGTTCATACTTTCAGGTCTTACATTTAAGTCTTTAATCCATTTTGAATTGATTTTTGTAACTGGAGAAAGATAAGTCTAGTTTTCATTCTTCTGCATGTGGATATCCAATTTCCCTAGACTCATTTATTGACAAGACCATCCTTTCTCTAACATGTATCCTTAGCCCCTTTGTTGAAAATCAGTTGACTGTAAATGTGTGGGTTTGCTTCTAGACTATTTTGTTTCATTAGTGTATGTATCTTTTAAAAATATTAATTAATTCTTTTTACATTCCATGAATTACGGAATTACATATGGAAACACACAACTTGAATAGGTATGCATCTGTTTTTATGCCAACATGGTTTCAATTGCTATAGCTTTGTGGTATATTTGAAGTCAGGCAGGGTTATGTTTCCTTTGTTCTTTTTGCTGAAGATGCCTTTGGCTGTGTGGGGTGTGTGTTTGTGTATGCTTATGTGTGTATTAGAGATTCTATGTACATTTTAGAATTTTTTTCTAGTTCTTTGGAGAATGTTACTGGTATTTTAATGGGATTACACTGGACATTTTAATAACATTTATTTTTCCAATCCATGAACACAGTATTTTTTTTTTTAGATTTTTACATCCTTTTCCATCTCTTTTATCAATGTTTTGGGGTTTAATTATAGTTATCTTTCACCTCTCATTAAATTTATTTCTAGGTATTTTGGATTTTTTTTGTAGCTATTATGAATGGGATTGCTTGTCTTGATTTCCATTTCAGATAATTTGCTATTAGCAAATAGCTATGCAACTGATTTTGTATATGTCGATTTTGTATCCTGCAATTTTGCTGAAATTATTAATTAGTTCTAATTGTTTTTTGATGGAGTCCTTTGAGTTTTCTATATATAAGATCATGTCATATGCAAACAGTGATAATTTGAAATTCTTTTTTTGACTTTGGATGCCTTTTCTTTCTTTCCTTTGTCTGATTGTTATGGCTAGGATTTATAGCACTGTGTTGAATAAAAATGGTGAAAATGGTCATCCTTGTCTGGTTGCAGATCTTAGAAATTTTATAGCTTTTCCTCATTCATTGTAATTTTAACAGTTGGCTTATTATAAATGGCCTTTATTATATTGAGGTAAGTTCCTTCTGTATCTAATCTGATTAGGATTTTTATCATGAAGAGATATTGAATTTTATCAGATGCCCTTCCTACACTTATTGAGATGATCAAAATGAAGGGTTTTGTCCTTCATTCTCTTGATGTGGTGTATCACATTTATTGATTTGTGTTTGTTGAACCATCCTTGTATCCTTGGGATGAATTTCACATGAATATGGTAAATAATCTTTTTTCCCCACATTTTTTAAACATTTTTTTTAGTTGCAGATGAACACAATATCTTTGTTTATTTATTTATTTATTTTTGTGATGCTGAGGATCAAACCCAGTGCCTCATGTATGCAAGGCAAGTGCTCAACCACTGAGCCACAACCTCAGCCCTTTCCTCACATTTTTCATTGGTGCACTATAGTAGTACATAATGATAGGATGTGTTATTACATATTTGTACATGCATACAACATAATTTAGCCGATATCAATCCCTAGCACTTCCCCGCTTCCTTGCTGCTTCCCACCCCCGGTCTCTTTTTTCTGCTAATATCTCTTTGATTTTCATGAGATCCTCTTTCCCCATCTTTCTTTTCTTTTTTCCTCTTTAGCTTCTACACAGAAGAGAAAACTTATGACCCTTGACATTCTGAATTTGGCTTATTTTATTTAACATAATTGTCTCAGATCCATCTATTTTCCTGCAAATGACACAATTTCATTTTTCTTTATGGTTGAATAAAAATCCATTGTGTATAAATGCCACATTTTCTTTATCCATTCATTGGTATTTAGGATATTGGAAATTGTGGTGATATAAAGATGGGCAAGCTTATATCACTGCAGTATGATGACTTTAATTCTTTAGGATAAATACTGAGGAGTGGTATAGCTGGGTAAAATGGTGATTCCAAATACCTAGTCTTTTGAGCAGCCTCCATACTGGTTTCCATAGTAATTGTATTAATTTACAGTCCCACCAAAAGTGTAAAAGTGTTCTCTTTTTTTTTGAAGATAATTGAATTTTTTTTATTGTCGGTTGTAAAAGTGTTCTTTATTTTCCTCCACATCCTCTCCAGCATTTATTGTTATTTTTATTCCTGATGACTGCCAGTCTAACTGGTGTGAAATGAAACTTCAGTGTAGTTTTTTTTTAAATATTGTAACAATTTTTTTAAGCTTTTAGCTTTTTAAAATTTTTTATTTTCTGATTTTCTTAGTGATAGTTGGACACAATACCTTTATTTTTATGTGGTGCTAAGGATCGACCCCAGCATGTCACATGTGCGAGGCGACGCTGAGCCACAACCCCAGCCCCTCGGTGTAGTTTTGATTTGCATTCCTCTGTTAATGATGTTGAACATTTTTCTCGTATGGTAAAGCTCATTTCAATGTGTTGGGTTTGGTTTGCTAGTCTGTTATTGACGATTTTGGCCTGTATTTACTTTTTTATTGTATTTTGTGTTTACTTTATCAGGATAATGCTGGCCTCGTAGAATGAGTTTGGAAGAATTCCTTCCTCTTTTATTTTTTGGGATAACTTCAGGAGAATTAGTATTAGTTCTTCTTTAAATGTTTAATAGAATTTAGTTGTGATTGGTCTGTTTGGGTTTGCTACTTCTTCTAGGTTATCAAATTTATTGGCATATGATTGTTCATAATACTCTCAGCCTTGATTTCCTTCTGCTAATTCTGGGTTTGATTTATTATTGTTTTTCTTATTCCTCGAGATTTATCAATAGTTTTTTTTTTTTTTGGACTAGAAATTGAACTCAGTGCTTTGTACATGCTAGACAAATGCTTGTACATTGAGCTACATTTCCAGTCCTTTTTAAAATTTTATTTTGAGATAGGGTTTCACCAAATTACTTAGGCTGACCTTGAACTTGTAATCTTCTGCCTCAGCCTTCCAAGTAACTAGGATTTCAGGTGTGCATCACAGTGCCCCACTTAGGTTATTTATTTGAGATATTTGCTTTTTTGATATAGTCACTGACTACTTTAAATTTCTTTCTTGGTAACAATTTTGCTGTATTCCATGGTTTTTGGATGTTGCATCTCCATTTGTTTCAAGAAATTTTTTTGAGAGAGAGAGAGAGAGAGAGAGAGAGAGAGAGAGAGAGAGAGAGAGAGTTTTTTTAATATTTATTTTTCAGTTTTCGGCAGACACAACATCTTTGTTTGTATGTGGTGCTGAGGATCTAACTGGGGCTGCACACATGCCAGGTGAGCATGCTACCACTTCAGCCACATCCCCAGCCCTTGAGAAATTTTTGAAGTTTTCTTTTTAATGTGTTCCTTTATCTGTTGGTTGTTCAAAAGTAAGTTGTTTCATTTCAGTTTGTTCATATCTTTCCAAAATTTTTCTTGTTATTGATTTCTAGTTTGTGGTTGGAAAAGATATTTGATATGATTTCATTTTTTAAAAAGTTGTTGTACTTGTTTTGAGTATCAACATATGATCTATCTATCATATGATCTATCTTGGAGAAATTCCACATGCTCATGAAAAGAATGTGTATTTGCCAACTGCTGGATGAAGTGTCCTGTAGATGTGTTAGGTCATTTGGTCTATGGTGCAATTTAACTCTGAAGTTTCTTGTGTGGATTTTCTACATGGATAGTCTTCCCATTGATGAAAGTGGGGTGTTTAAGTCCCCAAATATTGTTGTATGGAAGTCTATCTTTCTCTTTATGTCTATTAATATTTACTTTGTATATTTCAGTGCTCCAATATTGGATGCATATATATTTAGAGTTATTATTTCATCTTACTGGAATAACACCTTATGATGGCCTTCTTCGTCTCTTTTTGCTACTTTTTATTTATGTCTGATATAAATATGGCTACTGCTGTTTTGTTATGGATTCCATTTTTGTGGATTATCTTGTTCCATTTTTTCACTTTCAGTCTATGATGTCTTTAGGAATTTTTGTAACTAAATTTCTTGTAAGCAACATATAGTTGGGCCTTTGTTGTTGTTGTTGTTTAATTCATTCAGTAAGTCTTTGTCTTTTAATTGGATAATTAATACATTTACATTCAAGGTAATTATTGATAGATAAAGTATTACTGCAGTCTCACTCGATTTGTAATTTGTATTCTAGTTTTATTATCACTCCTTTTCTTTTTTCCCCTCATTCTTTTATAGCCTACTTTTGTGGTTAAGTGATTTACTATAGTAGTGTATTTTGATTCACAGTTTATTATTTTTGGTTTATCTATTATAGGTTTTTCCATAAGACTTACAAAACCATCTTTTGATTATAATAAGCTATCTTGAGATGATGGGAACTTAACATGATTATAAAGATAAGAATAGAAACAAAGTGAGAAAATATACTAATAAGAAAACTCTACACTTGTACTCTATTTCTCCCCACATTTTGAGTTTTTAATATCCTATTTTACATCTTTCTGTATTGCCAATCTCAACATGTTAGTGTAGCTTTTATTTTTAATTGTTTTGTTTTGAGTCATCATACTAAAAATGGTTTATACATCATTTACAATGTTAGAGCATTCTGATTTTGTCTGTATAATTACTCTTACCTGTGAGTTTTATACCTTCCAATGTTTTCTTCTTACTCATTAATGTCTTTTTTATTTCAGTTTGAAGAGCTCCCTGTAGCATTTCGTATAGGACAGGTCTGGTGAAGATATATTTACTCAGATTTTCTTTATGAATGTCTTTATCTTTTCTTCATTTCTAAAGGTTAGCTTTGCTGGGTATAGTATTTTGGGTTGGCCTGTATTTTTCCCTTTCAGTACTGTGAAGATCTCATGCCACTATAAGGTTTTTTTTCAAGAAAGTCTGCTGTCAGATGAATTGGAACATTCCTATGTGTCATTTGTCTCTTTTCCCTTTGTCTTTCACTTTTGAGATCGAAATTATAAGATATCTTGGGGATAGACTTGGTTGAGTTATATCTGACTAGTGATCTTTTACTTTCTATACCTGGATATTTATATCCTTCTCTAGGTCTGGGAAGTTTTATTATTATTGTTTCTTTGCATAAGATTTTTACTCTTTTTGAAGTCTAAGTCCATCTTGAACTACAAAATTAATGCTCTTTAATACTTTTCCTAAATTCCTGTATGCTTTCCCCATTAGTCTTTTTGCTTTTTTCTCTTCTGATTGCACATTTTCAAATAGTCTGTCTCTGAGCTCACTAATTCTTTCTCCTATGTTATCTCTCCTGCTATTATTGCTGTCCTCTATCACATTTTTAATTTCACTGAGTATATTTTTCAGCTGAAGAATTTGTTTGACTTTTAAAAACTGCTTCTATCTTTTAAAGTTTTTCTGCTAAAGTATTGAATTGTTTCTTTGTGTTTTCTTCAAGACTCATTGAATGTCTTTAAAACAGCTACTTTAAGGAGCTCTCTGAGAGTTCTCCCAGACTGATTACTATCTAGTCAAATTCTGGCACCCTATTTTGACTTTTTTTTGAAGTCATGGATTCCTGGAAGCAATTGAAGCTTGTTGGCATATGATATCAAGTGGGCATTGAAGGATTAATATTTCAGTCTTTATAATCTAGCTTTTTTCCTTTTGTGCCCGCATGTCCAGAAATTCTAAGCAGGCTGCTTATTTTCTCTGAGCCTGTATTTACTTGCATTATTTTAGCACTGGATAGCACCCAGATCCAGTTTTACTGGGAATCTACTGTTGGTTCAGTTGGTTCTATTTCAGCACTAGAGGGTGATTCAAACCCAGGTTTTTCCCTTCACAGCTGGTGTGTTGTTCAGAAGGAACTACTGGAGTACCTGAGAAGAGTATTCCATGCCCATAGACCTTTCCCTGGGACAGAGGTAGACCCACAGGCCTTATCCAGAGTCACTGGCCTGTTCTCATGTACTATGGGATTCTGCCAAGCTCTGGGTAGAATCCTTGTGGATAGACCATCTCCAGTGTCATTTAACTGTGTCATACACAGCTCACAGTCCACCAAGATCAGCACATCACTGGGGAAGGATCAAGACCCACACTGCTATGGGGTGCCTATTGCTTGAGTTTGGGGATAAAGATCACTGCAAGCAGCCACAAATAATAATGGCTGGAATAGAAACTCGAGAGACTGGAGCCATAGATCTTCTGTTGGCACCAGGGCTATTCAGAGGCCCCATTTGTAGGTAGGCCTTGTTTCCTTAGCTCCTGTGGAGGTGGTTTGGTAAATGTATAACTGTCCAACCTGATGTGTTTATGGGGACCTGATATCTGGAGGATTTTTTTCTTGTTATCTAGTTCTGCTCCTGGAAATTAAAAAAAAAATTGTTTTCTAATTGCTGCTTGTTTATAAAAAATGCTATTAATTTTTGTATTTTAACATTGTATCACTTATTGGTTATGAAATCTTGTTTTTCAAATTCCTTATGATTTTATGTGTTAACATTCTTGTCTGCTCAGAGATTTTACTTCTTTCTTTCTTTGCAAGTTATATTACTTTTATTTCATTGTCTTATTTTGTTGCGTTGTCCAGGACCCCCAGTACAATGTGAATAAAGTGGTGAGAGATAAAGTCCTTACCTTGTTTCCAATATTTGAGAGAAGCATTCAATATTTTAATCACTGTATGATATTAGTTGGTGGTATTTTATGGGTGCCTTTCATCAGTTTTAAGAAATACCATTTTATTTCAAATTTGCTGAGTTTTAAAAAATTCTTCAATGGTGTTGGTTTTATATTTTTTTTCTTCATTAAGATAATAATCATGCAGTTTTTTTCTTTCATTTTGTTAAATTAGTGAATTACCTTAATAATATTTTTTCCAAGGCTAAGGATAGAACCCAGAGTCTTGCACATGCCAGGCAACTACTCTGCCACCTGTACCACTGAGTTATACTCCCAGCCCTGATAGATTTTTTTAAGTTAAATTATTATTGTGTTCTATCCATTTACCTTCAAATGCCATAATTTTATTTTCTTTTATTGCTGAGTAATATTCCATTGTGTATATATACCACAGTTTCTTTATCCATTCATCTACTGAAGGGCATCTAGGTTGGTTCCACAGTTTGGCTATTGTGAATTGTGCTGCCATGAACATTTATGTGGCTGTGTCCCTGTAGTATGCTGTTTTTAAGTTTTTTGGGTATTGACCAAGGAGTGGGATAGCTGGGTCAAATGGTGGTTCCAATTTCAAGTTTTCTAAGGAATCTCCATACTGCTTTCCAAATTGGCTGCACCAATTTGTGGTCCCACCAGCAAAGTATGAGTGTGCCTTTTCCCCACATCCTCACCAACACTTACTGTTGTTTGTATTCTTGATAGCTACCATTCTGACTGGAGTGGGATGAAATCTTAGAGTAGTTTTGATTTGCATTTCTCTAATTACTAGAGATGTTGAACTTTTTTTCATGTTTGTTGATCGGTTGTATATCATTTGCAGGTAAATGGATGGAATTAGAGAATATCATGCTAAGCGAAGCAAGCCAATCCCAAAAATCCAAAGGCCGAATGTTTTTTCTGATGAGTGGATGCTAATCTATAATGGGGGTGGAGAGATGGGATGAGTGGAGGAACTTTGGATGGGGCAAAGGGGAGGGGGCATGGGAGAAAGACAGATGGTGGAATGAGGCATACATCATTCTCCTAGGTGCATGTATGATTGCACGAATGGTGTGACCCCACTTTGGGTATAACCAGGGAAGTAAAAAATTGTGCTTCATTTGTGTACTATGAATTGAAGAACATTCTGCTGTCGTGTATAACTGATTAGAATAAATAAATAAATAAATTATTCTTATATTTCTGGAATCATCTCAATGTATTATTTTTCTAGTAAATATATTTTATCTATGTCTGTGAGAGCTATTGATCTATAATTTTCTTTCCTCATAATATCTTTATGTAGCCACATAAAACGAACTGGGAACTTTATTTTCTGTAGTAGTTTGTTTAAGACTGGTATTACTTTCCTCCTGAAATATTTGATATAATTTACTGGTGAAATTATATATGTTTGGATTCTAATTTATTTTTTATGACAATTTCAATTTAATTAATAGATAAATGTTTAAGTCACTTTTTAACTTAATATTGTATCAGTTTTGGCAAGTTATATTTTTAAGAACTTTATTAATTTCATTGACGTTGTCAAATTTATTGGCATAAGGTTTCTCACAATATGTTTTTATTATTCTTTTAATGATTATAGAATCTGTAGTGATATCTGTTTTTTCATCCCTGACATTGGTAATTTATGTTCTTTCTTCCTTATCTATTTAGAGTTAGGGTTCTTGATCTTTCTCTATTTTTTTGAAAAATTAACTTGAATTTTGTAAATATTTTTGTAAATTTTATCAGTTTTCAATTGTGTATTTTATTGGTTTCTACTTTTATTGTTTTTATTTGCTTGCTTCTACTTAATTTGATTTTACTTTGTTCTTCTTTAACTAGGTTAGGGTTTCTTAACCTTGATATGATCGACATATTTGACTGCATAATTATTTGTTGTGAGGAGCCGTTCTATGTATTGTAGGATGTTTAACACCAACTCCTCTGCTTAATAGATGACAGTAGCTCTTTTACATTCAATTACAACATCAAAAAATGTCTCCAGACATTGCCAAATGTCCCTTGGGAAATGAAATTGCTTCTAGCTGAGAATTACTCATTTATATTTTAAAGATATATCTTAGGGTCATTGATTTAAATTTTTTTCCAATATACATATTTAAATCTATAAAATTTCCTTTAATACTACCTTAACTGCATTCCTTTTAGTAAACTGGTTTTCATTACCATTCAATTTGAAATATTTAAAAGTTTCCCTTATATTTCTCTGTAGCCCATGGGTTATGTAGATATATTCTGTTTAATTTCCAAATATCATGACATTTTTCTAAATAGAATAACATTACATATTTTTAACTCAATTGCATTGTGAGAGAATATGCTGTGTAGAATCACAATCATTTAAAATGTATCGAGACAATTTTTATGGACCCACATTTAGTCTTTCTTGGTAAATGTACCATGTTCTCTTGAAAAATAAATCCTGTGATTGTTGGAATCAGTGTTCTATAAACATTAATGCAGTAAAGGTGATTATCTTGTTTGGGTCTTCAGTGTTCTATTACTTTTGTCTAGTTACTCCATCAATTGCTGAGAGCAGGTTGTTAACACCTCTATGATTATGAATTTGTTTAATTCTCCAATTAATTCTGTAGACTTTAGATTCATGTTAGTTTGACTCTCCATTATTAGTTACATATACCTTTATGGTTTTTTTATGCATGTTATGCATTATGAATAGCTTCTTTTAAAAAAAAATTAGTTGTAGATGGACATAATACCTTTATTTTGTTTATTTAGTTTTTTCATGTGGTGCTGGGGAGCTAACCCAGTGCCTCATGTGTGCTAGGCAAGTGCTCTACCACTGAGCCACAACCCCAGCCTTGAATAGCTATCTTCTTATTATGAAATATCCTTCTTAATTTCTGGCTCCACTGCTTGCTTTAAAGTCTTCTTTTTGATATTAGTGTTTTACTGTTTGCTCAGTGGTACTAGGATTACCTTTGTAAGTAGAAGTAATACTGTAATATTTTGTATAGTTTACAAAGAGATTGGCTTCTCTTTGATCTTCTCAGTAGTCTCACAGGTTAAATGATGCTGTTATTTCGACTTTACAGAAAGTCCACAGGAGATGAGTGACTTTCCCAAGATCCTAGTCATTAGCACCAGAGTCTGATTTCTTTCTTCCTTCTAGTACTCGGGCTTTTTGACCACTATGCTATTCTTTTCCTCATGGCTTAAGTAGAATGGATCCAGCATGGCACATCCCATGATAGTTGATGGAAAATGTAGGAAGCCTATGTGGAGAAGTTGGCCCTTTTTCTGTCAATTAAAGACTGATTGCTTATAGTTCCACTCCAGGTCTTAAGGTTAGCTGTGAAGAAAAAAACTTTTGGTTAAATTATAAAGGTGTTGAGATACTGTCAGGGTTATAAAAATGAAGGATTCCTTAAGATCTCTAAGTATCAGAGGAGAGGTTGAGCTGTGAAGATTGTTGTTAACATACACACATTGATCATGAGCTAATTACCTTTGTTATGTTGTGTGTGGTACAGCTCTACTTGGAGTCAAAGGGATAATAAGGAGACCTCCAGTTGGCTGCCTGCCATAATTCCATGGCAGATTCCATGACTGTTCCTTATGGAAGCCACAAGAGAAGTTGATGTCTTCAGCTTTCATTCCTTGAGGGGAGTCCTTCCTTGATCTTCACCTGGCAGATTAAGTCCCAGGTGGCCAAGATATAGATCTTGGGGCTAGACTCAAAATCTCAGCTATGGAAGTACCAATGATAAGCTTATGTTTGTGCTACCTTCAACTTTTGCTTTTAAATCTCCAATGCCCCCTGGAGGAAAATCTGTCTAGGGAATTTGAACAGTAAGTTTTTAGAGATTTTTTTTTCAAATGGTGAATTTTATAACTCATAGAAATGAACTTATGATTTTATTAAATATTCCTAGCATTGTTACACTCATTTTTTTCCTAATAAAAAAATACATGTTGTCTTCACTGGCCACCTAGTGCAACCCTAAAGTCTTCATCACTACTCACTGTTCCTAGAGTAAGTTGTAAAACTTCCCACTCTGTATCTTGGACACGCCCTTCCTTATTCTCTTTGCTGATTCATCTCCAAGGCCCAGTTCAAATACCACCTTCTCTGAGGACCCTCTACTATCTGGTCATCAGAGTAATTGATCTGAGCTTCCAAGGCCCATTGAAGAAATCTGCCATCCTCCAGTGAGCCCTAAGGATATCTGGAATGAAATTTACTTCCCTTCAGAAGGTACAGGCAGGTAGGAATTGGCTTGTGAACATTGAGGGTCAAGGACAAATCCACTGGATGAATCACTGGACTCTGAGTAGCCACTCTACTCAAAAGGCTATTGGGTCCTGGGAAATTTATTTTCACATTGACCAGTAGTGTCAACTTTTCTCTACAGCTGGACAGAAAGGGTTAAGCAGTTAGGCAATTCCCCTGTGGCTTAGTAACTGCAGGAGAGTCTTGGCACAAGTAATTTGCATAATACAGACTCATCTCCTGGAAGATGCAGTGCCCTGAAATCCCAATGTAAGCCAATTCCAGCTGTACCAACCTCTGAGACTTAGGGGTCTGATTGGAACATTCCTGGGAGTCTTGCAGGTCATCTCCCTTTGCCTCCCCAGGACTGCAAAAGTCCAAATAGAGTTTCTTCATGTCTGGGATGAGAATTAGGTTGGAGGTGACTTTCACCTCCTTCTCACTAGATGTGATTTGGAGAAGTGTCAGGAGTTGAAAAGAGTTATAGATGGCTGAGGGGCTCTTCAATCTTGCCACATTCTACTCCTTTTCCCTAGGTTTCATTCTGGCCACATGGATATGCAGGGTCATCTTCTGTGATCCCACAAAGCTTTTTATAATTTAAAAAAACACTCATATTTTGCTTACTAGGTGCTAGGCACTGTAGTAAGTACGTATCTGATATGAGCCATTTCATCCTGGGGCATCCTCGGCAGTCCAGCTCTGGACTCTGACTGGCTGTGATCATGCTCTATGAGGTCAGGCAGATCTAGAGTCAAATCCTGGTTTTATCACTTGGTAGCTATTATCAAGGCCAAGTTGCTTGGGACCCTTCTGCCTCAGTTTTTCCATCTATGAAAAGAATCCGTATTAGATTAGATTAGAATATATGCAAAACACTGAGGCCAGTGCCTGATGTCTTCTTGAGTGATCTATGGCTGTGATGACTGCCAGGGAGACAAAGAGGAATCCCTAAGGGAATAGCAATTCCTCTTTGCAGTCTCCGGGTTCTGATACCAGAAGGGAAGACTATCCACAGTGTTGTAGAGCAGTGTGGCACACTCGGTGAGCTCTGGAACTCTATCGGGGGGTCTGCAGGCCCCACCTTTATGTGGAGCCTCCTGTCCTCAAGAGATCTGCTCCCTATTGTGGAGTGGGAGAGAGAAAGGGATGACACTGAACCAGAGGTTCTATCAGAAGAGCACTGTCCAAACTGCATTTGTGCTCCTGATTAGATTCACTTGTCTGCCAGAGAGAGTAGAAACCCCAAATCCCACTGAGAGAGTTAGAAGGGCCAAAGTGCATCACCCTTCTGAGTATCTCCTCCTCCTTAGTTGCCAGGCTCCCTGCCATTAGAAGACCTCTTGGTGAGGAAGACCCCCAATGACCTCTGTTAACAAGGTAACCTAGGATTACCCCTAATCCTATTAACAGGGTATTACCCCTCCTCATCTCCTGGGAAGAAATCCTATTCCAGTCCTCCTGCTTTAGTGGAAGGGACCACAGGGATCTTGATCAGGGACATAGAACCTTCTCAGAGAGCCTGTTGTGAGGAGACCATGCTCCTGGCTGGCCAAAAAGAGTGTCAGGGCTGGAGCTGAGGGTACTTTTGCCCTTTGGAATTTGACTTTGGCTTGTCTTTTCCTTGAGGTATGGGGTCTTGGGCTCCCTTACACAAGAGCAAGCCCCCAACCTTTGGGCTGGAAGACCCTGATTTGTTCAACAGCTCAGGGTTTAGGAGCCTCTAATGACTAACTCCTCTGTCTTCCCAGTCCCCTCTCCCTGCCTACAAGACAGCCGGCTGGTAGCGAGTTAATGAGTGATTTATTAAGTCCCACAGGTGACATTCCTGCTATTTGCTCCTAAAGCCCAGATGACTGATGGATCCTTTTGTTTTAGGGTCTAACAATTCATAAAACCCATTTTGCTGAGGAGTGTGGGTTTAGATTTTACGAGTCTTAGAGCAGCATCTTTGCTGAACTAGTCCATGAGAGCATCCATGGCTGTGCTGTGGGGGTCAGTTCTGCCCCACATAGTTCCTCAGGGACCGGACTTTCACCGAATCAAGATAAAGCAGGTAGAGCTATTGTCAATATTTAATCAGGATATGTGGGATTCAGCTCTGTAAAGCAACACTTAGGACCTGTGTTTGCAGACTCTGGCAGGCATCCAAGGAAAGTATTAGTCTCTGGTCTGAGCTTTAAGGGAAAGATTACAGTTATTTGTCCCCAAGTCAGTCACGGGGATTCAGGTGAATATGGCATGCCGCACAGCTCCCCAGGCCCCAGGTCTTTAATAGCAATGTGGTGTTTGGGGTCTATGCTGGCCTTGGAGGGACAAGTGGGGAGCTCCAGCCCTTACTCCATAAAATGGTCCTCTGCTTTCCCAACTAAACCTTCCCAGGCCCCTCTTACTGTCCCCATTGCTCTGTCTACCTCTACCCAGCTGGCACTCAGCAGGGTCAACCAAGTGAGGGCCTTACAGGAAAGAAGAAATGCTCTTCCAGTCCTTGTATGTTTCCTTTTCTATTTCCAAGTGATTCTTTCTAGGAATATTTTCTCCCTGGGAATGATCTCCTGTCCTCATAGCTAAGGGGATTCCTGGGCTGTGCTATGCTGAGGGCAGGCTGTTGGAGTTCTGTCTTCCTGCTCCATATGCACACAAGCATCTTCTAATCTCAGTGCACAGTACTAGGCCCTTGCTTCCCATCCAGCTTTCCTCGTCCCAACACCTGCCCTTCCTTTTCTTCTTCCATAGTGTGTGTGCATGTGCGTGCGTGCGTGCATGTGCATGTGGGGTGTTGAGAGCACGAGTTCTCAGGATCCCCCAGATAGAAATCCTGGAGCTGTGATGGGACACTTGGTACTCCTCAACAGCTCGCTGCAGTGCTGCATTTCAAATCACAGTTCCTCACAGGGGTTTAGGAGCAATAAAAGCTGCCAATAATTATTGATGACTTATTATACTCTGGGCACAGGGGTAAGTACTTTCTCTATTACCTCACTTGATTCCTCACTATATCTTCTGAGGTGTTATTATCAACTTCATAATATGGATGTGGCTAAAGAGACATAGAGAGGCTAAGTAACTTATTAAGGTCACACAGCTATTGAGTGGTCAAGCTGAGATATAAACCAAGATTGGTCTCAGTCTACACTGCATCCTTGACCACTGCGTGCTACCATTTCACCAATGTAAATAATCAAAACAACTTTAATTTAGTTTCACCATGATCATAAAAGTAACACATGAACACATCATTATTCATTTGAAAAAATTAAAAGTACTCAGGTAAGATTGGAATTCCTTCTGACCATCATTTCCTATTTCCTATCACTTTCCCCGCTCAATGAATAATTTTTATCATTGTGGTTTACGTAATTTCAGACCGTTTCCTACATGTTCACACACATGTTTGTATGCATAGAAAACACTGGCCTCTCTGGCTGTTCTTTAATACCTGGAATTATGCTTGTAAACACCATGCTGAAACTTTTTTCATTTCACAATATGTCTTGACCCTCTTTTCATGTAAGCATAAGCAAGTTCCTTTATTCCTTTATACCACTGCTCCAAATTTCGTATTAAGAGATGCTATAGTTCTCTATTTTCTGGTTTTTGTTTCTGAGCATTGCCCAGTTGGTGAGCATTGAAGCTGTAATCAAATGTCTACCATCATTATGCTTCAGTAAAGATCCTTAAGATGTAGCTTTTTGTGCAATTCTGTGAGTATTTTTCTAGGACAGCGGAAGTGGAATTGCTGTGTGTTTGAGTATGCAAATTTACAATTTTCATAGACACTGACAAATGACCCTCCACCGTGGCTGCACCAACGGATATCTTTTTAAGGATTTTTATGTTCACATTGAGGGGAAAAGTGCTGTGTCTCCACGGAGGGCAGACAGCACAATACAGAGTGAGCTTAAACTGTGGAATGACCTGTGTGGGGTGGGAGGCTGCAAGAAGTGTGAGCAGTGGTGTCACAATCTTCCAGCTGGGCAGATGACATCCTCTCTGATCTTCAGTTCTCACCTGCTGATTGGAGGCCATAATCTCACTAATCAGAAGTCTGTTATGAAAATTGAGATGCTCATAGCATATGGCCATATACACACAAAGCACTGAACAACAGCTATCCCTGTCCCAAATGAGGACAGAGAAGGCTCAGGATGTTTTTCTGAAAATCTTTAAGGATAGCAAGCCCACAGCTGGGCTGGACCCAGGTGCCATCTCCTTTAGGGAGGACTGAATAACAGAGAATTGATGTCTAGCCCATTTCAGAGCAGAGCTGTAAGGCACAAGCCTTGTCCTTGACCTTGACCATGACCTTGAGTTCTGTCTGGCATAGACTAGGAAAAGTAGAATATCATACAGCATGGGCATTCGTTACCTTCTCTTGAAAATAGTAAACTCACAAGAAATGCCTCTCATGTTTTTGATGGTGAAATACCCTAACTTTTTAACCCTAACTTCTTTGATATTTTGTATGATAGATATGTAGGGTTTTTAGGCCATTAAGGCAATGCAAACAAAGGAGGAATGATTTCATTTGGTGGCTTTTATTTTCCTACTAGCAGCACAACAATGTAATCTGGGCTCTGACTTTCACTTAGTATGAGAAACCATGAAAAAATTGTGAAACCTTGCTAAAACTCAGAACTTTGTAAAAGTTAGATGATAACAATGTCTATTAGCAAAGCTAATGCTTATAGGGCACTTAAAATATACCAGGCTTTATGCTAATTAATCATTTTGTGTATTTTTTTTGTTATTATCTAATTGAATGCTCACAATAAGAAGTCAATGGTGGTCCCTAGAAGCACATCAGCATGGCCTTGGGAAAGTGACCTAGTGTCCTTGTGGCTCAGGATGGCTTTGGGAAAGTGACCTAGTGTCCTTGTGGCTCAGGATGTTTTGTTGGCAAAGTTAATGGGCAGATATACGAGACTCCAGAAATAGCCCCTGGGCTGTGGGCATGAGAGGGCTTCTCCCTGACTGATTCTGAAGCAAGGGATAGTGGATGGACCTGTGTGTGTAGATGCCCCCAAGCAGGACCTATTTGGTTGTGGCACTGAGGTTTGGGAGGCAGGTGGCATAGGCCCCTGTGAAGATCCAGGCAAACACAGCATGAAAACATTAAGTGACTTTGCAGCAGGACGGGCCAGCTCTCCTGAGAAGTGGTATTCTTTGCGACTGGTAGATGAGGCCATAGCAATTCTTGGCTTAAGAGTAAACTAAGCAGTGGGAGCTCATCCTCCCAGCCCTGCTTCTTGGGAAACTTGGTGGTGGTGGTGGGGGGAAGGTGGGCAGGTCCACAGTTTATTATATTTGCATGGTACATTAGGACTTAAGCTCACAGCTCTTGACTCTTTTTGAGTTTCTTAAAATCACAGTCTACTCCATTTCATCCTGCCTGATACGTATCTCCGTTGTGCCAAAGGAATTCCCAAGGCTTGGTCCCTCTTCCTTTATTTTCTAACTCCTCTGAAGCCCATGGCAGAAGTTGTTACCCCAGAGGGAAAGCACATTAGCACTTTTGCATTCATCAGATCTGTTTTTTTTTTTTTTAACCAATGTTTGTCAGATGGGAATTCTGAGAAAGAGAGAGAGAGGGCACAAGAGAGGTGAGTTTTGATGGTAGAGAACTTGGAGATTCTGCCCCCGGAGGGCAGACCTAAGCATGGTGCCAGAGAGAGAAAGGAAAGGAAGGGCAAGAGGACAGGGAGAGGGAAAGAAAGGGCTTCTGAAGGTCATCTTCATGCTGTGTGTATGCCAATCTCAGTGACTCAGTTGTCTCCCCTCCGCATCTGGGACCATGGACTTAGTTCTCTCTTCCCAGATGTGAAAAGTCACCCAGTGCTCAGTGGCAGCCTGAAAGTCCACTGCCTTCGTGGGCTTTTGTTTCCTGAGAGGGTGGAACATGGCGGAGCTGGTCAGCAAGCAGGTGGATCTGTCTGGGCACAGAGGCTGTTTATCTGCAGGAACCTGCAGACCCCAGGGCTTCTTCCATAATCATGCCCAGAATCACCTGACCACTCAACCCTTTTAAAGAAAAGCCATGTCTTCTGTGCTTTGCTTGAGCCTGAGCTCCCTCTCCAAGGTCAATGTGGATAATGTTCTAGCCCAGGATATGATTGACAGCACAGGCTGCGCCCCCTAGAACTAAGGGGAAGGCATTGAGTAACCTCAGGCACGTCTCTCTGGTGCTGAGCTTCAGTTTTCTCATCTGTGGACCGGACAAGGGACTTGCTGGCCCTTACTGTGTGATGGAGGGTCTCTACTCAGCAGGTGAGATTGAAGAGAACTGAGGAGCTTTGATAAAGGAGGACTGGCACTTCTTTTATGAAATTTAAAAATATTCTTTTTATGAAGCTTTTTATGAAGGAGTAAGAGGAACCTCTGAGATTTCAAGTCTCTTTTGATCCAGGAGCTCTGTTTTCAGGGTGACCAGCTGTCCTGGTTTGGCAGGGATGATGTGGGACTTTGAGTGCTACAGGGACAATCTTGGGAAAATCAGGGAAAACTAGTTATCCCAACTATTCCTCAAACCCTCTGTCCTGAGACTGAGGGCAAGATACCCTGACCTTTAGTCTTGGGATAAATCAAAACCCAGATGTCCTTGGTCTGACCCCATTACAGTCCAGCATCAGGCCAGGGCATCTTGCTTCCTTATTCATGGGCTTGTTGTCATTCTCTCATCTGTGCCTCAGCAACCCTATCCCCCTCAATCTACCATACAGACTGTCCTTGGTTTCAACTGTTGGGCAGGTGGTTTGACCAATTGTTCACATCTGTACGGTAAAGCACATTGCACTATAATCAAGAGCCATGTAGTGTGCCAAGAATTTAATGGATCTCAATTCATTCTTTCTCTCTTTCTGTTTCTTTTTCTTTCTTTCTGCTTCTTCCTTTCTCTTTCTCTTTCTTTCTCTTCCTTTCTCCCTTTCTCTTTCTCTTTCTTTCTCTTTCTTCCTTTCTCTTTCTTTCTCTCTTCCTTTCTCTCTTTCTTTCTCTTTCTTTCTTTCTTTGCTGGGGATTGAACCCAGGCCCTTGTGCATGTGAGGCAAGCACTCTACCAACTGAGCTATATCCCTAGCCTCAACTCATTATTTCTTAGAGAACCCCATGATGTAGGTATTGCTACTATCTGTATTAGTCAAAGTTCTTCAGGAGCTGCTGTATATGGAAACTGAGGCATAGAGAAGGAAGTAACTTGCTCAAGGACACACAGCAGTAAAAAGAGGGACCAAAATTTGAACCCAGGCAGTCTTTGCTTCATAGCCTGTGCCTCTACTGACTCTAGTATATGGCCTTATTATCAGATCTATTATCTTGCTGAGTTTTTGGAAAGGATAAAAAGAATTTATGTGCACAGTTACTGACAAAGAGGAGATGCTCCATGCTTGTTTATTCTCTTCTTCCTTCTCTCTTCTTTTATTAAAATTGAGGCATGTGGCCACAGAGTTCGGTTTATGATTATAA
Organism: Ictidomys tridecemlineatus; assembly: GCF_052094955.1. Lineage (NCBI taxonomy): Eukaryota > Metazoa > Chordata > Mammalia > Rodentia > Sciuridae > Ictidomys > Ictidomys tridecemlineatus. Next base: position 94,893,608 of record NC_135480.1, on the reverse strand, counting down.
TTTGATTCAGATTCCACAGCAGCATTGAGGAATAGAATTTTAGTTGGGGGAGCATGCACTGTAATGTGTGTGTGATGGGGAATGGCTGGTGCTGCAGGTGGGAGGAAGAGCTGGGCTGGCCACCTGCATTCCTCTGTGTTGTCTCCAGACAAGACTGGGGCCAAGTTCTAAACAGACCCAGGAGCTGAAGAGAGAATAAGGCTCAAGGCTGACCTGTAAAACCCAGATTCCTAGAGTCAGCAGGGAACTTGGGGCAGGTGGCTTCAGGGACCTTTGCCCTGGGCTGTGGTCTTGGCATGCACCCAGTCCTGTCTCCACTCACCATCACAAGGATACAGAACCAGTCAGACAGTGATACCCGAGGCTACCTCACCCGACCCTTGCCCCAGTTATGATTCCCTCTGACCTCAGACTCAAGACAAAGTACCTGAGCTATCAGGCTATGGTATATGCAACAGTGCCTCTGCCTCTGGCTGCACATGGCTTGAGCTGACCTCTGATGGCTTTTGGGGAGGCAGAGCAGCCAAGTGTAATGAAATGAAATCTGAGGTCAGCAGGTCTGAATTTACCAGCTGTTTGACTCTAGTCAAGCCATGTTATTTCTCTAAGCCCCAGTTTCTACATGAATAAAATAGGGATAATAATACTGAACCCTGAGCTTGTGGGGGTTCAGTTAAAGGTGCTTAGCTTGGAATAGGAGTTCCTTTCTTCTTTTTCTCCTTGAAATCCCTCCTTGTGCTGAATGTGGTGGCTCATGCCTGTAATTCCAGTAGCTTGGGGGGCTGAGGCAGGAGGCCCACAAGTTCAAAGTCAGCCTCAGCAACTTATCAAGTTCTCTCAAAATAAACAATAAAATAATGGTCTGGAGATGTGGCTCAGTGGGTAAGTATTGCTGGGTTCAACCCCTGGTACTGGGGAAAAAAAAAAAAAAAGAAGCCCATCCTTGTCTGATTAAGACAATGGTCTGAGGCTGCATTCTCTGACCATCTTCTCTAACTTCCTTAAGTTTGGAAGCATCAAGAAGGGCTCAAAATATCCTGGGGCCAGCCCCATGCTTGAAAGCAGGACTGAGAAGCCTGACAGAGCCAGGCCAGGTTCTCCTTCCAGCAGACTGAGCTGAGAACCAGGCTGTAGTCAGCGCCTCTGCAGGGAAAGCACCCAGAATCACTGAGGTGGATTCTTGTAAATTTCAGTTATATCTCTTGGGAACGAGTCCTGGCTTGCTTTGATTGATTTTTTTTTTTTTGGCTTTCAAGTCACAGTGCATGGATTTCTGAATTTCAAAGCCCTCTAGTAAATATGCAAATGGTTTTAATTTGAGGTGTAACAGACAGGTGGAATTAACACTCTGAAGCCAGCACTTGCGGTATAGCTGATAACTCAAAAGCAAGGTTCTTTTTTCCTATTGACATTGTGTGAACTACTTCCATCTGGTGGTCCTTTTAGGCTGTTGAAGATGCATTAAATCTAAGAAGAAGAAACTTTATTTTTCTGCTTTTGGATCTGTTTCCTGTACTTGTGTTTAGCAGGAATGAGTTGGGGATGGAGTGAGAGCTGGGTCAGTCCTAGACCAGAGAGGAAGATGGTATCGACTGTGGGCCTCCCCCAGGGCTTGTTTCAGTGCTTCCTTGTCTGCATCTTCTTTCCTCTTTAGCTGCTCATGGGCTTTTGGTGGACCCCTGTTCCAACGTGGGAATGGACCCTGATTGAGTAACTGGGATTAAGTAATGGTGAAAAGCTTAAGTTTCAGAGTTGGACAGATGAGGATTCAAATCCTGACCTTTTTCACTTCCCATCCTTGTGACTATGGGGACTTCAATTAATTATCCTAAGCTTTGGTTCCTGAATAAAAAAAAAAAAAGCACCTGCTTCGTGTTGCCAGCATGAAAAACATAATTATGGAAATCACACAGTACAGCACATCACACCTCAACCTCTCCTACAGACAGGTTAGTAGAGGTATCAATACACTAAGTGTATTGACCAGCAACGGATGGGTCACATTATGGGTGGTCTGTTGGGACACAGAAGAAAGACCCACCTTGGTTCTTGGCTCTATGGAGCTCTGAGAGAGACAAGACTGAATAGAAAGTGAATGTTAAAGGGATGCCAGCTAAATGTTTAATAAAGTGCTAAGTTGAACAGACAGGTGATCAGAATGATTGAAATGCAGGGAAGAGAGAACACTATGAGAAGTGAGGTGGTCCCTTCATTAGCTGAGCATTGGCTATGTGCCAGGCTTCTAGGACTGGCCTCTCAATCCTTACCATTACCCTGGGAGGTGGATATTTTTCCCACATTTTATTCACAAAAGGGCATGAAGGCCCAGAGGAATGAAATGCGTCATCCAAGGTCATATGGCTAGATGTGGCTAGAGTTTGCTCTTGAGCTTGTGTGATGGAGGGGAGGCCTGAGTGACCTTGAAAGAAATGTAGGCAGAGGTGAAAGGGAAGCTCTGTTCCTGGGTTTGCTGGTGTATGGTGCTGGGGAGCTGTGCTCCCCAAGAAGTCATTAGGAGTTCTACTCAGAGCAAGAGAAAGCCCCCAGGGGCAGACTTCTGGGCTTGTCATGCCTGGCAGGCTGTGGACATCAGTACCAGCCGGTCCTAGCAGGTGAGGACCACATACAGAGCTCTGTGTAGCCACAGTCCAGCAATGAAACCCGATAAGTGCCCTGGCCCCACAAGGTGCCAGGCATTTGCCTTCTTATCGGGCTGGGCACATTCCATGGCCAAATGGCTACCTGGGTTACTTGACAGGGTAGATCTGCATCGGTCTGTGTGTACATTTGCATTACTGCCTATCCAACAAGTTTTGCATTTTTTGAGAGTCTGTCTGACCTGGCTACAAGGGGGGCTGGCATGGTGCTCTGCTCTCCAGGACTAGAGACCTGAGTTTGAATACTGTCTCACTTTTCCTAGGTGTATGGTTTTGGGCAGGTAATCTCAGCTCTCTAGACCTCAGTTTCCTTTACTGTGAAATGGGAATGGTAAAGAAAACCCTACTCTTAGTTTAATTTTGAATATTTAATATTATAAAGGGCCTGACTTACCTTGGTATATACTCCATAAAAGTAATTACTGTTTTGGATGACTTTGGCTGTTTCTGGAATATTGAGAGTTCTGAGCTCTAACATAGGGCAGTGCAGGGTGAGTAGACAGGGGTGAGTACAAGAGTTGATGGGAAGCTGCCATGGTAGTGTCTCATTTGCACTTCGACGAGCCCCAGCTTCAGATTCTGGACCTCAACAGGGAATTTGAGCTGAGTGAGAGCTTTGGGGAATCCCACACTTTACCTGACTGCTTGAAAAGGCTTATGTGAGTGTGATAAAACTTTGCCCCTAAAACACCTCTGCTGGGTGAAAGCTGGCTGAAAGAGAAGATGACCCAAATGTACCACCCAATGTGTCAGAGGTGAGGCCGAGGCAATCGTGGGCATGTTTCTCACCTATCTTATCCAGCCGAGTGGAAAGAGAATACAAGATGTGTCATCTGGGTTTACACTGCTGCCTGCCACCTGTATGAACTTGGGCCAGCTCCTTTACTTCCCTCTGCCTCCTCCTTCCTGTTAGAAGGGCTACATTTCTTTACCCTTTCTTTTACTGGGCCCTATGAGGTTGGCATTATTATGTTTATTATGATTAGCAAACACACTCAGATTGCTTAAGTACTTGGCCAAAATCACTGTCTAAAAGTCCCAGGTCAAGGTGTGGCACCAGCATCATGTCCCACCTGCTGAAGGTCTCAGCTAGGTCTCTCTGGGCCAACTGACCAGTATGAGACCCCGAGCCCTTCCTCTGGCTCCCCAGTCACTGTGTTTTTCCAAGTTAAATTCCTGTGCTCTGGTGAAACCAATGGGATATTTGCATAGTGTATCTCCCAGAACAATCTCAGGTCCAAGCCCTACACTTTATGAGAGGTTGGCTAATTAAATGAGGCACCATTGGTCTGTGGCTGTGGAGCTGATGTGGCAGATAGAAATGTTTCAGGGGTTGTAAAACTTTTCTGGACAGTTATTTTTTTTTTTAAAAAAAAAAAAGCTCTAAAATGGACTACAAGGAGTTTCCATGGAGATATTTTCTGGAAAGACAGGAGATAGGTCTAGCTGTATGGAGAGTCACTAGAGAAGGATCAAGATGGGCCTAAGGTTTTTGATTTTAAGTAATTCAACCTGAAATCCTCTTTATCCTCAAAATGCTGGCTGACCGGCCTCCAGTTCTGAAGTCCTAGTCAGGGAAACATAGTCCAAAGTTGGGGGGAAGGTGGGGGCAGTTCTGGTTAATTCAGGGCTCTCCTGAGTTTAAGAAAGCAGAAGGACCCCTCAGAGTGGCAGAGGGGCTGGAAGAGACTCTACAGCTTTTATAGGTGCATTCTTAGTAGCATTTCTTCACTTAGCCTTGAAACTTATTAGGGAGAGCAGGTGAGCACTGACTGGAATGAGGTGTTGGGGAGGGAGAAGGGGAGCTAGGTCAGAAGGAGATTTCTGCCAGTTGGGATGCATGTGAATCTGAGACCTCAAGTTATTGGAGCTTTCCTGGCTCTAAATTTGTCCAAACTTGGAAAAACCTGTCCAAATTTGGACAGTCAAGCTATATAACACCCCCCTGAACCTAAGGAGAGGAAACTAAAGAAAGAGACAGGTCGCGGTTGCAGATTTGATTGGCAGTTTTGTAGACTTCAGACTTGGTCATGGGAGTTGGCTGACCTCTTAGTTTTTGCCCCCCACCCAGGTTTCTGCCATTTCATTAGTTTCATGAGCTGTAGGTGAAAGGAATAGAGAACAAAGAGTATTTTTCTAAGCTTTCCTTTAAGAAACAGGAATGTGTCTCAGCCTTGTTTGTATTGCTATAACAGAATTCCTGAAACTGAGTCATTTGAAAAGAACAGAAATGTATTTCTCACAGTTCTGGAAGCTGAGAAATGTACAATCCAGTGTCTGCTAAGCCCAACTCTACTTCCAAGATGGCACCTAATCCTCTGTTCTCTGGAGAGAAGCAAGGATGTGTCCTCATACGGCAAAAGGTGGAAGGGCAAGAGGGTGAAGTATCAAGCCCCTTTATAAGGGACCTAATCCCATTCATCTCATGGCCTAATCGTCTCTTAAAGGCTCCAACTCTTAGCTATCACATTGGCAACACATGAAATTTGTAGGGGACACAAACCATAACCAGATTTTGTGTTTTCCAATATTATAAGCTACCAAAGCTGATCAAATGTCTCTGTGTGTGTCTCTCTTCTTCCTGGCTTATGTGGTGAATCATTTCTTTTCCCAGGAGTCAGATGCATGCTTTAGCACATTCATGTTTTTTTCTTTTTTAAGTAGCATTTGTGATATATTCATGGAAGAGTGTCCTTACTTTTTTTTTCTTTTCTGCTTTTCTTCCCTCTTTCTTTTATTTCTCTCTTCCCTAGCCACATCTGCCTCCTTGATTTCCCCCTTTCTCTTTCCTCTCTTCCTCCCAACCTTCCCCCTTTTCTCTTTACATATATTAATTTTGTTTCTTCTGGACCCCACCCTAATTTGGCCTCATAAAAGTTATTTTGGGCTCCCTGAGGCTAGGAACCATGTCCTGAGACTCAGGTCTGCCAGCATCTGCAGTGACTTTCTAGAAACACTGTCAACAGGCTCTCTGTGGTGTGACCTTGCTGGTCTGTGACCACACTGCAGAGACCAGGTAGAGAGACTGCCTTTCCTTGCCCAGCCCTCCTGCCATGCAGTCTTTGGTTCTTTGAGCTGGCTGCTGCCCTGTTGGCCTCTGCTTTCTCAGCACAGTGTTATCCACCACAGGTGCTAGGTTAACTGTACAGACCCTTTTCAAAGGGAAGAAATGGCTATGAATACCAAGTAGGCAAGTTTCAGGGATTCCTCTTTATTTCTTTATTCCCCTGATGACATCAAGAATTTTTAGTAGCTGGTGAAACTACAAATATCTCTTGAGCCTTAAGATTCCAGCTCTTGGGCTGGGGATGTGGCTCAAACAGTAGCGCGCTCGCCTGGCATGCGTGCGGCCCGGGTTCGATCCTCAGCACCACATACAAACAAAGATGTTGTGTCTGCCAAAAGCTAAAAAATAAATATTAAAAAATTCTCTCTCTTTCTCTCTCTCTCTCTTTTTAAAAAAATATTCCATCTCAATCTATCTCAAAGAAGAACAAAAACAAACAAACAAAAATGAGTTCTCCATATCATAGGATAGTATTGCAACAAACGTGTGCCATATTCAGTCTCTAAAGATAAAATCTTGGATTTTTCATTTCTACAGGTTGTGACCATGATGCAGATCCATGGGAGTAGGGGACAAAAAATCTCCATGGAAGTGTTGAGTTGGAACCTTAGGCTTAAACAGCTAGTGCTGATGGTGCTATTGCTATAGACAGGTACTTTGGGCTTAATGCTTCATGTGTGTTTTTACTGAGTCCTTAACAAGAGGGGGCAAGCAGATGCCATTCTCATGCCTATTTTATGAACAGGCACATTGAAGCTTAGAAAGGCTAAGCAGTTTACCTAAGCTTATAGATGTAGGGATTCAAACCCAGGAGTGACTCTGATTCTTTTGTATTTTACTGTCTCCAAAGGAAAACCATAATTTCAAAGTTTTTGAAAGCTTTCAGGAACAAGGTCCTCAACTAAAGCAATCCAACCTAAAATAAACTGTCCAATTAATGAGTCATTACAAGAAGATTATTATGTTTGCCTTCACTTTATATGTTTGGGTCTAACTAGATTATTTCTACAAAAGCATACTATTTCCTTCTGGACACCATTAGGACAAGTTGCATTGCTGTCACCAGGTGAACAAACATGTTTGTTGAGAAGTATCAGCATCAGCTGGGAGCTTGTCAGAAATGTGGGACCTGGGGCCACAGCCCAGACCTGCTGGATCAGATTCCCCACTTCAGCAAGTCTCCAGGTGATTGTTGTGCAGGTGAGCATGTGACAAGCACTCGAGGTCTGGGGATGGGGTTTTGCAGCCAAAGCAAGTTGGATTTTACCAGGAGAAAAAATAACTGAAATCAGAGAGAACTCATTCACAGCCTACTCCCTCCTTTTCTTTCTACAGGAACATCATTTTTTATTATGTAAAAAATATTTAACCACTCATGATGTAACTCCTGACAACTAATCATTTGATCGTATGCTTTTCACATATTATCTCATTTGATGTTCACAAGCCAATGAGGTAAACACTCTTCTCACCCTCATTTTAGAGCAAAAGAAGCATGGCATGCAGAGATTAAGTAAATCGTCCAAGGTCAACATAGATAGCAAGGAAAAGCAGTTCTTTTAAAGGGTAAAGTTTACCTGAAAACAAATACCTGGGAATACTTCAAGTATTATATCCCTTGAGTATTACCTGTGTTCAGGCTAAAAAATCACTTAGAGATTTTTGGATTTACCCCACTAGATGAGGTCCTTAACATCACCCAACAAAAGCATTAAGCCATCTGTGTGTACTTATTAGAAGAACAAAAATAGCAACTACTTACTAAATACTTAGAGTTGGTAACACTTGTATTTCCATTCTTTTCTATTCTTCGAATTTTGCATCTTTTCTGATCTACTATATAGATTTCACATAGAATTATAAGCTTTTAACAACAGAGATGTGTCATAATTACCTTTCCACCTGCGTAGGGCTGGGCAGCGTTTCATAGCTATTAGCAGCATGTAAATGTCTGTTGAATGTGGAACAGCCTGGTAATTTCAAGCTCTTTCCAAGAATGCTCCTTATGGTGGCCTTTCTGTTCTTCTTTAGGACACTTAAAATAACAGTTTGAAGGTACCATGTGAAATTACAGTTTTCTCATAGAGATAATGATAACATCTGATCAAAATCTCTTTGTTACTGTCTGTTCTCTACCACATTTTCCTACAGAGCTTTCCAGTTAACATTTTGCTCTCAGAGTGAATGGTGCCATTCTGCTGAAGGACAACCCTGAGTGGGGATGAAGGCTAGGTCAAAAGCATCCAGAAACTTTCCTAATGGAAAAAGGACATAGGCTAGATAATAGGTTATGGGATTAACAGGTTTGGATTTAAATTATGTTCATCTACTGGCTTGAGCATTTGATTTAACCTCTCTGAATCTCAGTTTTCTCATCCAGAAATGGTATAATAAAACACATCCCATTGACTAGCTATGAGAACCGAGTGAAGTAATACATGGAGGTGGTCTAAGAGGGGACCTGATATGCAGCATATGCAAAAACAACTGAGGCCCCATCTGCAGAGGTGACCTATTGAAGTCAGCAAAAGCATGACTTTTTTTTTTCCTCCCTAAGTGTGAGGAGAGGACTAAAAGCAGTTAGATAGGGCAGTCTTTTCCAAAAACAAATAGCTTTCTTCTTGGATTTCAGTGCTATTAATGATGTACTTATTCCTCCAAGATAGAATGGTGCCTTGTCTCAATGTCTTGGAAAATTTGAAAAAGTCTTAGGTTTTCTGTGTTGGGTGATGTGACCTGACTCTGAGGTGGCAACTGAAGTGACCTTGTAGTCAATGTAAGAAAAATAACATCCCACAGGTTGCTTCCAGGATGAAACCGGTTTTGAAGAGGTTTATAAAAGAGTAGGGTATTTTCCATTGATTTGTGTTCTTTGGCAATTAAATTGTAGCCCAGAGAGGTTAAGGTACTTGTCTTAACCTGGTGGTGAAACATGTAGTCAAACCCAGGTCTGTCTGGCTCTAGAGTACTAAGTCTGGACTGTACTGCCTTATGTAGAAATGGAGACAGAATTTTGGAAGTTGGACACCCACACTTTCCGCTGCAAGAAGCAGAATCACAGAAACGAGCCTTTCTTTCTCCTGCAGTGGGAGTGGGAGGGAACACCATGGTTCAGGTCCGCATGGCTAACCAGAACGCAAGGCTCCACTGGTCCTCCACCGATGGCCTCCTCTGGTTAATTATTGAACTCCTGCTTCCCCAGAAGTGATGTGCTGGGTGGGGATGGGGGTTGGTCGGGGGCCATGAAGGGCTGCTCACCAAGCAGGGGCTCTTCTCCAGCCATCTGGCAGGAGGGGAGATGAAGCCTTAGAGAGAAAGGCAGCCAAGTCCACTGTAGCTTTGACCCTTCCTTTTACCTCCTTGTGAAATGTAGGGGACAGAGGGAACACCTCAGCCTTTTCAGCGTGGCTGCCAGTGACTGTTTACAACTCTCCAAAGAGAAATGTAAAGGAGCTGCGTAGAGATTTTCCCGCTGCCTATGTGTACTTCTGCTTAGTGAGTGAGTGGGAAGGCAATCTCCTCATGAATGTCTGACTCCTCAAACTGACCTTGAGAAGCTGCCTTAGCAGTGGATGGAGCAGAGGAGGAGAGTCAGGTGGACTTAGGAGCTCCGGGGTTCTGATCTGCCACACACATTTCTGGAGACCCTCAATCTTCCTGGTCCTAGACTCTAGTTTTTTTGTTTTGTTTTGTTTTGTTGGTGCTGGGTCAACCCAGGACCTCACACATGCCAATCAGGTGCTCTGCTGAGCCAATTCCCCAGCCCCAGTTCAAGTTTAGATGTATGTCCTGGCATGAGTTTGAATCAGGCAAAGGTGGTGTGCAGAGGACTTACTAAGAAAGGTGAGGTGCTCAGGCTGAGAAGGATTTGGGCTGAAGCCATGTCACTCACACAGGGGCCATCTTCCATGTTCTCCTCTAAATGTGTTGCATTTGACTGAAGAGTAGCTCCCAGTGTTGAAGAACAGTTAACTGTAGAAGAAGAAAACTTCCTACATCTCACTCAGGTCAGGAAACACAGAAAATTAAGAATTCTGAGTCCCACAGTGTGAGCAAGCTCTCCTACCTGCCTGGCTGATGGTGCGAATGGAGAACATGATAGAAGGTCATATTAACAGGTCTTACCACAAGTTCCCAGATGCCAGAAGTCTGCAACACTGAGCAAGCAAAAGGAGCTACACGGAAGTGGAGAAAGTCAAAGAGTATAAGAATTTCCATTGGATGTCAGACCCCTGATCCTTTCAGGCCAGAATTCTCTGACAATAACAAATATTGGGATGAAATGAGGGAGTTAGCTATTGTCCAGAGCTCACACTTTTTATGACTCTATTATTTATTTGCTTATTATTTTAGTCAGCTTTCTCACTGCTGCAACCAAAAGACCTGACAATTTTAGAGAAGGAAAGTTTATTTTGGTCTCATGGTTTTAGAGATCTCAGTCCATAGACAGCTGACTCCATTCCTTGGGACCTGAGATAAGATCATGGCGGAAGGATGTGGGGAGGAAAGCAGCTGGGAACATGGCACCAGGAGAGGCAGAGGGAGGTCCCCTCACTACAAACAAAATATAAACCCCAGTGGATTAACACACTGATTAGATTAAGGCCCTCATAACCTATTTCACCCTCTAAACATTTTTTCATTGTTTCACACATAAGCTTTTGGGGGACACTTAATATTTAAACCATAACATTTATTTTTGTGGTATTGGGGATTGAACCCAGGTGTTCTATCACTGAGCTACATCCCCTAGCCCTTTTTATTTTGAGACAGGGTCTCCTTAAGTTGCAAAAAGGCTGGCCTCAAATTTGCAATCCTCCTGCCTTAGCCTACTGAGTTGCTGGGATTATAGTATGTACTACCATGCCTGGTTTATGACTCTTCAAAATATTTTTCAATAGCCTATGAGGTTGGAAGCTCTACCAAGAGTTGTTTTGTGTTTATCTTGTAGGGTGACTTCAAAAATTAAGCACATACTTCTTCTACCTCCTGCCTCTCCCCAAAACAGCTTTTTTTTTTTCTGTAGTACATCATTAGCTTATAACCACAAAGAGCAGAGGTAACTTTATGTATAGCAAAGAATACTAGAAAAGAAATGTCAGCTGTCTTTCCTGCCAAAGATGGAATTGTCCGTGGACAGTTCACTTTGCCACCCTGGATTCAATTTCCTTCCTTGTGAAAGAAGAGTTAGCTTGATTGCACTACCAGTTCTCAACACTGGCTTCAAATTAGAATCTTCAGGAAAGTTTTTAAAAACTTTTAATTTTTGTTGCATAGAAAAATAGTGACAACAGAATAAGATCTACAGCCTAGTTAACATATTGTACCAATGTTAATTTCCTGATTTTGATATTGTATTATAGATATTTAGGATGACAGTCATTACTGGAAAAGTTTGTTGAAGGGCACCTAAGACTCTCACTATTGTTTGTGCAACTTCCTATAACTTCAAAATACAGAGTTAATTTTTTTCTCCCTAATCCCACCTGAGAGATGGTGATCTGTTGGTCTGGGATGATAAATTGGACATCATTGATTGTTAAATCTCTTCTGGTCATTGTAATATGAATCCATGGTTGAGGACCACTGTAGTAGATGATCTTTAGGTCCCTTTCTAGCAATAAAATATTACCAATCTAATTTATCTAAACCTCTTGCAACCACTTAGATGTTCATCATGTAGGGTGAGACAATAAGTTTATCATATACTGGGCAACAACTTTGTATTTGTCCTAAAGTTAGCTTTTCTTTGAGTGACTCCTTCAGTTTCAACCATCATTCTCCTCTAGCTGTATCAATAAGCTGCTGCTTCTCACTTGATGCCTTTCTCCATGACTGTGACCGTCACCAAGGGCCACTGCTTACCAGATGCAGTTCACTTCCTGAGAGCCCTCCACCAAGTCCCCGAAAGAAGGTACTACCAGCTCCATATGGGTCTCAGCAGGGAGGGAAGATGCTCCCTTTAGAGTCTTTGTATTCTGTTGACTTTCTCTCAAAGTTCCATGGTAAACCAGACTTTACTGAACAGTTGGAGTTAAGCAATGAGGATTAAAATGTGAGAGGGGAAAAATTAAAACATAATGCCAAATAAGACTGGGCTTATAGTTCAGGAGAAAAGCAGACCCAACTTAAACCTCTCACAGGGAGCTCACCCGAAGATGCACCTCAATGCTTACCCAAGCTCCCCCCCCCCACAACTCAGATGAGTCTTCCTCACAGGGAACTTCTTTACACATCCACAGAGGGACTCAGTACTGGAGCCACTGCAGGGAAAATGCTGTTTACCCTCTAACTCATCCTTCCTTAAGAGTCACACTTTCCTAGGATTTCAGTAACACAAGCAAAGCTCTTCTCAAAATCTGAGTTAATCAACCAAAAATTATGCAGTGGGAGAGGAGGGATGTGGCTTCACTAGGATAGTCCCAGATGAGCTGTGGTACTTTAGGTCCAATCTTGACAGGGTGAGGGGAAGATATCTCCCTTTCCCTCCTGATTCTCCAGGCGACAACCAATGGAACACACACACACACACACATCCAACTTGCATATTTTCCCAAAGCCCGTTATGAACAAAACTGTTTCCTAAAGTGTGATCTAGGACACATGCAAAGCTGTATTTTAGATGTGTTCATCTTCTAGCCCCTTCATCTTTCCAAAGGCGTCTTGGAGCATAAGGAATGAGGCCAATTAAAGCAGAGCCACCAGGCCCTAAATGGCCACCCTCTGTCCACACTAAAATCCAGCCCTGTGCTTTGAGACAGCCTGTTGACCCAATCCTGTTCTTCAGTGGGGCATCATCTCCATACTCTATCTGTAGGAGGAAGAGAGGCCAGGGGTGTGGGGACGGGCATTTTCCTGAGCAGCTTCACCAGTGGGTCACACAGGGGTTAGTTCTGTAAGCTTTGCTGATTTGTAATGACAGTGAGTCCAGGATTGTATTAATAGAATTCATAATTCCACTGGGCTTGATCTAAATCTTTTTGAACTTTCATCTCTCTAACTAGACATTATTTTTAAAGACATTTTTTAAAAAATCAGCTGAAAGCCTTCTCTCCTCTATCACTTTGGTCATCCTTATCTAACTACACATTGCTCCCAAATGTTCACCTGCAGGCTTGGTCCAGCTGCCAAGATGTCCCATTCTGGCCACTGCTTAAGGTAACAGTTTCTAAGTGTTCATTGCATTTAGTTTTGCCTCATCTCACCTCTTGACTTCAAGAGTTGACCCTTAAGTTTCCCAGGAGTTTGATAATCAGCCCATACCTATCCGAACTGAAATTCTGGCAGATTTATATTTTTAAGATCACCTCCTTTTAAAAAACTGTGATTTGTATTTTGAAGGCATGTGATCAGTTTTACATATGGTAAGCACTTAACATTTTATTTAATTAGTCTAATGGTTCTTTTTCATTCATTTAAACTTCCAGTTGTAATTTTATTAGATGCTTCTATGGCATGAGGGACTGGCTACAGATACACATGTGAAATTTAAGGCAAAAGAGCACATTCCAAAAAGTTTATTCTTCCAAGTATAGTTCATAGGAAGTGTATTGAGGCCTTTGGAAGTTCAGACTATAACATCAGGTAACTTGAGTAAGAGAACTCTTACACTGATTTGTATGTGATGTGACCTTGGGCAACTTATTTCATCTCTCCAAACTTCAGTTTCATCTATAGAAATGAGATCAATAATAATATGTATCTTATGTGATGGGTTGAGGATTACATGAGATAATACCCCAGCACTGGCTTATTGAGAGAATTTAGTATATGTGAGTTATAAGGATTGTGTTAATAGGTCCTTGAAGTGTGGGAAGAAAGAATGAGAAATAAGGGGGCTGGGAAATGATCTCTGTTAGAGCTGCAAGATAATTAATTCAGAAGGCAGAGGATTAAAGCCAGGGAAGAAAAGAAAAAGAAAAAGGAGGAGGAGGAGGAGGAGGAGGAGAAGGGCATCCAGGAAAGGGCTATATTGGTACCAAACACTAAACATCCTTGGTTTCTCTGCTCTTTGTCCTTGGAGATAACTGCTGGAGTGGGGTAGGGTATACTAAGGGCCTTGGTCTGTGTCAATAGGTACTTGTTGACAACAGGCCAGTTTCAAGTCATTAAGAATCTAGTTTTATTGGCATGTCAGGAAGGCAGCGATTGTTCTGTTTTCCTGGCATAGCTATTCCATGAGGCAGGCTGGAACTTGTCCTGTTTGCCTAAGTCTCAGTTAAGTCTCCAGGGAAAGGACAATCAGGTGGCATCATTTGGAAAGCATCTCTGACTCAGGATAGGAAGAAGTCCACTGAATGACCATGGCAGTGGGTCAGCTTCTCTCCTGCCCCCACATCACAGGACTCTGGCAGCTTTGTGTTTGTCATCTTGATATCCTGGGGACAGACTAGCTCTTCTGGGGGAAGACTGACTTAGTTGTGATAGGAACAAGGTTGAATGACAAAGCTGGGGTTTAATGATCCTATAGGCTCCTGAACAGTCTTTTGTAAGGAGTAGCTCAACCACTGGAGAGGAAGGAGCAGGCTTTGCATTCCTTCAGACCCAAGCTTGGGTGCTTACTGGCTGGGTAACTCTGGGCAGGTGACTTAAACTTTCTGAGCCTCAAACTCCTCATTTTGTTATCAATGTTGTTATGAAGACTAAATGAGATAACGTGCCAGAAAACTCAAGACAATTCTGGCTCACAGGAAGGGCTAAAAGATGGTGGCTATGGTGTTATTGGTGTCAGTTGTTACTGCCATGATGCTGAAACTTGGGACATGGAAAATGCCCCTCAAGACTTCCCTTCAGGTATTAATCCTGTCCTTTGATTGTCCTCAGTGAACAAGATTTAATAGTAGAGTCTAGCACAGGTAGCTGAGGTCATTCCTGATCTTGAAAGACAGTGGGTTTCTTCAAACAGATCAATTGGAGGAAGTAAATTCTGAAAGTCAGTTTTGAATAACACAGTCAGTCCTATAAATCAATATGCAAACATGAGTCCATGACTTTTTCTGATGCTGCTCTTTGATAAATAGCCCCATTTAGAGGCAGGGCAGATTTTTCTCTTTATTACCTTCCCAGTGTGTCTAACCTCCATCTCATGCGTCTCATAAAATAATTTTAAAATCATCAATAAGATGAGACCACTCAAGTTTAGTGATCAATTTCCTAGCCTATTGGATAAAAATCAAGTCAAATTACTGTTGGTAATTTAAAAAATAACCCAGCATATAATAATAATGCAAAAAATTATTTATTAGTAAAAAAGAGAGAATTTGTTCGTTATACAGAAAAATAAAACAATGAAACATTCCCTACAAAAATGTCAACTGTGAGTTGGCAATTTTTTGTACAGCAGGCGTGGTACGATGACCAGGTTTGAGGACTTCATCTTAATACCTATATTAGCATCAGAAAATTGAAAGCAGTGACATGTAAACTGTGTCTGTGATATTTTGTTAACAGGTTGCATAAAGCAAAGTGTTATCTAGATGTGGTAGAAAAGTAGCTATACCCATGCCATGTTCCAAATTAGTGTCGTTTCTATTAACTATAGCAGATGTCACAGTTTGTTTCCCTCTTATAGAAATCACTGGCAGTGGCTGCCGAGGGTGCGAAGTCCATGCAGTCGGTGCTGGGGTAGAAGTACTCAGCTGTTCTGACTGCCTCCAAGTGCTCCGCCTCACAGGATGCGCAGTAGCAGACGGAGGCTGGGGCTGCAGGGAAGCAGTTGTACTGGGCATGTGAGGGCAAATGATGGTAGGAGTAGTCTTCCTGAGAATGGCCATGGTTTAGGGTGTCCAGAGAAGGGGGAGAACTGTAATTATCCGGAGGGTATGAAGGCAGCTGAGCCGGTGAGTAACTGTAGTCTAAGGAGCCAGAGAGAGTGGAGGAATCTGAAGGTGATCCTGGGGTCTAGAGAGTGAAAACCAAGGAGCAAAGAGCTCAGTAACTTAAACAGGATGAAAAGAAGCAAGCACCGTGGATTTATTCACACGGAGTAAGAAAATTAGGGGTAAAATCCCCAAACACAGAACCCAAGTCTGCAGAAGTAATTTTATTTGCTGACTACATGTTTTCATGATACCACATTCTGTATTTACCTATTTCTTTCCAACAATAAATTGCCTTGCTTTACTGGCTTCCTTTGTTATTACCATATATTAGAGGATGTTTTGTTCTTAAACCACAAAATCCTATTGTGCTTCGGATCACCTGTATATGGAATCCTGCTGTTTGCCACAATATAAGGGGCAGGTGGCACCTTGGATATTTCTCCACACCCTTGATGGAGAAGAACCAGGTGAACACGGAACCTGCCCAGGGAAAACTTGGATCCAATAGGACCCAGCCTCTGGGCTATTTCCCATCACACAAGTCTTGTTCCCTGAGGAAAAAGGTACACACTTCCTTCTCTTTATGCAAGTCACCAAGAAACTTGAAGGCTTTCTTAGAAGAGCAATAGGTGTTTGGGGCCCAGTATTTTCCCCATAATAATATGCATATTCTGTAGTGTTAATTTCAATTCCTTCTAAAATTTAGTCTGATGCCCATATAGACATCTGAAAAAAATCAAAATTAAAAAAATTTCAAATTTCTTCAAAAAGAAAAAGAAACACTTTAAAGTTTTAAAAATTATGAGTTTCTAAAATAACTAATATCTATTAATAGAAACCTTACTTCATTTAAAAAGATGACACATTTTCAAACACTTGAGATCTATATAGAACACAAAATTCAAATTAATTAAAAGATTAGGCTTCATTTTTACTAACCATCTCAGACCCAAATGAGTTCCTATGCCTACGGCAGATCCAAATAACCAGTTATTGGAGTCAACTCAGTAACAAAACAACAAAACCCCTTTATCTGAATGAAATTTCATAGTATGTACAAGCAGCCTTAATCCTGTTTTCAAGATCTCAAAAATCCAAGGGCCATTGTTTAAACTACCGATTTCTAAATTAGTAGATGTTTTAACTTCACAATTTAAAAAACATTAAGTATTACCAGGAAACCTTTTTATTACCACATATCAACTTACTTGGAAAATCATAATTGTGTATCCAAAGGCTTATGCTCTGCAACTGTGACTATCTTTATACATTGAATTTTAAATGATTCCTTGTTTCTGGATGGTTTCCTTGTTGATAGACTTTGTATAATTTCTCAGGAGATGACGCAAACTCTTACAAAGCATCACTACCCCAGAGTTAGCAACAATCAGGTTGTATAAAAAATGAAGATAAATTACCAGGCTCTGGTTAAAGCAGAAAGGGGTGGCCGGGAAGCTGTCTGGGAAATAGTGTGGAGGACTTTGCGTGCAGTTGGGCAACGGCTCTGACAGTGTGTCAGTCTGAAGATAGGAATCAAAGATCTGGTCCAGGCAGCTTGGATTTTCTTCACAAGAAACACAAGTGTTAAATTCTCGGGGTTGAAAATAATTTGGTGTGGAAGACATCGATTCAGGCTCAAAATACAATCCTAGAAGAGAAGGAATTTTTTTTTTTTTCAAAATGGATTTGAATGGAGTTTTCTTCAAAATTTTAAAGAGTTACTATTCTAGGAAAAGCACTTAAGAAATTCCAGAAAAGTAAACAGGTAGGCAGTAACTTTTTAGTTATCTTAGTTAATTCAAGTGTTAGTGAAATGAATCTGGTTTAACATTGTGGCAATTGGCTTTCAGTGTGGCTAGGGTAAAAATGAGGCATGGTGGCCTGACCTGTGTCCAAGTGTCAAAGTGGAATAATGGTTCAAGCCTCTGCCATCACGGACTACAAAAGCATCGACAGCCTGCCCCTATCTGTAATTCAGGTAACCTTCTTAGAAGTAAATCAGAGGTATGTTCAAGGCTTTAAGAAAACTTCTGATGCTGTGGGAAATAATTCTCTTGATTCAGGGTTATTGTCTTCACACTTAATAATTTAAATTTTGAGGAGAGGGTTTTGAGAAGTGACAGGAATGACGATGCAAAGGATAAAAATGGAAACCAGAAACTTCTTTATGGAAAACAGTACTACTTATTTAAAATTACAAAAAGCAAAGCATTTTCTTAGTGGACATGTTAACAGGAGAGTACACTGAAAACCATGTTAAATACAAAACAAAAACAATTCGGAAATATCACTCCTTTTCCATTTTAGTATTAATAGGACTGACATGTAATAATTATCCTTAAGTGCTCAAGGAAGAGAGGTTTAGAGTATGCCCACCAAAGGGGCTCAAGGATATTGAATTTTTCTTTCTTTCTTTCTCTCTTCTTCTTCTTTTTTTTAAATCTCAAGTTCCTTTAAGTTAGAGTGACACATTCAGTGGGAACCCCCATCAGCACAGGTTTTCTTATATATGACCTTCTTAAACTCTTACCTGCTGAGTGGCATAGGAAGGACTGTTTATGTAATAGATTTATTCATATTGGGCTGGGAAAACTTACACTTGTTTGAACTGATTTCTGGGAAGAGAGAGAAGAAGGGGAGGGAAGCCCCTGTCGGCTAGAAGCTAAATGAACAAGAACAAAAACATATTTTAGTGTCTCAGGATGTTCTATATTCCAACTACTAGTGCATTAAAAAATATATATAACATATTCTAAAAAAAAATTCATATTGTAGTCAAGTTGGGTTACTTGCAGATGAAAAACTGGGATAAATGTGAAGAACATGATCTTGGGACAGAACAGGCAGCAGAAAAGAGACAGTTCAGAAATGAGGGCAAAACCCTGCACTAGTTTCCTTGCTGGGCTTGCATCTGGAGTCACTATGCCTTTTTCACCTTCTGATTGGTTGGATTCCAATTAAATGGTGGTGCCTATCTTAACCCCTGAATCAAGCACTGGAAGACCTTTGAGATGGACTTTTGAAAAAGGTTTTAAGGGAACTGTAATGCGGGCTGTACTGACCTGCAGAAGATGGTGCGACTGGATCTGAAAGGTGGATACTGGTGCCTCCGGACAACTGCCAAAGCAAGAATATGACCATGAAGCAAAGAGAAGCATATCATACAGGGAAAGCTAAGACTCGGACGGGAACTGTTTCCTGCTGCTGTAAGGTAAGCCAGATTCTTTCTTCTAGAAAAGGTTGTCTCCCTTAAATACAACCAATGCTATATTTTTTTTAGATTCAACTTTTATGTTTTTTTGTTTGCTTGGGTATTTTTCATGATATTAGAAATTTAATATTAAATTTTGATACACTTAATTTTTAAGTTGTTAATTTTGATAAAAATAATTTTTATGTTACAGAAATGTAACACTTTGAGAAAACTCAACAAAGTGCCTTCCTATTAAACTATTTAGTTTCCAATAGTGAGGAGTCACATTTATATAATTCAACTAGAACTTAGTTGTTTTCCTCAATTTTCACATAATATCTGATTTCTTAGTCTTAGGAATACATTTTTCTGAAAGAACATAATTCCTAACTTTGTTAAGCCTGAGAAGCTAAAAAATATTCACAGTCTTACTATCTATGAACTATTAAAATAGAAAATATTTTCTTAAAGGTACAATCAGGAGTTGAAGCTGATTACAACAGTTGAAGTAGAATCGACATTCTAGTCTAAGGTCAGGAAATATTTCAGCTCTTTATATGTTTTTTACCATTTTTAAATAAACGTTGCTCTTTTCATTACTGTATTTTAAACTTAATGTTTATGAAACTGTGCCTTTAAACTATTTACAGCAAAGCAGCCTGCATTTTCCTGTTGAATGGATAATTATACTAATGGAGTAATTTAGGATTTTTTTTTTTTTTTTTTTTTTTTTTAAGATTTCAGGCGGCAGCTTTAAATTTTAAAGGGACAGTGTTGCTGTGGGATTCTGGTCTGGGAAGTTGATCTCACCACACCTCTCTTGGGTTCCAGGGCATACTCACTTCCGTACACTGAGCTACTGGGAGAACTGCACAGTCAGCCACTGCTGAAACAGGAGGTGGTGTTCATTCTGAAAATGATCCATGCTGTAATGTCATGAACCAGGAAGCTGGAATCCTTTACCAGCTCTTTATGCAAATATTTGGCTACAGCTTGAGCTGGAAGACTTGGAAGGAGTGGGTTTTAAAAAATCTGTTTCATTGTAGAGCTCTCTTTAACCCCATTTCTCCCCTGGATTGGCCTGTTTGCCTGCTCCCTGTTATCCTGTTGTTATCTCCCCGAGGTATGTTTACAATATCCTACTTGATATTATCTTTCTAGTCATGGGTTCACTTTCTACTTTGTCCCAACAATAAAAAGAAAAGCACCTTTCTCTTAGGTTTCAAACAGCACAAAACCTACAATCTCTACTTTATAAAAACACATCAAGGCTGTTAAAAAACAAACTAATGATTAAAAAAAGGTAAATTATATATTTTGATAAGTGCTATCTCTTTACCCTGAAGACAAAAGAAATGTGTCAGGATATGAGGGGGGGGGGAGGAGAAAGGGAGAGGGGGGGGGGAGAGAGAGAGAGAGAGAGAGAGAGAGAGAGAGAGAGAGAGAGAGAGATAGTATTTGCAAATTAATCTGGTTGACAGTGTTTTTAAGTTAAATTATCAGTCTGGCATGCACATGCACATAGTTTCTCTGGCACTGCTTGAGATCTGATATTTCTCTCAAACTATAACTTCATGTTTTCATGCTTAAATTTTTAACTGTGGAAACTACTCTGACTTTACAACAAATTAAGATAAATTTCTTCCTGTTTTGTAATATTTGATACTATTAATTCTCTCTTTGGCTTAAAGTTTCCCAGAGGTGTCCTTTAACAATTGAACAATTGAAGATAATCTCCATTAAGCTAGAAAGGCCTACCTACACCAAAGAGCAGGCATAAATTACCCTTGGGTATTTGCCATCCTTGCCTACTGAATATACTTTTGCAGCATTCCTAGAATCTCAGATCCTTCTGATGGCTCCCAGTGAGGGATTTTATATCTGGCTCGCCTTCTGAAATTATGTGTGTTACTTATACGTGCTTGTGAAGGAATAGGCTGACAAAATCTTCCAGGAAGCAAAGTAGTATTTTTCCTGCGAGGTGCTGGGTCAGGAGTCCTGCTTTATTTCTCCCCGGGAGTGTGTGTGTGTGTATGTTTATGTTGGGGGTGCGGATTCAGAAAAAGTAAGTCTTAACTGCTCCAGGGAAACTGATTAGATACACAAATGAAATGCTTTCCACTTGCTTTACCTTCTGTAGCTTGCTAACAAGGGAACAGTGGTTAATCCAGTCTGTAAGGACCCTATAGCAATAAAGTTGCTTCGCCCAAATGGGATTTCTGCAGGTGCAGTTGAGGCAGAATTCTAGGAAGTATCAAAGCTCATTAGTGAAAGATATTGTTTTGTACTGAACATCTTGACTGGGACAGTGGGGAGGGGGAGGGTGTTTCAGACCTAATTTTATTAATTATATATAACCATCTCTGAACTGAAAGGATCAAAGTTACCAAACTCCTGCTTAGTATGGATGGGTTTTCTGAAAGAGAACTTAGAGAGTCAATAGGTGGGAAGGTTTTTTAATGCTAAATATAATACTAAATATAAAACAACCTTGGTCCTATCTTTTGCTCAACCAATAGCAACTGAAAGACTGTGAACTTTAGCTATAATAGAGGAATGCAGATTTCTGATCTACTTATCCCCTCTGGTTATTATATAAACTAAATGAAACAATGAGTGTGCAAAAGTACTTTTAATGAAGAACCACTGTGAAGCCTTGTATAAATGTAATGAATTTTTAGTGATCAGAAATCCTGCAGGCAGAGATATTAACTTCTCTAGCTGTATTACAAATTCACAGCAAACTCACACCTGACTTCTAAACTCTGAACAGAGGGTTAGATTAAGATTATTGAATAGCTGACTTTCAATCCCTGGTTGTAATTTTATTTAAGTTTCTTTTCCCAGATAATATTTATTGGCACTCACTGTATGGAAACCACTCTTCCAAGCACTTTATATGCAATAGCTCATTGAATCCTTACAAAATCTTGTTATCCCCAATTTAAAAGATAAAGGGAAACAGGCAAGAAAGATGGAGTAATTTGCTGGAAGATACAGACCATGGAGGAGCTGAGATCTGAACTCAGGCCATCTGGCTCTGAACCTGTCTCACTACTCCTACATACTTTGCCTCCTCCCATTTCAGGAGATTCATTGCCAAAAGCTCATTTCGTGAAGTTGGACATTGAACATAAACAGCACCAGGCACAAAAACCGTTATAGGGCATATGCCCACAGGCTGGATAAGGACCAATCCTAATAGAGGCAATACGAACCCCAGCTGCCTGATCCTCCACACCCAAACCAACCCACAAGCAGTGTACTGTCTATGGAGGAGCTCTCCTCCTGGGGGATGACTTCCACTCATTTTTGTTGGGTTCTGCTGCTTCCCTAAGCAATCCTTTGTGCTTTAGAAAGGAATACAGTATGTCAGGGTACCTTATGATTGCCCAGACCAATTCTGTAATAACCTGGACCTCCATACATCTTAAGGAAGCAGTTCTATGTATACTCCAGAGATATGGCTCTCTTGTGTTGGGAACTTCAGTGACTAGTGATTTACAGACAAATGACCTCAGAAGCTGAGTTCCAGAAGAATAAGGAGGGTGGGAAAGATGGTTCACAGATAGGTTAACCTGGAAGGGCTCCCCTATATGAGGTGAATTTCTAGGAGAGATTTTCCATGGGTATGTGAGGGCTGGACTTACACTGTCTTCCTAAAACAGCAACAATCTACTTACCTGGCTGACTCTTTTCCTGAAGAGAACCAACAAGCCTTTTATTCCCAACTTTGACCAGTGACAGATGAACTCCCCCAAATCCTGATCCCCACAACATGACCCACCTGTTCTCTGTGGCTTCCTGGGGTGAACTGGGATGAAGTTGGGCATAGACATTGTAAGAACATCTGAGGAAGGCAGGGTCTGGGGGTGGCCTCCACACCTTCCTAATATTGGGCTGAATGAGGTCTATTACGGGCTGGGGAG
Organism: Ictidomys tridecemlineatus; assembly: GCF_052094955.1. Classification (NCBI taxonomy): domain Eukaryota; kingdom Metazoa; phylum Chordata; class Mammalia; order Rodentia; family Sciuridae; genus Ictidomys; species Ictidomys tridecemlineatus. The sequence continues at coordinate 94,870,941 of NC_135480.1, read as the reverse complement.
GGAATGAGGGGTTCATGCTTACGGTTCCCCCTGAGGCTGCCTGGTGTGCCCTCCTTTGCTGCAACAGCTCCTTCACTGTGATCTTCACCCGGACACCTTGATACACCTTCGGTTTTTCTGGGAAAAGGCAACTGAGTTAGTGGTCAAGTCCAAGGTCTGGTATCAGGCTGCATAGTGATGACTCCCTTTAGAGGCTGTGTCCACCAAGGCCAAGTTTCTAGGTTTGGACAACACAGCGAGAATGCTAAAAGATAGTTTAAGGTAGCCAGAAGTTTCAAAGGATTAAGAGAGGCTGAGCAATTTCTAGGGCCCCAGTGGGAACAGAACACATGGAAATTTGTGGGGTCATCCACCCCAGGCTGGGCCCATCCTAGAACAATAACACACAGATGTCTCTGCTCAGGAATATGGAGGCCAATTCAGGGTTGCCCACCACCTTGGCTAAGGTGGGAGACCCTGGGGTTCTGGGTCCAGCCTGCTGGGAGAAGGTATTATGGATCTGATTTATAGCAGCTGACAGCCCACTTCACCGTGATGTTCCCACTGGTGTTAAGTCTCTTCCATTTCCTCCAGTCCAGGCCTGACTTCTGGGGAGGCTACGACCTCTACGTGCCCTTAGCCTGGAAGCCAGCCCCAGCCCTGGGACAAGGTTTGATTTGGTCAGCCCTAACCTGGGCCGGTGGGACCAGAGAGAGAACCTAGTAAAGAGTCTCGGTCCACTCCCTCCCTCCTCTCCTTCTTCTGCCATCTCTCTTTCGCCCTTTTTCTCCGCCTTTCCCGCTCTTCACATTTTCCTCCTCCCTCCTTAGGCCCTGCTCTAACTCTCCCCTTCTTCCCCCTCTCCCCACCCCCTCCCTGTCCGGTGCAGGCATTTCCCAGCGGCACACGGAGCCTTGGGGGAGAGTCCGCGCAGCGGGAGCTCTGGGAAAAGCCGTCCGGAGGCTTCCGAGGACCGCGCAATCGTTAGGAGGAAGCCTTTCGGGAGGAGCCGCCCCTGAGCTAGCTGGGCCAGGCGGATTGCCCCGGCAAGTCGAAATGGCCAGGTGCGCGCCGCAGAGGTCTGCCGGAGGGACCCCAGCGCCGTGTAGGGAAGGCCACGGCCCTGCAGAGCTGCAGTGAGTAGGCCGGGCAGGCTGTAAGGCCAAGCCGGGCCGGGCGAGCTTTAGAGGTGGAATCGGCCGAGGAGCCCTGTAGGACTCCTGCCCTGACCTCGACCCTGGAGTGAGCGCCTGGGAGTAGCGCGGGGTGGGGCCGGGCGCGGCGGCTGGGGGCGGCAGTGCGTTTAGCCTGGGCATCTGGTGACAGTGCTAGACCGCCAGCGCCTCGCCTGGTCACTGCAGGGACCGCAGCCGGATAGCAGGGAACCCCTCACCCCAGACCAGAGATAGGGTCTCCCCAGGAAAGGGGTCGCGCTCTTCTTCTCCTAGACCCAGGGAATCTTGCTCTTGGCCCTCAGAGCCCAGGCGCCGTGCCCTCTCCGTATTCAGTCTCCTTTCCTCCCGCTCCCACTTCCTCGCTCGGTTCGGGACTCCGTGGGCAGTAGACGCGTCTTGGGGTCGACACAGAGACCGCCACAGCCCAGTTTTGTGCTACCGATGCGCTCTGCTCGCGTCACGAGCTCACGGTGAACCTCTAGCTCCCCCGCGCCGCCGTTTCTGGGCGCGCAAGGTCCGCGCCGCGAAGTCCCAGGACAAGACGGTGGAAAAGTGGGAGGGAGGGCAGGGGTCCTGGGGGTACTCCAATGTCCGGAGCGGCCAACTTGAGTTCTGGGCCTCTGCTCTGGGGAGCAGGCACCAAGTGGGAGCGGCCACAGCTTGGCCCGCGCCCTCTCCGGGTCCTGCCCGGCCCTTACTGGCGTGCTCTGACTTTATGCCTCTCTGTTGTATGCAGGAAAAGCTGTGGAAATACACCCTGATCGAAATGCCCCTGGCCCGCATGATCTGACCCCCCAAAGAAGCAGCTGAATTACCGGACATCGTGGTCAGCAGGAACTGGGTCGCAGGCTGGATGCTGCAGCTGCAGGAACTCTGCGCCTAGGAGGGCTCCTGTGCAGGGAGAAAGGCAGAGATGCGACATTTTTAAAGTTTCACAAAGCATCTGGCTGCACCCAGGTCCCTGGAGCAGGAGACACACAGAATTAATGTTTTATACCTTCGGGTATAGGTTTGAGTTTTTCCCCCCTCATGCCAAGTATTTAAAACCTCTAGAAACCCATGATTTGACAATCAATGATTGCGCGATACTTTCAATTTGAATATTCAAAGGCTTAACAAAATGGACTATCTTCTGCAGAAATCCTGCAGACAGGCACCCCATAGGGAGTCCAGAGAAACAGGGAGTGAGACCCCTTTAGGTCCTGACCCTTGCTTTTATTATATTTTGAGCATTTTGTCCACCTTCCCACAGACAGAGCAGGTGTCCTCAAAGATTCTCTGTATTTCTGCCTCAAAAATAACTCAGAAGCCCAGAGTGACTTAGATTGACCCTCATGACCACCTGAGCCAGGTTGGCTGGCCAGACTGATTCCCACATGCCCAGTCTCCATTTAAGGGGAAATCTCACGTTTTGGTGACTGAACATGGCAACCTGTGGGTGTGGCCCAGCAAGGGGTCACTGTGGGCTCAGATTGCAGGCCAGAGGACAGCAGAGGCCTTCCCTCTGCACTTTGTGTCTTTCTGGCTTCACCTGGCCACATGTGGGCTTCCCTTCCCTTTTTATTCTGCTGCCTTACTTGGTCCCAAACACTGAGGTTTCAGCACTGAATTCCTGCCCATTAAGACCTTTTGATCCATTGCATGTATCTGGGGATGCACATGGGCCTCACCCATGAACAGTTTTCTAAGGCTGGTATTTCATCACTGCAGTGTGAGGTCCCTCCTTCTGCTCTTGTCTTTCTCCCTCTAGAGCTACTCCTGCCTTCTAGCTGTAGAAGCACCTGTGAGAAAATGGTGACAAGCTGGGTGCCTGCTCATTTTTGCTGAAAGGACATGGATTTGTTTTTCAAAACTTACTTTGGGGTGAGAGGTGGAAGGGATTTGAGGTCAGGCTGCACCCTTGAGCTAGGCCGAGCTCCTCACAAATGACTTGAGGCTGTGCTAGCTAGCTCATCTTCTCCAAGCACTGGCTGTGCCCCTTCCCTGTGATTTGGAAGATGGAAGAGAGACAGGGCTATGCCAGAGAGGGAGAAAATCCTCTGTAGCAACACTAGGAGACAGGGGTTCCTTTGCAAATAACCAGGATAATTCCCAGGATATCAGACCAGGTGATTGTTAAAGCCCTCTGTTCTTTAATCATTCATGAGTTCTCTAGGGTGAGGGATTATAATTAGCCCCAAAGGCCTTCAGAAAAAACATCTGAATGTACCCAAATGTATCAGAACAAGGGCATCATATAGAACTCAAGGAAAGGGCATCTCTGAAAATGATAAGTATGCGACTATGCTGAGTGTGAATTGCTTGACAGCTGGAGCCATATGGCTGGGGGAAAGGATCAGGAATAGGGATTCCTGAGGTGGCTCCTGGCAGTAGAAGGCAGGATGGAGGTGTTTGTCCCAAATCCATTTGGGATATAACAGCGTTTGGAGCTTATTTCTCCAAAGGCCCTGGGCCTGTGTCCTGATAGAAGCTAGGCTTGAAGACCAGATGTGAGGAAGGAAAGGGCAGGGGGAATTGAGAAAGTCCCTATCTCTGCATTGTCCTGTCATCTGCCATGCCAGGGCACTGCTTGGAATTAGGGATGGTCTCTTGTCCTCATAGCCTCTTCCATTACTTTTATCTTCTGTTTATTTTTTGGTTTGCTTTTTAAACACCCCCCCCCACACACACACCATTTTCCTTCGTCTCTCTTTCTATTACTGTTTTCCTCAGTTTCTTGCCTGTATTGCTGTTTTTCTCTCTGGTTCCCTATGCTACCTCTATTTCCCCATGTTCTGGGGTGCTGTTCCATATTTTCATGCTTGATCTCCTTCCTAACCTTTCCTTTACACGTGGAGATGAACAGAGAGGGCAGGAGGCCATTCTGTTCCCTTGGCAACATCATGGAGGTTCATGCTAATGATAGGCTACTCATTAGAGAAGACATGTGAGACTTGAGGTGGGGGATATTCTTTGGAAATCGTGGGGTCTGTAGGAACAGAAAAGAACCTATGTCTCTTCTTCCAGAAGCCTCTGCCTGAGCCATGGCAGCAGTCCTGGGGTTTCTGTGTTGGCTTCTGTTGCTGGGATGAACATCAAGTTCCTGGTCAATAACTTCAGAAAATTAAATTTCCCCATGCCTGACCCCTGTTTGAGGAAGAACCCCTTCCCTTCCCCACACTCTATTCTGGTTGTTAGCCCAATAGTAAGGAGTTTTGGTTTCTGATGTTTCTGTAACTACAAAATCCCAGCACAGGTATTTAAGAGTCAAACTCCATGCTTGTGCAGGTAGGGAACAATCTTTTCTAAATAGATCCTGGACTCCTCCTTATAAATCTGCATGTATGCTGACACCTGAGCAACCAACTGCTTCTACCCCAAGAACCCCAGAAACCCATAAAAATGGGTAATCCTCACAGATTTTTTGGGGGGATACTAGGGATTGAACTCAGGGGCACTAGACCACTGAGCCACATCCACAGCCTTATTTTGTATTTTATTTAGAGACAGGGTCTCACCGAGTTGCTTAGAACCTTGCTTTTGCTGAGGCTGGCTTTGAACTCGTGGTCCTCCTGCCTCAGCCTCCTGTGCCACTGGGATTACCAGTGTGCACCACTGCACCTGGCCTCATAGACTCTTTAAAGTTCTCATCTGTTGTTCATTGATGTCAGGCACTGTGTGGTATGGTTCCTCCATTTTATAGACGAGGAAGCAGGCTTTCCAAGATGATTGAGCACATCAGTGATGGAATTGGGATTCATATTTTGATAAGTCTAACCCAGGGCCCTTGGTGTTAACTACAATTGTCGTCTTTCTTATCTTTTATAACAGAAGCTCTCAAATTTTCTGGACTTTAGCCCACAAGAAATTCACACATATCTGCAACAATATCTACATTTATAAAACAAACTATCCTTGAATCAATGTATATTTATGCATGTGAGGCACTCTGATATTTTCTATCATATTCTAGCTTTTTCATTTCATTCTGTTTATGAGAAATAGATGTTGATTGAAAGTTACTAAGGTAATTTAATGTTACCCTCTCATGAGTTGTAAGTAGCATTAGAGAAGTGGCACTCTTAAGATATGCACTCACATCTCTGTGTTGTGCTCGTGGGAGTGTTTTGGTGTGTAGTTTATTTGTGCAAGGAGTCAAAGATGGTACAGCATACTGACTTGAGAGTATTCTGGAAATGCCCTGAAGAAGAGACTGGCTGGAGATGAGGATGAGCTGTTAATTATGCTTCTTAACCATCTGTGCTTCTCAGTCTGGAACCCTCTTGCTGGAAGCACTGTCACTTCTAGGGTGTCTGCCCTGAAGTCCTGATAATCCCTTTGGGGTTTTGATTAAAAACAAGAAAAACTGTGGGTTTTAATCCACTATACCAGGCTCTTTGGCTTGAAACTATAACATTGGACTCAATATTTAGTGTTAGGAAGACTCTTTGAAGTAGGAGGGACTTAGAGTCTTTTCCCAATATCTCTGCTGATAGCTATTTAGCCTCTGGCTTCATTGCTTGGCTGAGAGCCTGGCTCATAGCAGAATCTGTAGAGAGGAAATGAGAGCTCATTATTTATAAGGCAACCCGTTCCAAGATTGGACTTGGAACAGTCTAAGTCCAACATGGTGATCAGTGATTGAGCCATAATTCAATTAGGTATTAATTGAGCAGCACTATGTACCAGGAATGGTATCAAACACCAGGAATACAAAGAAATAAGTCCTGGTTTTTGCTATCAATGGCTCTGTTCTCTCACTTCCACATGAGTGCTTTTCTATTACAAGTTTGTTTAGTTCATTCATTCATTGAACAACCATGTGTTGATTATCTGTTCTGCCCCTGTCTAATGCTCGTATGAGGAAGTTATCATGCCTACTCTCTACCCAAGCTTTCTGTTCTTGAGGCCTCCACCTGCAGTTTCTCTGGTTCTTCATAAATCTGTTTTTCAGGTCTCTGGTTGACCTTTTCACTGAGCTCAGAAACCCTTCAGTTTGTCATTGACCATCTTCAAGTCAGTCAGCGGTACCAAAATCAATAGAATAGATTTGCTTTTGAAGTTTTAAACTGAATATTTTAACTGAAAAAACCTTTGGTAGTCATTAGTATGCAAATGAAACTACAGAGCATTATGTTTTTCTCCCAAATTAGGAGGTTTTATAATATTTAGGTACCGGCATATTCAAAGACTTTCAGTATATGGAAAAGGGATAGTTTATTCCCTCCAAATTTGACTACACCTCTAAATTTTCCTTATTAATGCAAAGTTCCTTTGTCACCTTGAGTTTGGACACTGTTACCATATTTCTTGTGGGAAATATCAAGTTCCAAAAATTGAATACATGGAGGAAACAGGTAAGTATTAAGTCCTAGAATGAACATTTGACCCATATGAAAATGACCAGGAAGTCTATTACGTGAAAGCTATTCAATGGTTTGTCAATTTCTTCCCATAAGACACACTTGAAGTTTTAATTTTTTTCCTTTCAAAGTTTCCATGAGGAACAAGAACCTGATAATTTATCTCTTAAAAAATGACATCATATTATACACTTCTTAAAAAATTCATCTTTTACTTACAACATTTTTATACAACACAATATTTGAGAAATACAAAAATACATCAAGAAGATTGTGATGAACCCAACTTCTATGTATAACCATAAAACTATATTTTAAAAAGAATACTTTGATGAAAATCTATGAATGTATCACCAAGGTTAAGAAATAAATGGTTGAATGTTCTTTTATTTTTGACTAAATTGATTATTAAGCATTGAAACTTGGGTTTTTCCACTCAAGATATTTTGTTAGGGGAAAGGTTAGCTTACCAGTGCGATATCTAATTCCTAGATATTATTATTATTTTGGTTCCCATTGTTTTTCCTTTTGGAATAACATTTTTTACTATTTTCTTTTTTTCCTAATGTACTGAAAATTACATTGCATATTGCAAACCTACATGATTATTTAGTAAGGGTCATGGTTGTAGGGCACTGCTGTATCAAGAATCAAATATTATATGGTATCATCATTTGCAAATAACTGTAGAAGGTTTTATTATTATTTATTCAGTTTGACCCTGGGGGATTCTAGTTTCTGATTTGTTTATCAGACTTGTTTTAACAACACTAAATATAATACCAAGCAACAAATAATTTTTATTTATAAGTCTTATTGATATAGTCATGTCAATGCTAAATGAAATTTCAACATTTCCTGTGCTATTTCAAAAGTTCAGTAATTTCCTTTCTTAAAGATATTTTAAAACACTAAATCAATTATCTTAAATATGTAGCTACTGAAACTCAAGATCCACCTAGTGTCTGAATTTGTAGAACTTGTCTACTGGAGAGAATTTTCTCATTTACTGGTTTCAGGGAGCTGTCATCCACTGAGTCAAGGACTAAATAGTTGTTCATCTTTGTGGTCTAGTTTTAGCTTAACCTACCACACATTTAGTGAACACCTACAACATGCAAAGCCCTGAGCCAGGTGCTGGAGAAACAGTGATGAGCCCTCTATGTGTCCTTCCTTGTTTCTTTAGCTAGTGAATCACTTTCTTTAGAGTGTGTGATTTTGCACTTAACTTTTCTAGAGTCAATAGGTGGTGAGTATGGTGTGTGAAAAGAATAGTACAATATTGTTTTGAATAGAAAGTATACTTTAGACAGAACACAGTGATTGAAACCAATGGATAAATATAATTTTGGTATGTGGTTGACAGAATCACTATAATGCAATGTGAATTAAACCTTGGACATCAATAGTTATTTTGCTACTTTAAATATAACTGATGTTTAATTCCTTATGACTGTATCATTTAGATTTACATTTTGAAAATGGATTACAAAGATACTTTTCTGTGTATATATGTAAATATATATTTTACTATTGGGGTTAGTAATTCTTTTCCCTTTGTAGAATTTCCTTTGGAGCACTTCATTCTTCTTCCTCTACCACAATAGTACCATGACATTGTATTATTAACTGAGCTGTGGCAGGTCATAATGATCATTTAAAAGTATTATTAAATAAACAAGGTAAAGATGTGGTTTTCTTCTCTCATTCTTTGGGGTTTGAATAACATTGTAAGAGAAATATAAACACTTCCAACTGCATGCTCTGTCTGATTCCAGTGATTCACGGATGGTTGTCTACATTGCAGTTTTTGCATGGATACATTTCACTTTTGGCTTTTTTTGGACTTTCTTATCTAGTCAGCTTTTTAAAGTAGCTTGAATTTGACATTACTATCTCTGCTTACTTAAATCTTACATATATGCTAAATCCTGGCAGGGCCTGAAAGAGATGGAGTTTTGAATCTAAGCTCTTGAATTTTCTCTAGCTTTCCTAGAGAAGAGCAGGTTCAAAGAAGGAGGAGGAGAGAAGAATGTACACTTTCCCATATGTTGGTATTGGGCATGAAAGTGTGGTTGGTCTCCACATGCAGTAGTAAATTGGAAGTATTTGAGAAGGGAGCACTTTCTTTGTAGAAAAGAAGACAAATGCCCCATTTTCTGGATTGTTAAGAGCATGGTATTTTATGAGTGGTGGAATGAAATTATTGATCATGTGTGGTCATTTCCAATTATGACAGTGTAAGTAATAATTTTTATAGTAAAATTATTTTTAAAACAGCAACAGCAACAAAAATTGGGAGAACTCAAATGAGAAATAGGAGAGGGAAAAAAACACAATTTTCATCTTTTAATTTTGTAGCTTTTTTTTCACTTTTTAGCAAAAATGTTCCCAAAACAATAAAACAAATTATAAGAAGTAGAGAAACACATTGTAAAGCTAAACAGAATTTTTTTTTTAAAATCATTTATTATTTGGAATTCATTAGCATTACTCTTGTTCCCTCTAAGCACTTTTAGGCTAGATAACCAAAATGGATAGTACATGTGTATGGGCCTGTGTGTGTCTCCTTTTTTATTAACTGACTTTGTTAAACACCAAGAAAGGGATTCGATGCTTTAAGAAGAATGTATACATCATTGCACTCACTGCATTTTCTTGAGTTTGGAGGTCTGTTTACTGATCTTTACCTAACTAAGAACCAAGCAACTTCAAGTTGTGAAGAGATGAATGGACATAATACATTGGCAGATAACATCCAAGTAAGTGATATGAGCATGTCTAATATTTAGCATTATAATCAAAAGCTGAAGTTATGTGGGAATATGTAGATATTATCTATAATAATTATTATATTAATGTTATATATTATATAAAATATCTATATATCTCCGTATATATATATATGTGTGTGTGTATATATATACATATATATATATATATTTTACCTTAACAATATTGTGTTGTTTCTTCTTAGTAACAAATGGTGAGTAGTTATATATTTTACAAAATTAATTCAGAAAAATGACTCAGACTGCCATGAGGATCCCTAAATCCATAGAGGGGGTAAGATCTCTTCTGTCTGATGCAGAGATCTGTTGTTCATGTATGAGTTAACTGCTGGGTGACAGATGACTCTGAGAAAGTTATTTGGAACCAGGACTAAGGCCCCAAATTCCACTGGAGTAGAAGGAGTTTTTCTCTCCCACACTGAATATTGCTACTTTTTACTGAAAAATATTATGCAAAATAAAGCTCAGGCTAATTTCATTTCCTCTGGGTCTGTTCCCAGGAGTGAGATTGCTGGATCATAGGGTAGTTATGTTTCTAATTTTTTGAGGAATCTCGATAATTTGAAGAGGGATGTACATTTGCATATTTATTGCGGCTCTATTCACAATACCCAAGATAAAGAACCAACCTAAGTGTTCATCAGTGGATAAATGAATGAGAAAATGTGCTATATAGATACAATGTAATACCATTCAGCCACAAAAGATAAAATCCTGTCCTGTGTGACAACATGGTAGGACATGGATGACATATGTTAAATGAAATAGCCAGCTGTAGAGCTGAAATCATACACCATGATTTCACTCATGTGCATAATATGTACAAGTCAATCTCATAGAAATAGAGAATAGAATAATGGTTCTTAGAGGCTGAAGCAGGGAAGTGCAGGGGGAAGTTGGTCAACGCGTAGTGCAGAGTTACAGTTAGGAGGAATAAGTTCTGGTGTGCTCTGCTCTTGCACAGTAGGGTGACTATAGTCAGTGTGTTAGTCAGCTTTCAGTAGCCGTGACAAATGCCTGAGAAGAACGATTTAGAGAAAGGACTTATTTTGGCTCATGGTTTCAGAGGTTTCAGTCTACAGTCTGTGGGCTCCATTGACTTGGGCCTGAAGTGAGGCAGAACATGATGGTGGAAGGGCATGATAGAGCAAAGCTGCTTAACTCATGGCAGTCAGGGAGCAGAAAGAGAATGGAAGGGGCTGAAGACAAGAAATACCTTTCCTGGGCATGCCCCAGTGACCCAATTCCTCCAACCATGGCCCACTACCTCCCAGTAGTCCATTCAGCTATGAATGGATTAATCCATTGATGATCCACTTGTGAAAGCCCACCTCTGAACCTTACTCCACTGGGGATCAAGGCCTCAACACATGAGTTTTTGGAGGACACTTCATATTCAAACCATAATAGTCAATAATAATACATCATATATTTAAAAAACACTAGAAGAGAGGATTTTTAATGTTTTACTATCAAGAAATTATGTTTGAGGTGATATGCTAATTACTTTGGGTCATCATTTAGTATATACATGTATTGAAACATTGCATTGTACCTCTACAAGTGTGTACAATTATTGCCTGTTAATACAAAATGAAATTTAAGAAAAGGCAAAAAATTTTATACCAGGCTGCCAGAAAAGAGCTGGGTGGCCTGAAGGAATACTGCCCAGCAGGTGAGGCTCATTCTTGATTGGCTCTCCTGGGAGAGAGCTTTAGGGGGTGAGGTAAAGGAAGGCTCCCTGCCCAAGCATCTCTGCTGGTACTCCATACATTAGAAATGTGTTTGCCGAACCAGAAAATATCCTTAAAGGAGTAGAGAAGGAGAAATATCAATTATTTACATCTAAGTGTGAACAAGTCCCTTTATGTGAGTTTCGGGACTCTTACCTACCTGAAGTAGAGAATGAGTACTTGTAGAAGATGTGATAGAGACTGCATTGAAGGGTTTTGGGCAATTGGCTGGACAATGAGAGTCTTGGCTTCCAGGAGATGGCAAGGAGGGACCAGCGGAATCAGAAAGATGTGAGAAGGAAGTAAAGGAAGGTTGGTGGTAGAAAGACAGGAGGAAGGGTGTACATGTAATTTGTGGGCCTTGATTTATGTACTTCCAGTCAAAGTATGTGCAGGGCATTTATGATGGGCGTGGCCTGCAGACAGGTGCACTGCTTGGTGGGGGTTTTGCATCATTGGCAAAGGAACCCACTCCAGTCAGACTTACAGGAGACAGATTAGTGTTTCAGATATTGTTCATTTTTACACAGTGAGAGCCATACATCTCTGACCGGTAAGCCACTGGCAAAGCACAGTTAGGGGACATTGTGTGTGGTGCCACTGACTCACCTGACAATATGTTCTTCTTCCAAGCCACTTTGCTTTTTGGCATCAGGTGGTCTGTTTTTTTTTTTTTTGTTTTTTTTTTTTGTCAATAGCTTATTCCCATTTTCTCTAAAATGCAAGGATTCTGACTTGATCACCAACTGTCCATTTTACTCATCCATTCTGATAACCCTAGGCTTATTTCTCAGAGAGACCATGTCTATCTTAATTTACACAGTCACTGATCAAATAAAATTTTTGGCTTTTTTGGTGGGGAGGGGCTGGATTAAGTTTTTGACATCCTGGGCTTTAAAACAGAGTTGAAACTATGTATTTTTTAAAAAAACACACACATGTAATCTCTGGACCTCATCCTCTTTTATTGACAGTAACACATTTACACTCAGTGCCATATCTTTTTACAGTGCCTTTACATGCCCTTGTAATGAAGGAAAGGAATATGACACTTCACTCTTTAATGTCATATGGTATAAAATGAATTTTATTTGATGCCCCAACCTATATTATACCCTAGCTATCTCTTTTATTAAATAATACACATGGTTTATAACTAAGAAAAATTACACAGAAGAACCATTCTGTTTTATGATCTACATAATTTAAGGAAAAAAATCAGTGCCCCAAAATGATATTTCAAAGATAACAGAAGATTCAGAATGGAATTGGCTACTAAATTTCCAAAATGACCTCACTGTAAAGTTGCCTCACTAGAATATGGTCCATGGTATATTTAATTGACACTGTATTGTATTTCAACTGGGTTATGGTGGTAAAGATTACAAATAAATGCTATCGTCCATTAACAAAGGATGGCATTATGGCTTATCCTGAAAATCTAGTTCCGAATGAGCCAGTACATCTAAAGCAATCCCTGGAATACAGAACTCAACTTGGCGAAAAGCACAGAAGTCCTTTGGTCCACACCCTCAGTAAGCTCTGCGGCATTCATATGACCCCCAGGCCACACTCCCGTCTTCTTTGGTCCAAGTTGAATGGTCATGAAGGGAAGAGGGGTCTGTCCCCTCATCTGGGGAGAGAGGTACCACCTTTGGTGGTAGGTCATTTGACATTGTCATGAAAGGGGTAAAAGGGTAAGGAGGTGGGGTGGGGTACCCAGATGTGTTGTGCAGATCCTCCAGCGTGTGCAGAGAATAGGACTGAGTGCCAGCAAGGGAGGTCCCCCAGGTGGAGCTCCTGTGCTGTGTGGCACTTCCTGACTCGAGCTGGGAGAGGCAGCTGGTGCTGGGCGGCAAGGTCTGTAGAGTATCGGTGGGCATGGGGTCCGTCTGGCTGAGACCATCAGGCACTGCCTGCTCCCACGAGTCCCTCTGAAGAGAATGGGGTTATGTATTAGTTGATGCTTTTCTGTTTCGAGCGTTGCTGCTGGAGCCAACTTCCAGAGTAGCCTCAGGACCCTCCCTCTGCTATTAAAGCCCACCCAGGCAGCTTCATCCTGACACCAGAGGGGAATGCTTTGGTTCTTTTTTTTACTCTTGAATTAGATTTCCTATATGTATTGAGGTTACATTTCCCAGAAAACAACATTAAATGAATGAAATGTGAGAAGAATAAAATGGCCATGTACCCAGAATTCTATTGTTTACAATAAAGCACTGCTTGCATTCTTTTTGAGGCTCAGGTATCTCTGGGTCCCAGAATACCCTTTACACTAGTGGGTAAGTCGGCCCTTGGCCAGCTTTTTGAAGGAGTAGACTTCCAGCTACACAGTAAGCTTTGGAGTGGGTGAAGGAGGCTGCTCTGACCTCAGTGAGAGAAGAAATAGATTTGATACTACCTCCTCAAGCCTACCTCTCTTGGAGTGGGCTTAACTCTTTCATAGCTGTGCTACCTACTCCCCTCCTAACTCTGGGCACCTCACTTTGTTCATCTGTGAAATGGTACTTTCATAAATATACCCTGAGTCAGTGCATATTAAATGAACAAAAGCCCATAAATATCCCTGGTATAGAATAGGTACTCAATAATGTTAATTCCCTCTCCCACCTTTGGAGATTCACCTTTATGGCAAGAAGGCTTTACAGTTTTAGTTTTCATGAAGAGTTTTAGCATTCTTCAGCTCTCTATGAGCTCATCTTGTTGGAAGGATCCAGAGAACAACTTTCTATGGTAGAAATATTCTTGGGAAAGTGGGAGGCAGAGCACTGGGTGGGAAGAAGCCACCTGTGCTGGCATGGAAAGACAACTAGCCAGTGTCTAGATGTCACTACATGCTTCTCTCTTATGAGCAGGAGGAATGATAATGACTTGTGCTAATGGCATTGGGGGAACATGTGGCAAAATCTGCAGACTATTAGCAAAATGAACGTCAATTTTACCTGATAGTTTTTGTTTTGTTTTGTTTTTCGTTCAAATCCCTAGATGAGCGCTTGCTGTCAAGGTTAACAACCATCTATGAGCAAGTCTCCCTCAGGGGTCCTGGCAGAGCTGGCCTGACCTGGCCCTTTTGGGCAACAGCAGAGCAGCCTCAGGGGTCTCCAAGAGTCAGACCCGCTTCGACCTGGATGCCCAGTGCGGGGCGGGGCTGATGCCAGAGAGCCCTTTCTCCTCCTCTAACTCCCTGTTCCTGAAATAATACTCACAAACACGAAGTGAGCCGGGTCGCTGGGAAAGGGCGGCGGCAGGAGCGGCGGCAGCGGGGAGGCGCTGAACAGAGAGCCCGGGCTGGGGGTCAGGGCAGGCGGGCGGTAGTCCCCGTAGGGCTCGGCCAGGTAGGACTCGAGCAGCGCCGCGTGGCTCTGCCCCGCCGACGACTCGCAGGGAAAGGGCTTGGCCACGCCGCCGGAGGTGTAGACGTCATTGGAAAACGGCTTACTGTTGTGGAAGTCTGAGTCAGACAAAAAAGATCTTCTGACGCCATAGTAACCTGACATGACCGGCGAACCTGTTGCCAAACGAAAGACAAGTGGGCAAACAGGCCCACCCCAGCCATGGCAGGGCCTCTCTGTTGCCGCCGGGTGGCCCCAGTGTGAAAGGACGTTCCTGACACCTGCCTGACACCGTGTTAACGTAGAAATAGAACAAAGTCTTGCAAAGCTCGAAATATGCCTGCATTACTGTTAAAAACGGTGCTGGCCCCGTGTAACTAGGTTCAAGGTCCACTCTATTTTTAAGGATGAGTTCATTTTAGATGATGCTGTCACTGCTCAGCCATTCACATAGGCATCCCACAGTTACCTTCCATCTTCCAGAACTGGGCACTATGCTAGCAAGGGCTGGGCTTAAAAATCGAAGTCCAAGAATCTCTTGGCATTTACATTTTATTGAATGGAGTGTCTGAGCTCTGTCCCTGTGATACAGTGGGCTGCTTCTGGACTTATTACCTGAGACACTGCATGTCCGGATAAGATAATCCCACCGCAGATCAGATGAACGTTGTACTCTGTGTTCTAATTCTTTTGTGTACTGACCTTTCACACCATGTCGCTCACTGGGAAGGCATCAATCAAGGGCTTGCTTTGGGATAATATGGTTGCACAGAAGCCAATTTCAGAGGAACTCGGGACCTTTCTGCTTTGATGAGTTTGATGTTATTTGCTGCCCTCTCGTGGCCATCACTCAGTTCTCCCGGCACTACGTTTAGGAAGAGTGCCTGGTACCAAAGCTTGGGTGGAAATCGGAAAAGCTGAAACTGAGGAGTCTTTTAGTGCCAGAGAGATGTTCCAGAAGAGAAGAAATGTGTTTTTAAATTACTTTCTGACCCCGTATCTTAGTTGTAGAGGGAAATACATGATCGTTTAGAACATGTTTGGGGGTAGAGATGAGTGTGTAAAACCGATGGCTTAAGTATTCCAGCTGGAGGTGGGGTCAGAGTGGTCTAATTGGCTAAGACCAACCCCCTGAGTCACAGAGGGGTAGAAGTAGGGGAAAGACACAAATGGTGTTTCCCTTCACTTCCCCCAACCAGAGCAGAGGACTTCTGAACTGTGTCCCACCCACTCTTGGAGGAAAGAAGACCATCTCATGGAAACCCATCCTCTTTGTTATCATGACTCAGTCCTGCATGATGACACACACAGAACTTGGGCCACCCGCACACGATGTTATGTATACTATGCTTATTACTCTTTCATCTCTCGCATTGTCTTTCCAGCCAATCTGCAAGCTCTATGGAGGCAGAGCTGAGGTCTTAGACATTTTCCATAAACTGAATAACGTAACAATTGTGTTCAACAATTGCATATAAATTTATTCATTCAGAATAAGCAATCAAAATTCCCCCATCAAAACCTTTAGCATGATACTACTCACTTCACTTTCATCTTAAATTCTATAACCCCAAACTTCAAATATACTCATGCATTTTTTTCTACCACTCATGCATTTTGAAGGCTGCAGTTAGAGTTTTAATTATAAGCAAACTTCTTTGGGGAAAAAACTGTGTAAATTCAAATTAGTATCCATAAATAGATTTCTGTTTCATGTCATCAATTTATAAGCATAGGAATGAGTGGTTAAAGCTGAGAACAGAATGAAGAATATGTAAATAAAGCTTCCAGGTTGTCATATCTTTATTTCCAATTTCTAAATAAAAACAACCATGAAGGGAAAACCTCTGCTCTCTTAAAGCCTACCTTTTTCTCCTTAAAAGAAGGAAGAAGAATTCTAGATGAAAAGAGAAGCTGCAGAAGTTTCTCTGTGTAGAAGAGAGCAGATGAAAGCACAGTGCAATGGCATAAAATATGATTAGAAAACTTAACACAGAGACATTTGTTTATTTGAAATTCTCTAAGGCCCTTATTTATTTTTCTTATCCAGTACTGTGGGCTCTAAAACGATTGAGAAGGCCTATGGCACTTCTGAGTTTGAGCGCTCAGAGGAGTGATTTTTTGTGTGTGCGCATGTTGGATGAGAATGTCCCAGACTACTACTGAGAATTTCCCTCGTTTGGTGCTGTATATCTGTAACCCCAGCTACTCTGGAGGTTGACCAGGAGGACTGTGACAGGCTGGGCAACTTAGACTCTATTAAAAAAAAAAGAAAAGAAAAAAGAAAAAGAATGCTCCTTTTCCATCCTCATGGGAATATTTAATGAGATGTGTGTTGAAATGAACACATCATGCTCAACTAAGTAGCTGATGTGCAGAGAGCACCCACTGAATGGTAGTTCCACATCTCTGCCCTTAGGTATCTTTCTCTTTCTGTCTGAAGTAGGTACCTCGTCTATAATATCATGTCAGATTGTTGTTTTAAAAACTGTCAGGGGCTTAATTCCTCTTGCCTTTGTGCAAAAAGTTTCTTCTAGGCTGAGGATCAAAAGGCTGACTTCAAGGCACAATAGATTCTAAGTATAGGAATGACTGAATGAGGTCTGTCTTCACTGATTTTACATTTTGAAAATAGTTATTTTAAAGAAAAAAAATTTGTTAAAGTCATGTAAGGCAATTGTGAAAAAAACCAAAACCAACCACCACCACCAACAAACAAACAAAACAAAACAAAACAGGAGCCCAAATGCTCAGTTTCATTTTGAAAGGAAATTAATTGCCCACTGAATTGAAGTACTCACCTGGCATTTGGACGAAGGGAGACTGGGAGGAGCTGATGCTGCCCTGGAAGGCAAACAGAGTGCAAGTGTGTTCTTTAAGGGAGATGCTCAGATTTAATTAAAAAACCAGGTTCTTTATTTTCTGGTAGTCAGAATACATTACTTGAGGAATTGGATTGTGGGTATCAACTGAGAGTAAGAATTCAAGTACTGAAGAACAGAGTTTTACAAGGGACAGAGAGAAACCAAACTCTCAGATTCTGGTAAACATATTGATGACCACTGGCTGGGTGAAGTACAATGATTTATCCTTTGTGTTTCATTGTTAATACTTATTCATTGAATATGTATCAAGTGTTTGTATATTTTGCAATATGTACTTATATACGCTTGGCATTTGGCTTCAATCACCAAAGGGCACATTTTATTGTCAATCTCCATGTAGAATAGAAGCTCCATCAAGTCTAGTGACCTTGACTGTGGCTTGTCCTTGTTGCCCAGAACAGAATGCAATTCATGATAGACACAATAAAAATATGTAGAATGAAGAGCCCACAATCTATTGAGTGTGGGGGGTTGGGTGATGTGGTTGGTCGAATTATGTCCTCTAAATGATAGATTGATTTTTTTCTTTTTACTATTACAAAAATTTATTAAACAAAAAGCTTAATATGAAAATTATATGACCCAGTTTTATATCATAGTAAAACAAGCTCTTTGGAGAGGGGACATGGATCTCTGTGCTGAACAGCCATTATTTATACTTGTTCTAAGGCTTGTAACGTGATGTTTCTATTTCTTCCTATTACCACCATTCCAATATTGTTCTGTTGCCCACAGTTGCCATCTCCACACATTCATCTGTCATAAGATTTATAAAGAGACCAAATCCCTTAAATATTCCTTGGACATATCTTCCACCATGATAATGTCTTGCCCATAATTTTTTTTTTTTTAAGCTTGGGAGGGTAAGCTTTGCTCCTGTTGTCTCCCTGCAGGCTCAGAGCTGCTTTAAAACAGAATTGGTGGTCTCCATCCTAGACCTGAGTCTTAATCCCTGGTCCTTGTGGATAAAACCTTATTTGGAAATAGGGACTTTGAAGACATAATTACTTATATTAAGATGAGGTCATACTGAAATAGAGTGGGCCCTGAATCGCATAAAACTGATGTTCCTATAAAAAGAGAAGGACACACCAAGATACAGACTGAGGGGAGAAGCTTATGTGAAGATGGAGGCAGAAAATCGAGGGATATAACCTTAAGCTACCAAAGGCCAAGAACTGCTGGCAATCATCAGAAGTTCAGAAGAGGAGAGGATAGATTCTTTTCCAGCAGCTTCTGAGGGAACATTACTCTGACATCTTAATTTCAGACTTCTAACCTTCAGAATGGTGAGAAAATAAATTTTATTGCTTTAAACCGTCTGTTTGTGGTAACTTGTTACTATAGCCCTGGGAAACGAACTTGGGGGAGGTTGATGCTCAAACAGACAACACTCTCTGTAGTGTGAGAAGTGGCATGATCAGGGAAAGGTGGGGTGAAGTGGGCACCTGCGATGGTGTTAGTGGTTGGGGAACATTCTGGAGGAGGTGATGTCTACGCCTACCTCTGAAGGACAGATAAAGTTTGAGGAGGACACAACCACTCAAGCTATCTGGGCATGTAGAGTCTTAAAACATTCAAACGCAAATTCTAACTCCAGAATGATCCCTAGCAAAGTAGTGGATTATATAGTTGCTATGGAAGTTAAGAAGCCTTGGCATCCAGTTCTTTGGTACTGAGCTTTTAGTCCTGACCCTCAAGAATCTATATACTCTCAGGAATTGCAAGAGATTTTATAGTCTCACCTAACCACCCACTCAGTGCTTAAATTCTCTGCATGTTACCAACACTAAGAGCATCTGATAGCCAGTGACAGAACTCACCACCTTCTGGGGAGGCCCATTTCATCTTCAGGGAACTTTGACTATATACAGAGGATGGAAAGAAAACCCTCTCCTAGTTCTAATCTTTTTGGTTTCATATAAACAAAGTTTAACCCTTGTTCCATGTACAGACGTTCAAATATTTGAAGACAATCCATTATTCCCCAACAGTCTTAGCTCCAGATTCTATAACAAATACCATAGACTAGGTGGCTGGCTTAAATGATAATTTATTTCTCATAGTTCAGGGGACTGGAAGTCTGAAGTCATGACTAGGGCCCTCTTTCTCGTGTCTTTCTGAATCTTTATGTGGCAAAGAGAGAAATCATCTCACTTGTGTCTCTTCCTGTAAGGGCTCTACTCTTGGGACCTAATTATCTGTCTAAGGGCCCACCTCCAAATACTATCACAATGAGAATTAGGGATTTAACATACGAATTTTGAGAAACATTTAGTCCATAGCTTAAACCATGAATTTTGCCTTTTGCAGGCAAAATATCCTCCACCCTTCAGAGGCAGCATAATACTAAAAATAAATATTCTGGAACCAGTGTTTGAATTCCATCACTGCCTATTGTTTGTTGTTGGATCTTGGGTACATGAAGATTGACATGAAGATTAACTGAGATCATAGATGTCAAGTACTTATAATGGTGTCTGGCACAGAATAGGAAGTGTATACTCATGAGCTATTATTATACTAGTCCCCCCTTATCTGTGGAGGATATGTTCCAAGACACCCAGTGGATGCCTGAATCTGTGAATAGTACCAAACCCCCAATATACTGTGTTTTCCTACTTATACATATGATGATAAGAGTTTAATTTATAAATTAGGAATAGTAAGAGATTAATAATGACCAAGGATAAAACAATTATAATGGTATACTGTGTAATAAAATCACCAGCATCATTACTCTTGCACTTTGGAGGCTGTTATTAAGTAAAATGAGGGTTACTTGAATGTACACACTGTGATACCATGACAGTGACATGATAACTGAGAAGGCTGCTGAGTGACTCACTTGTGGGCAGTATACACCGTGTTGTCATACTAGGCAAAGCTATGATTCACGTTCTGAGCAGGACAGAGTGGGATGGCATGAGATTTTATCTTGCTACTCCGAACGGTGCACAATTAAAAAATCACCAATTGTTTATTTCTGGAATTTTCCATTTAACATTTTCAGACAGCAGTTGGCTGTGGGTAACTGAAACTGTGGAAAATGAAACTGAGGATAATGGTGGGGGTGAGGGGAAAGTGCTGTAACCTGCTATATTTTTAAGTACCTTTAAATCTGTGCTATATTCCCCTAAGTATGCTTTAATTTATGTGTTTTTTCCTGTTCAATAAGTTCACATATTTGAGTGGAAGGAGGGAACTCTTGGGCATGTAGTGGCCAGGAGTGGGTAAAGATCAGGGTCCCCTAACATTTGCATGATTTAACCGTAGATGTGCCTGTGTCTGGGCACATCATCCCATGCTGCTAGGATCCATGCTGTCCAGTGTTACCCTCTTGTTTCTGGCTCTTGTCTGGCTGTTTTTTGCCTTCAAGGATTGTGTCAATCCTTATACCTCCTGGCTTCTGCCTCCTTTCCAGTATGATCAGGGAGTGGCAGGGTGGTAGCTGTCCTGGGTGCTGTCTGGGGAGATGTCCCATAGTTCTTCTTCTGCCTTCTCTGTCTACCTACTTCCTTGATCTCTGTGGCCAAGCTGGGGCCAGGATGAAACCTTCTTTAAGTCAAAGTACACATCCCAATTTGATGTGTGGACTTTTCCAGCACCAGAGCTGCTCATAATTACTACAACAGCACCCTGTTCTCCCCTCAGTCTCCGTCATCAGCTGGCATGACCCTGCCTCCTACTTCTGCCCCAAGCCTGGAGAGAGACCAGGATAAGCCACTGTCCCTTCACCTTTGATGACTCAGCCATAAAACTTCCTAGCTTCCTCTTCTATCACCAGTAGTCCTTGCGTCTTCTTTCTTCCCCCTCCTCCTTCTGCCTTGGTTTAATTGCTACCATGGAGCTATCAGCATTCTCTCCCCAAATCATTTTTAAATCTGAAGGATTTACAGAGACTTTACAAGTCTGGTTGATTTTTTAAAAAAAATATTTGATAAGAAGAAGCCTCTTCTGTTCCTTTCCCTTATATAATTTTCCTTCGACCTGCTGTGGAAATGACACCCTCTATTTCCATTCCTTATGGTTACCCCTAAAATTTTACCATGAAGATTTAACAAAAGCTACAAATAACATCTGAACCCTGTCACTGAAAGACAGGAAGCTGAGGACATTAACTCTTACCATTCCTCTCCTAATTCTCATGTATATGCTATTTTTTAATATTTTACTTTCTTTCTTTATATTAAACCTTCACAAATGATCAGTATCACTTTATTAAGTAAACATGTATTAGGTTTACCTTATATGTTTACCATTTTCTTTGCTGCTCTTCTTCCAGATTTTCTAGAACCATTTCTTTCTCCTAAATGAATTCTCTAGAAAATTAAATGTAGGTGATTTTTGGTATTAAACTGTTTCAGATTTTATTTATTTGAAAAATATAATTTCTTTTGACATGTACTCAAAAGAAAGTTTCTGGATTTATAATTATAATTTCATAGGATGTTTTCTCCTCAGCACTTACAGATATCATTCCACTGTCTTTTGGTTTCCATGATTGCTATTAAAAAGTCTGCTATTAATCTTCCAGTTATTCTTTGTTGTGATCTTTTCTTCCTAATGGCTTTTAACACTCCCATTGTCATGGAGGTTCTTCAAATTCAGTTCACTTTATCATAGATTTCATTTTATTTATCATGCTTGATGTAGCACATACTTCATTTGTCGAGGGGTTCATTTCTTTCATAAATTCTGGAGAATTGTCAACCACATCTCAAATTTTGCCTTATTCTGTCCTTCTGAAACTATTTATATATATTTTAGACCTTTTACTTTTGTCCTCTAAATTTCATAATCTTTCTTTATATCCCAAATCATATGTTCTTTATTTTTTGATAGATTGATATGGATTTCTTCAGAACCATGTCTAGTTCACTAATTCTTTCCTTAGATTTTGTTAATTTGCCATTTCACTCACATTAAACATTTTATGTTGATTTTATAGTTTTTTATTTCTATATATTCCTTTTTTGAAAGTCTGCTTGGTAATTTTTGATGAACTCATGTTGACTGTTCATTTTTTAAGTTATTTTTCTTTTGGTAATTATAATATTTAAAAGACCTGTGAATTTAAATTTATTGCTTTTGATGACTCTTTCAGAGTGATTTGGTTCTTTTTTTTTTTTTTTTTTTTGGTACTAGGGATTGAACTCAGGGGCACTCACTCAACCACTGAGCCACATTCCCCAGCTCTTTTTGTATTTTATTAAGAGACAGGGTCTCCTCTGTTGCTTAAGACCTTGCTAAGTTGCTGAGGCTGGCTTTGAACTCCAAATCCTCCTGCATCAGCATCCCAAGCCTCTGGGATTACAGGTGTGCATCTCCATGTATTGTTGATCTTTTATTGAGACTCATTTGGTTGTGTGAAAACCTGGGGTCCTAAACTGAGATTGTTTTCCTCCAGAAGATTTATATTTATAATTCTCTGGAGCCAGGTTCCCTTTCAGATTCCCCAGATTAATCCTGGAGTCCCCAGGATAAACTCAACATCCCAGCCTTGGCTATAGCTCAAGGACCCGTCTTTACAAGTGAAGCCAATTTGGATACTTATCCTCAGGGAACCTTCTTTTCAACATGATCGTCTTTTATTATTCAACGCCTTCATTTCTGCCAAACCTTTTCTCAACCTCCCATTCCAACCCTGTTATCTTACCTCCAGATTTAAAGATTTTTCTTACCATTTCACTAGCTCAAAAACTCATTAAAATTTGTTGCATGCAGAATTTGGCTTTTTTTTTTTTGTGGGAGGACTCTCCCCAGCTGAGACTATCTAGCCTCCCTGGAGCAGAATTGAATCCCTAAATATTGAACATGGATGTAGATGCCTTCTTGGTGTTTACACAGCACAAAAGCTTTTATTTTTCTATGATTCTTATAGCAGGGATTTAAATTGTAGTAGAAGTAATGCATAAGCAATAACTGATAGTAGCTTCTTAACACAGGTATTGTTATGCCCTAAGATATTATATGTATTATATGTATATATGTAATATATATTATCTTATTTAATTTTCACAACAAACTCAGGAGATAAGTAATATTATTCTCATTGTACTGATGAGGAAGCTGAAATATTAAGAGTGTAACTCAAGTTCCCTTCAGTTACAGGTGAGGCTGCTTGTGGTAGTGGCAGTGGGTAGGATCAAACAAGGACCTCTCTGATTTCAGTAATTATTATCTTGACTATTAGTTTCCCAAGCATTTTAATAACTCAAAAATAAAAAGAGGAAATCATCATTGTTTACAAATACCAGTATAAAGGAGACTTAGGGATCTCTAGAGAGTTCATATGATTATTTAAAAACACACAAAGATCAAGTGGGATTGGATACCCTCTTGTCTGAATTATATAATTCAAATTTAAAGATTATCTACATACTCCTTCATCTTTCAAGTGATATTCTATTTGAAAGAGGAAGTTTATTGAGGTATAATTTACATATAATAAAATTCACAGTTTTTAAGCAGACAATTTGGTGAATTTTGACTCAACACCATGCATATAATATCGAACATTTTCATCAAATTAATTATTTTGTAGTTATAATTAGTACTGTCCCTTCTGTGATGGCCTCAAAAATATTTTGATGGATCAATATAAAAATAAATGATAATTCATCTCTTCAGTTCATCTCATAGAACATAAAAGAATTCTAAAGGTTCTACATGGGAATGAGAAGGATTCATGGACAGATTTCAGAGCTGGTGCTCACTTCTCCATCCATTCACAGATTTTATAGTTTGGGAGAGAAGATCCTAAACCCGGAGCCTTTAGCATGCACCCTCTGTGTCATTCTCCATTCCTGTCTTCCTTGTTCAATATATCACATTCACACTGTTGCCTCTTGGCCTACCAGTCCTCCAGAAATCATATTAAAATGAATATTGAAGAGCCCATACCTTTTGACCAAGTAAGATGGTATATAATTTTTATTTTGCATACTGCAAACAACAGGATCCTGCAGTGCCAGGTAGCCAAATTTAGAGGTTTATATTTGAATGAAATTTGCCAGTCTGAAACTTCCTGTAGCTAACACAGCAGTCTCACAGCTGCCCCAAAAGCCCCTCCATGAAAATGAGTTAATTTGAACTAATAGGTCACCAAGGTAATAAAATGATAAGATTAGGAGTCTCCCTTGAATACATTTATTATCATTTTTATGACCCTATAATATTTTTAGGTGCCAACTGAGTTGAAATAATATGTTCAAAGGTACTAGGAAGAGATCGCTTACCAGCCTGACATTTTCACACTGCTGCATAATTTTATCTTTAAATTTGAATTATATCATTTAGAAGGTATCCCTTTAAACCTAAAGATATTGTTACTAATTCTTTCATACTAGCAATTGTAGACACTTGTGAATAGGAGGTTACTCTCTTCAAAGAATTCATAGCATTTTATACATTTAATTTCTCATCATTTTATATCTGGTTGGGAGGAAGTAGAACTGATGATATTATCTTGAACATTCTAATACCACATCTTAATGTCTGAATGTAGACCCACCAAGACATCATATGATTTTCCTCCTACTTTAAAATGAATGTAAAGATATGCCATAGGCTAATACAGCCTTTAAATGAGAACCTTGTTGGAATGGAACACTTTCTTCACAAGACAAAAATGAGAATAGAGAATTTGATGCTTTAGTTAATGTGAAAAATATGTGGTAGAACCAGGGGCGTTCTGATTGGTGTTGAATCTTATATGGTGATTATACTTTCTCAAACAATTCTAATACATTTTATTACTTTTGCAATTTTCGAAACAGGTTATGACTTGTAGGCTGCTTCTTTAAGATAATTTTTTTGTTTAGTACTGGGGATAGAACCCAGAGGTGCTTAACCACTGAGCCACATCTCCATCCCTTTTTATGTTTTATTTTGAGAAAGGTCTCCCTAAGCTGCTTAGGACCTTACTAAATTGCTGAAGCTGGCTCTGAACTCATGATCTTCCTGCCTCAGCTTCCTAAAACACTGGGATTACAGGCATGTACCACCACACCCAGCTTGAGTTACATTTTAAATCAAAAATAAGAAAAATACTCCATAATGGATAAAAACCACACTTATAAGCATCTACTATATTCCAGGTGCTCTATATGATATTATCATAGTAGAAAGTAGTTATTCTCTGTTTTACAAAAGGAGAAATAAAACATCAGAAAAGAGAAGTAATATACCCAAGGTCACACATCTTATGAATTAAAAAACTAGTATTGAAACCCAAGACTGAGCTTTCAAGACATAAGAAGTACACTAGTCTCTCAATTGAACCACAGGGATTTTATTGGCCAACCATATGTGGAAGGCACAGTGCTGGATTTTGCAGGTGCTAGGAAAAAAATTCAATCAACTTCTTAGATTAGGACCTACTTAAGGAGACAAGTTATCTGTGACAAATTAAATATAGACTTTTTTTTCCGGTAGCTCCTTGCATCAGGAAGTGAAGTCTATGTCTCTACCTTGAATTTAGGATGACTTTGTGACTTGCTTAGACCAAAAGAATATGGCTGAAGTAATACGAAAGTTTCAGAGTCTAGGCCTTAAAGGGATTTGCAGGTTTCACCTTCATCTGCTTGAAATGCCCTTTAACCTCCTCAAAAGGAAGCTGATCCAGTCTCCTAGGTGGAAGTGAATCCAGGTGCTCCTGCTGATAACCAGCAGCACCTACTAGAGATCATGGAGAAAGGTCATTCTAGACTTTTCAGCTAAATTCAACTGCCTGAGGAATCCCTGGGGAAACAATAAAGGAACTGGAACACACAAACTGTGTGTCAACTGTAAGAAATGATAATAGCTATTGTTTTAAACTGCCAAGATCAAGGTGGTTTCCTATACAGAAATAAGTATCTGATACAGACATGCTCAGGAAACAGTTGCATGTGATACTTAACAGTATGCACCTCGTTTCTGGGTTGTGTGGTCCATGATCTACAAACTGGAAGTTAAAAAAGCAGGAAATTGGTTTGCTGAGGGTTAGGATTGGGTGCTGAAGCTGAGGGGATGCAAAAAGAGAAAAGGAAGCTCCCAGGTGTGAGGAATTTTGTAAACCAAACACCTGGGAGGGAAATCACAGCTTTTCTTCAAGAAATAATCAGCGAGTTGATTTGTTGGGAGTTGAAGTTTCACTTTGCTGATAAAATAAAAATACATTCTTTGCCTACTGTGCTCCAGGATTGTAGTGATCACCAGAGATATGAAGAAGGATGAGATATGAATTCTATTCTTAGCATATGGTTTCATAGGGAAAATAGTTACATAAATATTTATGTGTGTGTATGTGGATATATATGTAGTTAGTGCAATAATTAAAATAGTTGAGAAGACTAGCATTTCCTGATACCTACTTCTTATCGGACTCTGTGCCAAATGCTTTATGAGTGTGTCTCATGATCTTTAGTGACAACGAATATTTGAGAGCTTTATGTACTCTGCAGTGTGCTCAATGATTTACATGCATTTTCTCATCAACTCCATACCATTAATCAATGAGGTAGATTGTTGTTATCCCTAGTTTATAGGTTGAAAAAGTCATAGATGTTGTGAAGGACTTGTCCAAGGTCATAGAGCTAGTGACGACATAGTTTAGATTTTAACCTTCATCTACTCTAACCACAGTTTTGTGCATGTAGAGGATTGGGGGTGATTTACTGTCCTGGGAGAAGGTGATCGAGCACATCATAATGTAGGTGATGTCTGAGTCCGGTTCTGAAGGATGAAAGGAAATCAGTAAGCAGATTAACATAAAGGTGTTGACATCAAGGAGAAAACCAAAGCCTGGAATGTGTGGGACAGCATGTCAGCAGCAGGGAAATGCAAGCAGGAAGTGTGAAGACAGGAGGGTTGAAGAGAAGCTGGAAAAAGAAGCAGAAGCCAGATTGTACAGTGCTTTTTCAGTGATGCTAAGGATTTCAAATTTGTCTACTAGCAGACTATGATTTCTTAGCAGTGTAGACATGGCAAAAGTGATGTCCTAGGCAAATTGAATCTGAGGTTGAAATGACAGATCTGAAATGGTTGATGATGTGGATATTGTACTTGATCAGTGATCCACTGGCAAGTGTCTGATGGTATTTCAGGAGGTTATCAGGTCACATTTCTATCCACATCTATTTGGTATCCTTTAGAGGATGTATTAGCAAAGTCTAATATGTGCCCGTAGGTGCTGAGGATTGCTAGCCAACTGTCCTGGTGCTGTGCAATCTCAGTGCTCTCTCCTTTTCTTCATTACAACCTTCTGGCTAATGCATGTGTGTACAGAGTGGGTTGGTCCTACTTACAAGGGGGAAAAACCATTTTTCAATGATTCAATTTAATGGTACACTGTATAGGTCCAATCTGAAGGCCAATAAGGATTTTTAATTGAGGAAGCAACGTTGAAACAGATATCCTCAAAAACACCTTGCATCTACAAAGCCTGGGCTCTAGGGGACTTAACTCTTAAGAAAAAAGCTTGCCTGGTTTTGGGCCACTTTTATCTCCACCATCACTAGTGTGGGCAACAGTAGGGACTATGTTATTGATATAAAAGTATTAATGATTTGTTTAATGCCTTCAAATGTATAAAGGTATAATGAAGGCACAAAACCATGTTCAGCCTGGTGTGGTACATACTTGTAATCCCAGCAGCTTGTGAGGCTGAGGCAGGAGGAGCCCAAGTTCAAAGCCAGCCTCAGCTATTTAGTGAGGCCCTTAGCAACTTAGCAAGACCCTGTTTCTAAATAAAATATAAAAAAGGGCTGGGGATGTGGCTCAGTGGTTAAATGTCCCTGTGGTTAAATATCCCTGGTACAACAAACAAACAAACATGTCAAATTCTGAGAGAAAGGAATTTACCAAGAACATATTAATTTATGCATTTTTGTAATAGAACATGTGATTATATAACATATTTGATATTCATTAACTTGTTGATGCAACAACTTAATTTCTCTAAAATAAAATGTTAGCAAAATCTGGAAGAATTCACATGAAACTAAAGGTAGTTATCCTTAAGATGTAACAGAGTGGTTAAAGGATTGGGAGACTTCAGTAGACTCCTATTCTCCATGTTATACTCTTTGTTTCTGTTTGAAATTTTTACAAGGTATTTCTTGTGTAATTAAAGCAACTAGGTAATGAAAATAAATAGCCATTAGGTCTTCTATCTTTATTACAAATCTCAGATTTTTAAAAACTACGATTCCAAATGCCTTAAATTTCTGGGTTATGAATTATTTTATGTCCTTTGGAAGGCTCACACAGTTACAGAATTCCAACTTTCTGACAGTTTCTTACAATTTTTTTTTTTTTTTTTTTTTTTTACTGTTTAAACTCTCCTGCTTGGCATAAAATTATACCCAGGCTGTCTCTGTGAGAAAATGATTGCTGTTGCCTAAGTTACAAAATGAAACATATTTTTTTTACCCCTGGATCTTGGTGTGCCTTTGGAATGCTATTTGTATTTATGTAGCTAAGTTAGAACAACAGGAGTCACTGGGATGTACTTTGGCCAGAACAGAATCTGCAGAACTTCAACCCTGCCAGATGGACTTGAGATGGCTGTTTTGCTGCAAAACCTGATTATTTTTGCAAGCTGCATGAAAGAATTTACCAGCAGGAATTATTTTAAATTTCATGACATTTTAAAAAAAAGACAGAACTAGTAGAACAGCTGAAAAAATAAGTTGCTTGCAAAAGGTTCGCTTTTATTATTAATAAAAAAAATTTCTGCAATTGTGAAGGAGCAGGTGGTTGGGTGGGGAACACAGAAAGCCCTGGAAATGTGGTTTGGTTCTCTAAACAGGTCAGGACAGTGGGCTAATTAAATTCAGACAATGGGCCCTTTAGAAAGCCTTAGAAAATAAAGCATTCATTCAAATGAATGCCAAGAGTATAGTGTGTAGCTGTATTCAAACGATGGCATTTTGAGTTTACAAGGCATTGCCTGCTCAGAAAAATGTTTTTTTTTTCTTTTTTTGATTTTTTTTCTGGGTTCATGAAGGGTTTGATTAGCAATGTTAACAGGCAATATGCAAACTACTGTGCTGTGAGGAAGAGCAAGAGGTATGGGGGAGACACTCCCAGGATGGACATGGATTCCCTTTGTCAATAATCTTGTAAAAATTACAAATAATAAGAAATAAATTCTTCTGGAATTCAGAAAAAATAACAAGGGCAAATGAGATTCATTAATTAAAGAAAAACTTCAGTTTTCCTAAGAGTGTTAGTAATCAAACACAAAGAACAAAAGGTACTTCTAAAAATATAAGAAAAATAAAGATAATATAGAAAAAACAAAAATCTCAGAAAACATAAGAAAAATAAAACAATAGCAAAGCAGGAAGATGTACATTAGGCCATCTGATGGTCATTTATTTATTTTTTTTTGTGCCCAGACAAGCACGCAATCTCACTAAAGCTAGAACACATTGTAGGGTGAGTTCAGTTTGCAAAAGCTGAAGAGATGCGAAATAATTTTTATGGTGAATTCTAGGAAATCAGAGAAGAGCATGAGTATTTCCTGAAATAGCCATGGGGCTGACTTTTTCAGTCATATGTCTTCAGGGGTTGGGGTGCCTTAGTCCAAAGCTGACCGTTTTTCCAGCTATCAATTCAATATCCCATCCATCTGTGTTCTTAGATCCGAAAATACAGTCATGACTATAATTCTCCCTTTAATTTATGTGTGGCCAACCCTCTTGTTTTGAGGTCTGAATGTTTTTTTTTTTTCTGTTTCTTCTGGCCTTTTCCTTATTGTTTAGCACAACTAGAATACCAAAAAGAAGTAGTGCAGTGCACAAATTCTTCAAGTTTTAGTGCTTTTCGGATGTAGATCTTAACGAAAATTAGATTTATATGTTAGGAAAGAGTTCTGTCTCTCTTCAGCATGGAACATGAGGAAATGAGAGCATTGCTGATCTTCCCTCCATCTTTCCCCATGTTCCATAAGGAAATAAGTGCATTAGGAAACTTCCTTCCCTTTCCTTAGTGGCTTTTGTATTTATCAAGAACAATTGATCAACAAATATTTGAAAAAATGTTCAACATCTCTGGCATTTAGAGAAATACAAATCAAAAGTACTCTAAGGTTTCATCTCTCTCCAGTCAGAATGGCAGCTATCAAGAATGCAAACAATAAGTGTTGTTGAGGATGTGGGGAAGAAGGCACACTCATACATTGCTAGTGGGTCTGCAAATTGATGCAACCATTATGGAAAGTAGTATGGAGATTCCTTAGAAAACTTGAAATGGAACCACCATTTGACCCAGCTATCCCACTCCTTGGTTTAAACCCAAAGAATTTAAAAACAGTATACTATAGTGACACAACCACATAAATGTTTCTAGCAGTTCAATTCTCAATAGCTAAATTGTGGAGCCAACATAGGTGCCCTTCAATAGATGAATGATAAAGAAATTGTGGTATATAAATACACAATGAAATATTACTCAGCATTAAAAGAGAATAAAATCATGGCATTTTCAGGTAAATGGATGGAGTTGGAGAATATCATGCTACGTGAAGTAAGCCAATCCTAAAAATCCAAAGGCTGAATGTTTTCTCTGATAAGTGGATGCTGATCCATAATGGGGGTGGGGTGGGGAGCATGGGAGAAATGGAGGAACTTTGGATAAGGCAAAAGGGAGGGAGTGGAAGGGAGGCGGAATGGGGGCAGGAAAGATAATGGAATGATATGGACATCATTACCCTAGATACATGTATGAAGACATGAATGATGTGACTCTGCTTTGTGTACAACCAAAGAAATGAAAAATTGTGCTCCATTTGTGTACTATCAATTGAAATGCATTCTGCTGTCTTATATAAGAAATTATAACAAATAAATAAATTTTAAAAAGGAAAAAAAAGGAATATGAGTAAGGTGCTTTTATGTATATACAAAAGTACAGACACCATGGGGGTTAGAAGAGCATCAGAAGGATGAGGTCATCAGAGACACTAGGTAAACTGAGGTAGGAAATGCTGTGTTTCCTGGGTTTAGGAGTCTTTCTGGGTCTCAAAAGGGGGAGCTGATATGCTGCCTGCTCAAGTGAGTGAAGGGGCAGCCTGCCTCAAGTCCCAAAAGTGAGTCACAGGATACCAACCTCAATCAGAGTGGTAGTCACACTTCATCACAAGACACAACAGGGAAGGAAGGAGGTTTCAGACAAGAAGAGGCCAGAGAGAAATGGGTTGTATGAGGTTGGCCCTAGAGATCACCAGGAGAGCAGAAAAGCAGCTTCTGCAAGGTCAGTGGTATACCTGGACTCTGAATCAGGAGGTGCTCTTCAGAGAGGGTGAAACCATGGAGGGCTGCAGGAGACTAGAGATCCAGGAGAGGTAGGAATGATGGAGGGGCAGGAATGATGGAGGCAGGTTCTGGGACTCTGGGACAGAACCAGAGTAAGTTCTAGAAGGAAATGAAAAACTTCTTGGGTCTCATTTCTTCTCAGATGTCTGTAAATCATAGGAAAGGAAGGTCCTATTCTGTTCAGGCTGGGTGTGGCATCCCTGGACCATTTCAGACACACTGTAATGACGGGAGAGAGACCCGTGTGGCCTGCAGGGAGCCGAACATGTAACTGGAGTCAGACACCATGTATGAAGTCTAAGGGGTGAGACGGGCAAGCAGGAGGACCTGAAGGAAAGTGGTTACTCCAAAACCTGTCCTTCTTTGCTGTGGCTACATAAACTTAAGAACATAATACTTTGGGTGTAAGAAAGACTTACCTTACAAACCTGTGTCAAAAATCCAAGCTCCACTGCTTTCTACCTAATTTTTATTTTCCTTATCTGAAAAATAGTTATCAGGGCCACCCTCCTGAGGCTGTTGTGCTCTTGTTGATAAATGAAATATATTTTAAATATAGAAATGAAAATATTTTTCAAGTCCCTATTTCAGAGCTCAGCAGTAAATGACAGTTATTATTATTGTGGTTTCCTATTTATCCTAGAGAGAGATGATGAAAGGGGACTCATGCCTGAAAGTCACCTCAGCCATCCCACCCATGTTAGTCTTTGACCAGATGTGTAAGGACATTTATAGGCCACATAATAATTTTTGTGCTTTGTGTGATTTTCTGTTTTCGGTTTTCCTTGCAAACAGGGAATTTACAAACTTCTAGTTGAACTAGAGGAAAGAGGATTTAAATCTTTCTCAGAATAAAGAAGGGGTTCAGCTTGGTGTTGGAAATTGGAGATTTGGGGTTGAGGTGCCTGTGGGTAGAATATTTTGAGTTCTGAGAAAATCTATTGAGTCAGGAAGAAAAACAGCTGTACCCAGTAGTGAGAAGGGACACATTGAGATACTGTGAACACTAATCTCCTCCCATCTGCACCACTTTTAAAATTTTTTTACATTGAGGAAATGTAGGCTTGAGAAAGTAAAATTACTTGTTAGATCAGTATGTTGGTAGTAAATCTTGATCAAAGCTTTTATTTCTTTCTTCCTGTAATTTGGAGCTAGATTTCTCATAAAATAGTAGTTTATGATGGACAAGTATATAATTCCTGGTTCATTATCCAAGACTTGTCAAGGCTTTTGATATTTAGCACTGTGGAATGGGAGCAGCTGAAATTATCTTAATGAAATGTACCAAGTGGGAACTTCAACTCTAACCATCTTAACCTGCATAATGGAGGAGGGTAGTATTGCTGGGTCAGTATAAAATTAAGATCGTTGCTACCATGTTTATTACAGCATCATTTACAATAGCCAAGATATAGAATCAACTGAGGTATCCATTGATGGACGAATGGATAAAGATGGTAAGGTGTACACCCTCAATGGAATATTATTCAGTTATACAAAGAAGAAATACTATCATTTGTGACACCATGAATGGAATTGGATGACATTATATTAAGCAAAATAAGTCAGGCACAGAAAGACAAAATACCATATGCTCTCTCATGTTTGGAAACTAAAAACATTAATCTCATAGAAGTTTAGAGTAGAAGAGTGGTTAACAGAGATTGTCAAGGTCAGTAAGGGAATAGATGGGCTGGAGAGAGGATGGCTAACAGGAGCAGGTTTGTGGCTAGATAAGAGGATTAACTTCCAATGTTCCGTAGTATAACTATGGAATGACAGAAGAATAACTATGGTGGAGAACATTTAGTCATATATTTCAAAAGAATTTTGAATGTTCCCAACGCAAAGAAATGATAAATGTTTCAAGTGATGGATACATCAATCACCCTGATCATTATGCATTGATATGTGTATTGAAATGTCATGCTGTAACCCATAAATATGTATAATTACTACATGTCAATTAAAAAATTAAAAAGTTAAAAACCCAATCACTGAAAAAATAAGATTGCTAGCTCTTGCTTCTACTAATGTATTGTTTCCTTCACTCACAGTGAATAAATTTTTCAGATCTACAAAGTTGTCAAGTGGCCTTTTCTAATGGTTTGAAGTATTTATGTTAGAATTTGTAGTAATGAGGGCAGGAATATTTGACTCCCAAGGCTACTATTCAGAGTTCCCCATAATCTGGTGTCTACCTTAGCGCTGCACACCTTGCTGTAATATTTATCAAATGCTGCCATGTGTCGGGTACTATAAAAAAACCATAAAAGCTGCCATTTGTTGAACACTTACAACGTGCCATGTGTTGTGCCAGGTGCTTTGCCAACATTACCTAATTTTTCTCTCATGGAGCTTTCTGTGTTGGATATCACTGTCCCCATTTACATCAGAAGAAACGGACTTCCAGAGAAATTGGATCCCTTTCATGTGCTAGAGTCATTACCAAGGTCTGTCTTGTTCTGACATGCAAGTCCTAACCACCCTCCCGCACTGCCATTCTTCCTGGGCCTGAGGCTCCAGAAGGGCAATCAGAGATAGCAGGATATTAATCACTGGAAGGGATTTAAGAAAACAAGCAATCACAGTGTAATATAATATACAATTTAGCAGAAAAATATGCTGGAGGCTCTGGGAGCAGAAGGAACTGTCTGAGACCTTCCCAGGTCGGCCCGAAGCTGAATTTTGAAGGATTGTGCACTAGACAGGCCTCTCAACAGTCTCTTCTATTTCTCCACTCTGCAGACAAAGTAGGTTCCCTCATTGCACAATGGCAGGTAGAGCGCCCCCTGTACCCTAGCCTCTGCTGGCTCTCTGTGTTCTGCTGGGACTCTCCACCCCTGCTCACTGCTCACTTGTCATCTTTTTCCTTCATATCTTAGCTCAAGGAACACCCTCCTTCATGGATACTTCCTCCACCTACACTGTGACTTACCCCTTCTGAACTATAGTGTTCACTGAGGCTCAGTGTCATGATTTTGGCAAAATCAGAGCAAAGCCACCTTGGTATTTTAATCACATATTTCATATATAATTTCTTCCTCTTCAACTGAATTGTTTATTTCTTCAAGGCAGTGGATTTCTTATTGCTTTGAATACTAACCAGCATCATTACTTGAATGTAATAGTTTTTAACAGCAATCACATTAATAAAGCACTTATTATGTGGCATGCCCTTGGCAAATATTAAATACAACCTTTATGATAAGCTGGCAAGGTAAAATTATTGTCTTCCTTTAACAGCAAGGTTGGGTAACTTTACCATCAGCACATAGTTGGAAAATGGCAGAACTGGGAATTGAATTTAGGTCATCTGGATTCAGAGCCAAAACTCTTCACCATGCTATGCCCCCTGGGTCTTACAGGATGAACTTCAGTAAACTCAGGTGACAGAGCTATCTGAAACATCAGCTTAAGGATATTTCAAACTGGGTACAAGGTAATTGCTAGTTCTTGCACATTCAGGTTTATTTTAAATCCTAAACAGCAATACAAATGTGAATGAAATGTGAATAGCAAGAATAAAGAACATAAAAGAACAGGATAAATGTTTTAAAGCTGAAGTCTTAAAAATGGACTCTGAGTTGTCATTTAAAGGATACAAAGTATCAGCATTAGAGATCTCACATAAACATGGAAACTATAGTTGATAATATTGTATTATGTTAGAGATTTTGGAGATTTTAAGTAGATTTTAGCTGCTGTTGTCACAAGAAAGTAATTATGTGAAATGATATATATGTTAATTTGTTTCACTGTAGTAATCATTTTACTTTCTATATGTGTTCTATAACGTCACCTAAACCTCAAATAAACATAATCAAATTTATTTAGAAAATGAACACTGAGATGAGAGAAATTTTAGAGACATGGCCCAATTCTGTTTCTATTGACAAGGATACTGAGGCTCAGAGAGGAGAAGGGAACTTTCCAAGATCACTTATTGCCACAACATGGCATTCCAAGAGACTGAGGAAGGGGAACTTTCTCTTTGGGGTAGGAGAAATGTCTTATATGTTTTCCAAAGTCGCAGGGAAGTCAAAGAAACTTTGAGATGTCATAATATACAGTTTCCCATTGTGTATTTTTTTCCCCTACTACTTCTCAAGAAATCCAAATGCAAATTACAGATCTGGACATCACATGTTTGTAGTCAGTGATAACTTACCTGTGCCCATGACTGGTATAGCAAAACAGCAGCTGGATATGCAACTAAACAAACCTCCATCTAGAAGTTCTGATGCAAAGACAGTTATTGGGACCCATGCTAGCCAGTGTACATCTGGTCTACAGTTCGAGCTTGCCTACATCTCACCAAGATCAAACACTCTCAATGACTCTGTATCGTAAACACACTATATGACACCCATTTACCTTATGTTCCTTCAATTTTTCACTCCAGGTATGTGCTATTGTCATAATTCTTTCCATTACTTACAGGGTTGTCACTCCAAAAACAATTAGGACAAATTATTAACTAAGAACTCCAGCTGACAATATGGCTTTATCCAAGGTCTTCTTGACGTAGATATTTAAACTGTTAATTTAAACATCAGGACTTGAGAAAATGTAGAAAGAGAAAATAATTGTAAGTAATTATAAATGAAGGACAAACACTTCAGGTGGATATGAATGAATCCTGCCAAACAGAAGCAGTTAAAATTTGCTCTGTTATCTATACAATATGTATAATTGGAGGCCACAAAGTCTGTATGTATTTCCTACTTGGGATATTCCTCCTCAACCTTTTCCTCCAAAAACAGAACCAGAAATCTTATTTTTCTTCGTGTAACTTAAACAACATTCATACTGATTTCACTGTTTTTACTGACTGTGGAATTTTGATGAATGAGCAGAGCAGGAGACCTATTAACTGTGTCCATAAATCACAAATCAACAGAACAGATTGATCATCAGAACCCGCTTCCAGCTCTCTTCTTAATCTTCGCATACCACACAGTGTTCCTCCATTCTCCCATGCAATTTTAATTTTAAACCAATTTCCATTTCCTACTCAGCAAGTTTTTACAAATTTTCCCTCCTGCCAGCTGTTGTATATTCAATGATTTTAAATGAATCTTTATGATAGCTTCAGAAAAACTTGATTAGAAAGCTAAATAGTCTGCAAATTGTTCACTGAATTTTGAAACAAAACTGAAAAATTGCAGCTATTAGACTTACTGCTTCTGTTTTTATAGATAACAGAGTTTATTGAATTTTGTGATGTTATTTTAAAAAAATTCAATGAATAGCTTTTATGGAACTCCATTGAAATAGTGTAATTAAAAGAAAATGTGGCAATCAGAAATCTAATTATATACTTTTTGGTACTGGATGTTAGTGAATGACTCATATTTATTTATTTTGGCAGACGATCTATTAATGTAGTAAATAATAACAGAACAATTTGAGAAAGAAAAAAGAAAAGCCATGATTTTTAAATAGATGCACACACAATAGTAGTTGTGAAGCCACAGAATTATGGCTAAAATGTATAGAAGTGTTTTTAATTTCCAGTCTTTGGTGAAAACTTCTTGATTCAAGCTTTTTTGTTTTTAAAATGGTGTTTTTCTTTTATGCCCACTGTAAAGATGTGAAAATGGTATCAAAAACAGATGTCATTGAGGGAGACTGGTAAAGATGGATCGGCATGGTTTGTGTAAACTTGTCAGAGTGTTGTCACAGAGAAGAGCAATGATTTGGGCATTGGATAATTCCCTCCTGGAGCCTACTTGTCCCCAGAGACAGGATAGTTTTCATAATATGTGTGCACTGGTTTTCCAGGACTGCTCTATCCATCAGAGTCTACCTTCTAGTTCTGGGGACCATAGTCTAAAATCTGGGGACCATAGTCTAAAATCTGGATGTCCAGGGGAATCTGTTCTTTGCCTCTCCAGGATTTTGGTGGCTGCTGGGATTCCTTGACTTGTAGCCTCATGAAATCTCTGCTGAAGTAGTCACTTTACCTTCTTTCATGTCTTCTCTGCATGTGTTTCTCTCTCTCAAAACTCTCCCTCACGGGGGAAAGGCCTCCCTCCGCACAGGTCTTAACTTAATCACAAATTTTCCCCTATGAGGCAATATTCACAGGTCCCAGAGATTTGACATGGGCTTTTTATTTTTTCCCCATTTTTCTTTTCTTTTCTTTTCTTTTCTTTTCTTTTCTTTTCTTTTCTTTCTTTTTTGCCTGACACAATACAGTAAAGCTGCTTCATAGGGCCTTGGGTCACTAGTCCTTCTGTCAGCCAAAAGTTTTGAGCTGGCCTCATGGATGGCTTCCCTATGTGAACTGAGATATTAGACTCATTGTCTCCTAGTGCAATGGTATGAAAAAGAGGAGGTAGTCTCAGTGTTACCCATGTGATCAGAAACCCATCAGTGTCTACCCACAACATGGTGCTCTGTGATTCCTGCACACTTCACAGCAAAATAATGAACCATTCATCATCTAGTACCAACAATATATAATCAGATTTCTTATTGCCAACTTTTTAAATGACACTATTTTAATGGAGTTTCATAAAAGCTAATCATTGAATTTAAAAAAAATTGCATCTCAGGATCAACATGGGTCTGAAGAGTAGATGATAACTGAATGTGGTCTCCTCCTTGAGATTTTCAGATATTCTAGAATAGTGGGTAGAGGACAAGACACGAGCAGGTAGACAACACAGTCACCTCTGTGAGATGCCGTAAGTGCAAATCACCCCACGTTTGGTTGTTCTGTATTTAGTGACCCAAATTTAAAAGATTAGTGGTGGTAAGATACTAGCACTGAGAATATTGGGTAACACAATAGAAAACACAGGAAAGGGTGAACTTGTAACACCTATGTGCTGAGCACTGGAGAGTTAGTTGCTACTGTGGTCAGAGCTTGTTTATACTTTCTAGTCTCACTTCTTTCTGCATCATATTTTTTCATCCATTTTATTATTATTTTTGAAGGTAGCAGATTCTTCTGTGCTAGTCCACATGATCTTTTCTTTTAAATATGAAATTAGGAGTCCAGAAAATGTGCTGCTTGCTAACAGGGCATCTTGGAAACAGTCACTGCTCTTCTCTTGATGGCAGCTTACTCATCCATAAATGGGACTGTAAACATCAACCTCACAGGCTAGTGTGTCTGTGAAGTGAAATGATGCATGAGGAGGGGCACCTTCTCTGTCCTTACATAAGTATTATTGCAGATTTTGTGTCACATAGCTTTATAGCCTGGTCTTTGGTCTTTGGCATTCAGTCTAGTGCTTGGTTATATGATTTTGTATTTTTTAAATACAAATATTTTTATGTTTCCTTTCCACCAGGTTATTTGTGGTTTAATGGCAGAGACTATGTAGGTACTCCATGTTCCTTGAACCTACTCTCTCAATAACTCAGTGTCACTAGATCAGTACCAATAGCTCATCCAGTTCTTATCTGAGAGGAGCCTTGGATGTGGTGTGAGGCTTGGACATTTGCTCTTTGATCTGTGGTAAAGTTTGTAAATGGTGATGTTAAAGCCTATGATTTGGGCATTGGCTAAATGACAAAAAGACTACTCCCTGGCCCCCACCTAATGACTCTGTTAGTAGACTGGGATAAGCCCAGGAATCTATTTTAAAATACAATAACATGACTTATTATTATGCTTATATCATTTTATCTTTTCAAAAGTAAAGACTTAAAAACTAAAGAGAAAACACAAAATCCGTGACACGACTATCACTGAACGTGGACAAAAATCACATTAGGTAAAATTTTAGAGGGGAAAAGTTTTATCCACCATTTGGCTATGCAGTGTATCTTTGTGACTCGTATATCACATGTCTTTCTATAGAACTCTGGAGTGGTGCTTTGTCATTTGCATCATGGTATTGATACAGCAGCAAGGTGTGGGTCACCTCTTCCCTCACACTAGGCAGACAGAATGTCTGCTTCTTAATGGTGGGTCTTATCCTAAGGCATGATTCCTACCCTTATAACTGACAATTTGCCTGGGATTTGTATCAGGTTTCACAATCCAGTTACTCCCTTGTCTGTTGTGCCTGTATCCATGGCCAAGCCCTCACGTTACTTCCACTTGAAGTTGGGTAGACTGAGTTCCCTCCTGCCCCTCCCCACCAGGAAACTAAGCTGGAAGGATATTTTTAGCATACACTCTAGATGCTTTTGAGCAGGCATAGGAGAAACACCAAACAAGGATCAGACAAGAACCGATTGTTCAGATTTCTCTGTATCAGCTAAGTTCCATTTGTGGAGCTAGGAGAGGTGGTTTAAAAGAGGACAGCAGAAAATGAGCAATACAGGATGTTCTTGGATGAGGAAATTGGAGCTGGAGTTGATTCACTTGAAGTGTGTTCCAGGAGTTTGCTTTTGGAGCTGTGTTGAACACTGTGCCCACTCTTAGCAGACATGCAGTGCCAGTGTGCATCAGACCCTGCACTAGATCCTGTACATGGCTGCCTCATTTATTCCTGGTTATCTGGAGATGCCCAACAGATGCCCAATGTTCTTATTATTGTATGGAACTTAGAAGAATAGGTAGCTATTTACAAACCTTGATAGCCAAATACTATTGCCATTCTTGAATCAGTCTTAGAGATTTGGATGAAGCCACCGAAATATTTTAGACACAGAGCTCAGACATTTATGAAGATATAGATGACAGAGGTTTAGAGTGAAGTGATAAATGCAATATAAGTACCTTCTACTAATATTTTAAAATCTGATTTTTTTTTATGGTACTGAGATAAATTTTTCTAAGTTATCTCTGTTGGATTTAGAATGCCATATGAATGCAGGTCAGTGTTATTTCCACAAACTGAGTCTTTGTTAATTCATGACTAGGGGAAATGGAAAAGTGAGGACACATCATCTTTTCATTGCCACCAGCTAAAGTGACCAGCCAGTAAGATCACAAAACTCTTGGAACACTGCTGGTAGCTAACAAATGTGCTGTGATGTTAATAATAGTTTAGAGATTGTTACATTATAAAGAACCCTAGAGTTTAATTCATTTCATGTTGGGTCCAGAGAAGTCAAGGGACTTTCCCAGGGTCATACAGCTTATCCCTAGAAGGACCATTATTCCCTCTATGTTCATATTCCTTGTACTCCACTGTGATTTACAAAACATACAGCTCTGAGGGAATGTGCATTCTATTTCTAAGGGCATATAATCAATACAGATAAATAGAGATATAAAAATTCTTTCCCCAAACCAGCGTACAATAGGATGAACAGGGCAACACGGGGAGGGAATGTTAAAGTGGAGATGTTGGCACATCTGGGTGAGTCAGGAGACTGTCAAAGGGGTGTGCTCTGCTGGCCAAGGTCATTCATCTCAGGAGAAATAAAAAAGAAAAAACACAACAATAACATCATTGTATAGTGTGTTCCAGGTAAATAAGAGCTTTGCTCTTGAGAATATCAGACCCAGGAGGAGGAGATTGGTGTGTGGAGGAAGGGAGAGGGGAGATGGCCACCGTCAATCATGGGCCGGGACCTTAAGGCTTCAGTGTGTGTCAAGCTGGGACTCACGTTAAGTCTGGAGTCACTCTGTCTGGATCGTTTTTCTGCCAGGAGATCTTTGACCGTGTGCTTCACTCTCACGCCTTGGTATACTCGTTTGCTGTAATCTCCTGGGACTTAAGCAAAGGGGATAGTCACAGTCAGATCTAGACGGGGTAGTAAGGTCAACCTCCCAGGGGTGTACTCAGGGTTAATAATCTTGATGCCGTTTTCCCATTCAAATGGTAGAGATCTGGAATATGAAGTGGCTTCAGTAAAGTCCAAACTCTGGTCCTTGATGGAAACTCACCCAGGCTCTGGGTAAGTAAAACAAGAAACGCTCTGTATCTTCTGCACAAGAGCTCTTTAAAATGTCCTCTTTTTTCTACTTTGATTTGTCAAGATTTACTCCAGCAAGATTGATAACTTATGTTTTAATCACCAGATAAGTGATTGGATAAAAATTGAAATGATGATTCTTATTACATGTAGAAGAAGTTAGATTTGCATGACTCAGGTCACAGACTGTTTGGCTGTCCCACATCTTGGTACCTGATGAAGGAGTAGGTCAACTGGATGATCATTCCTAAGAGGAAAGTCATTTGTTTACTACACTAAAAGAGTGTGCTTTGTTTTTAAAAATATGGTGACATGAGGAATTACTGCTTTAAAACTAGCCAAGGATAAGGGAAGAGTTATTTGTTCACTTAACAAATAATTTTTGAGCACTTGCTACATGCACTTACTGAAGATATCATAGTGATTTGCAATTCACATTGACTATTTCACTTTTAGCAAGAGGAAATTGCATGAAGAAATAGAGAAAACCTATTTCATGGTTCTAAAATTTGTCAACGTCACTTCTAGGGATTGTGAGCTCCTTATCACTGGGGATAATCAAGCAATGGCGGGAGAACTGCTTGAACTATTTTAGAAAGCATTTAAACACCAAGTTAGTGATTGAACTAGACACATTTCAAGATACATTTTGCCTATTAAATTGGTATTCTGTAGTAGGTTGGATGGCTTCAATCCCTTTTAATTGAAATGTGGCAGGCTTTCCAGCCAAGTCAGCTGGGACAGAATTTAGCATCAACATATATGGCAGGAGTTATTAGTATATAAATGTATGAAGCACATAACCAAAAATATTCTCTAATCTGAATTTACAGATAGTTACTTGACATACAAATAAATTTGTATCACAAAAAGAATGAGAGGAGGAAAGAAAGGAAAAAAACAAACAAAACAAACAACAACAAAATAACTGAAGTTATAATCAGAGGCAGGGTGGTGCAGTGGGTGGGGGAAGTTGATGGCCTGAGTCAGGGTTTACACAGCTACATGTTAGTCACTGACTTGGGGAAAAAAAATCACAATTTTTTCAGTTTCATTTCCCCCCTGTTAAAATGAATATGATCTCTTTTTTGCTATATTCAGAGGTTTGTAAGTAAAAAATAATATATGCATATGAAAATGCTTTGGAAACTACCAAGTTTCTGTGCCTGTAAACCCAGGCAGTCCTGGTTCAGCAAGAAGGAGAATATCCAAATGATTGATGGTAAGTGTGGACTTGGGGCTGTGGAGGAATGGGGAGGAGGGCAGGAGTTGTAAAAAATCTAGGTTCCAAAACATAATTCAAAGAAAACCACATACAACCTGATTTAAACAAAACAAAATTATTTGAAGGGTCCTTTGGGCTAATTTTGGTCTGTCTTGTGTGTGTATGTGTGTGTGTGTGTGTGTGTGTGTGTGTGTGTGTGTGTGGTGCTGGGGTTGAACCCCGGGCCTTATACATGAAAGCAAGCACTCTATCACTGGATATATCCCCAGCCCCTGTCCGTCTTTTAAT
Organism: Ictidomys tridecemlineatus; assembly: GCF_052094955.1. Taxonomy (NCBI): domain Eukaryota; kingdom Metazoa; phylum Chordata; class Mammalia; order Rodentia; family Sciuridae; genus Ictidomys; species Ictidomys tridecemlineatus. The sequence continues at coordinate 94,828,053 of NC_135480.1, read as the reverse complement.
TAAAGAGGCTTGAAGTACTCCTTTCAAATAAGTCTCAAACATAAAACACAAAGACCAGAGGTTTGTTCCAAAGGAATCTAAAAGTTGCTTCTAGAATTGAGAGTATCTTATTTTTTTTTTTGAACAGCCTAAGGCTACCTTTATTTATCAGTTATTTATTGACTATTTTCTATGTGTTGACAGAATACAAAAGAACATGGTATCTATTGGAAGAGATAATTGTGTTGCTACAATAGAAATAAGGCTAAGATATTCTGAGAAACAGACTGTGCCACTTCCTGGGGAGCAGGGAGAGGACTGGGACAGCCTCTGATCTGAGGCTTAACAGAGAAAGGGGGGAGGGAGGTGAAACCCTAGGAATGGGGCCTGACCTTCTAGGTGACTCTAGAAGGCAAGAACATTCCAGATGTACAGGCAGCCTGGGTAAAGGTCTGGGCTGCAGAACAGAAAGAGGTGTGAGGGAGGAAGTGAGGCTGGGGAAACAAGTAAGGTTTAACTAACCGTGGTGTTTCTGGTATACAGGAGCTTGGACTTCTTCCTGTCGGCAATGAGCCACTGGAGGCTCTTAAGCAAGGGAGTGGTGTAGTTGGATTTGCATTTTGGATAGACTCTTCTGGCAGCTGTGTGGAAGGTGGATTTGAGAATCATAAAGACTCATAGAGATGAGTCAGGAGGATTCTGGAATAATTCAGGCAAGAGGTGCTGGGGTCTGAGATAAACAAACAAGGATCAGATAGGTGTAAGATTATGTAGGTATGGGAAAGAAAGGAGAGGGAAGACTCCAGTGATTCTCAAGCTTCCACTATGGTTCTAGGACATAAGTTTCAGAGTCATCATGACATTGATGACAGTTGAAACCAGGGAGGAGGATGGAATCCCCGAGGGAGCCTGTGACAGTCACATGATGACATACAGAGAAAACAATAAGGTGTCTGGCACTCTGGGATAACAGGCTGGGGTACTCGCAAGGGCTGAGAGGATCAGCATAGTCTAGGGAAGGCCCTGAGCACTGTTTTCTGACAGGTTGGTTGGGAAGCTCGGTACTGAATGATTCAAGATGGAAATCTGGGGGGCACTTCCATTTGAAGGGCTGTCAGAGGAGGAGAAGAAAGCCTTATGAAGAGGACACGTGAAGACTGTTGGAAAAGATCCAGCAAAAGCCAGGGGGAATAAGGCATGTGGAACTTAGGCAGAGATTTCCAGGGGATGGGAGGAAGGAGGAAAAGTATTGGATACCAGTACAAGTGGTCTAGGAAGATAAAGATGGAAAAGCATCCAGTGCTTTCAATCCAGTGGCTGGTGTTGACCTCAGCAAGAGTGGATTTTGGAAGTGTGCGTGGCTAGAACCCAGACAATAATTCAGGGGAGGAAGTGGAAGCAGGAGAGAGAGAGAGAGACGACTACTTCTTGAAGTTTGAATGAGGAGGGGAAGCAAGAGATTGGGTGATGGTTGGAAGGAATTACATTGTCACAGAGAGGTTTGCTCATGCTTTATAACTCTGTGTATTTATCAGTAGGTGGGAACTGAGGATATTTGAATGGAATGGAGGGAAAGACTTAAGATTTTGGAAAGGGGGAAAATGAGAGAAGGAGACTTCAAAGAGGAAGACCATATTGTGAAATCAAGGACACAAATTGGTCCTCAGCCTCTGACACTAAAATAAGAAAGGGTGGGTGGTGAGTGGGGAAGAATGGTATTGCCAGGGACTACGACAGCCCCTATATACATGCAGCAGCCTGGAGGAGGAGAGTAACTCAGACACTCAAGGTTGGAAGAAGGCAAGGGTCAGAACCAGAAAGATGAGTCAAATCAAGAATAAGCACAGGTGATTCTCAAAGTTTGATTCCTAGACCTTCAATATCAACATTGGCTAGAAACCTGATAGGGATGTAGATTCTCAGGTCCTACCCCAAAGCACCCTAGAAACCTTAGGAATGGGGCCTGACTTCTAGATGAGTCTGATGTTCTCTGAAGTTTGAGAACTTCGAATATCTTTATGAATGAGGTTCCTGTGTGTGGCGGGGTGTGTTGGGCTGGAGGCAACTCTAAATTCAGGCAGTTTTGATTGAGCAAGAAGGGGAACATCCGAGTGATTGATGGTAGGTGTGGACTTGGGCCTGTGGAGGAGGAGGAGGAGGGGGCGGGAGTTGAAGAAGAGGTCCAGGCTGGGTCATTTGTGTGTTCCCAGACAGTCTTGGCTTCCCTTTATTCTGAAAGGCTTTTTAAGTGATGACTCAATCTGAATTAGTGATTCATACTTTCTGTGTATGCCAAAGAGCTTAGGGGAAATATGCCTCTTCTAAATAAGTTTAACAAATAACTACATAGTAATTAATAGAGGAATGAAATTTACAAGATGGCAAATAACCAGATCAGAACCTCTTGTAGACATAGATGAACTTCAAATGGATAGCCCAGCTCTGACCTGGACTTGAGACTTGGATATCCACCTACATTTGCATGTGCAGTAGACATCTCAAATTCCACATGTCCAAATCTGAACTTTCATTCTTCCCTTTCATTTTGGTTTTACCTGAAGTCCTCTCCACCTCGGTTGATGGCAACTCTGTCCTTTTAGTTTCTCAATTTCAAGGCTGGCGTCCTTTACAACTTCACAACCATTTTTGGGGAATACACAATAGGGCCACCTACACAATAGATCCAGAGTCTGCTGACTTATCTGCACCTCCATCTCTAATATCCAGGTTCTCTCTATTGTCATTTAATGGAGATTATTGCAGGAGCCTTCTAATGGTCCTCCTGTTCTACCCTTCACCCCTGGCTCAGTCTGCTTTCAACAGAGCAGCCATAGTGATCCTTTCAAAAAAGAAAGTCCAGTTTGGTCACTGCTCTTTTCAAAATCCTACAGGGGTTCTTCATTTCACTCAGAGTAAAAGCCACAGTCCTTAAAAATGGTCCTATGTGACCCTATGCTTATACCTCTGTTTTCGTTTTCGTTTTCGTTTCCCAAGATTCTACTCTTTGCCCATTGTACTATAGCCAGTTTTCTGAAATGTACCAAGTGCTTTTGCCTTGAGACTTTGCACTGGCCACATCTACCAGCTAGAATATTCTTCCTCTTTTTATCCACATGGCTAACTGTTCTTTCCTCCTTCAAGTCTTGGCTCAAATGTCAGCTTCTCAATGAGAACATATTTAAAGTTGCACCTTCATCATAAAATTTGCCTGATCCCCCTTATCCTGCACTACTTATTCCCATGTAGCACTTGCCACTTTATAAAGTTCTGTAAAATTTTTGTATTTAGAGATTTATTGTTTGCTCCTTGCAAGACTCTAAGTTCCACACAGCTTTCCAGTAAACATCTGTTGAAAGCATTTTGTTGTTGCTATTGATAATGAGGTGCTGAAGGTCTTAAAAACATGATTATATAAATATATGTAGTCATACATCGCTTAGAGACTGGAATGTGTTCTGAGAAATGCGTCGTTAGGTGATTTCATCATTCTGCAAACACCAGAGAGTGTACTTATGCAATTTAAAATGGCTATGATGTCACTAGGTGACATAATATCATGGGACCGCTGTCCTTCATGCAGTTGAGGCATGATTATGCTTTATGTCGTAGGTGATGGAAACAATTAGATTTTTTTCAACATAAGAATATTGTGTATCATATTTTTTGGAAGAGTTGAAAATTTTTTTGAAAGATGGATCTGAGTGTTGATCCTAGAATGGCTAAAGATGAGGAAGTGGAGAGGGTAAGAAATTACAAACAGAGGCTAGCCTCAAACCTGGATGTGATAAGGAAAGGGCAAATTTAAGAGAAAAACAACAACAACGACAATAACAAACATACACAATAAAACATACACAATAAAACAACACCATGATTAAGAGGAGAAATCTAAGAAGGCAGAGTAGAGTGTTGATTCTGATAGGGAAAGAAGAATTCAATTTTGACTATGTTGACTTTGAGGTTGTGGTGACATGATCAAATTAAATTTAAAATATCCCGTAGCTAAAACTAGAACCTGGGCTAGAACTCTACATCCAAGAAACATCTTAAAAACTATGAGAATTAAAGCAATGAAAATAAAGTTTTCCAAGGAGGACTTTGCAATAGAAGAGTACAGTTCAAGTACAGAGCATTGGGAAATGGCTACAGTTCTGAGCCCAGGGGAAGGAAGGGACAGAGAAGGGCCACTGTAGGAGGGGTGCAGGGCGGGGGCAGGGGCAAGGCCCAAAAAGTCACTGTATACCAGAGCAGAAACATCAAGGGAATGAAGGAAGAAGGATCAGAGAGCAAGTGGGTTACCACCAGTTCTGTTATGCATCTGACACCCAGGTTCTCAACAAGTGCTTGTAGTATATACAAAATGCCTTAGAAAAATTGAGGAAAGTGAAGGCAAGAAAGGCTATGGGCTTAGAACTTGGGAAAGAATACTTTCATAAGACAAAGGTGGAGATGTCCTTTCTTTGGGGTTTCATGGGAACACGGCTAAAACGTTGCTCCCATGCTGTGGTCCAGGAAGGCCAACACCTATACTTTACAACAGCTCAGAAGGGAAATTGACTTTGACAAAGCATGGAGCCGGAACAAATTATTTAAAATCCCATCTGGAGTATTTTTCATGATTTTTGAGTTTTGGGAAATTTCTGCATCTCCTTTTCTATTTTTTTTTTAAAGACAGACATGATATATAGAGTTCAAAAAATATTACCAGTATTCCTAGTCTCAAACATTTTTTTTTCTGTGCATGTGTCTATTTAAAGAATCCACACCTGCATAAACCAGGAGAGCTTAAGAGTTTTTATTCAAATACTCTAGATACAAACTTGCATTCAGATTAGTTGTTGAGAAAACAAAGACAAGCGTTTCCGGAGAGAAAGCACAAGCAAATTTATCAATAGCAATCAATTTTTCCTTTAGAATTTGGAATAAAAATTTGGCACTGTATGATTGTAATTATGTTCATACAGCAGAATGTTTTTTATTTTTATTAGAAAAATATTTTATTTTTTGCAATGCTGGGGATCAAACCTAGGTCTTGAGCCTGCTAGGCAAGTGCTCTACCACTGAGCTATGCCCCCAGCCCAGCAAATTGTTTTAGCCTTATGACATCCTTATTCTTCCCCCTTTTTTTGATGGAGAGTTTAGTCCATAATAGATTTAATGCAGCTATCACTTTAATATTATTTTGAAAATTAAACATTTTCTGCATCAAATCACACTGGTATATTCTGAAATTGATTTAATAATTAAAATGCAGGTGATTCCTATACCATTCTTAGTGATTAAATGGTAAGTCCACTTTCCATATTTGAAATTCATTCTAATTCTACATTTCTGATGACATTTTTGTGGAGGGCATTTTTTTTACTTTGAAATTAATTAGAGAGTCTAAGCTTGTGACAGAAGGTAAGGGAATAAAGAGGGCACATGAAACAAACACAAAGAAAAAAGAAAGTGACTTTAGAAAAGAAGCATTTCTATTTTGGGTTCTGCAACTGGACAATGAAGATAGTAGATGCTGTCTCTGAACTATCATCCCTCGTGACTTTGGGAGGGAGGCACATTGTCAATCAAGACAGAACAGAGTAAAAATCCGGAATGATGGGTTATTGTTGGACATTCTGCATCTTTGTTCCATTCTCTGCCTGTCAGGAAAGGGCAAACAATGAGGTTCCACAAAATACAGTGGCAATATGGTATGTTGGGTCACTGTGTGGCTCAGCTGCCCCTCTTGTCCTTTGGGGACCTCTCTTCCCACCCCAACAGGCTTGCCTTTCTGAGGATCGAGCCTCTCACTGAGGGGAAGGCAGATGTCTGCCCTGGAGTAAATAGTAGTAGTGCCGGGCATGCTAGAAGCTATTGTTTGTATTCTGCTTCTGATCTAGGAAGAGAATATATTAGTTTTACTGTGGGGAAACCTCCAAGAGGATACAAGGAGAGGCAACATAGAGTCTCCAAATTTGTCCAATAATTAAATGTTCAAATTATTAAATTTGTCCAATAATTAAATGTTCAAATTATTATTTTCATACTGCTTATGAAATCAGAAAGACTGAAAATTTTAAGGATGGAAGGCCAAATTAGTCAATATATTAGGATTTAGGTGAAGTTTGGTTTGCCCACACTATTGCTATCCACAGTCTCTCCGGACCTCCCCTTCATTCCCACCTTGTAAGGCTCATAGTTAGATCCCAAAACAGCACTACTGCCAGTGACCAATTCCATATTGCAGAAGATAGGTGATTTTCTAACTTTCTCTCCTTATCTTTTCAATAAGAAGGTCTTCGATTTTTAAAAATATTTTTTCAAGATAGCTTACAAAGCATTTTTGAAATATTTTATCTGTCATTATTTATTAACATTTTAAATGCTAAAGTTTATATCTCAAATTTATTCCTGAACAGGTGGGGTTTTATTCTCTATATTGACACTAATACTCAGGTTGAAGATCTGTAAGTAGTTTGAATCCAGGAAATGAGAGTCTCTTACTTATCATGTGTTAGTGTATTGCCTTTCATCCTAGCCTTGACAGCTGAAAGCAAGATGCCTGAATAAAGGTATTTCTGGACTTTGTAATTGAGGACTTAACAGAAGTTGTTTCATTGAACATAAAATTTCATAATTGTAGAGAATAATGCATTAATATTCAGATAATAATTTTATAAAAATAATGTTAATTAAATTGATCTTTCGGAGTACATATCTAAATTCAATACAGCAAAATTACATCTAACAATTAATAATTAAATGTGTCTAGAATTGTTAACATGTTACCAAGAGTTCTAAATAGTTGGTTTCTGGTCCGTATTTTTATATGTCTAGTCAAAATTAGTGATATTTCTTCTTTACCTTTGCTTTGTGTTATAATTTTGTGATGTCAAAAATAAAAATTAGAATTATTAAATTTTTTAAAAATTGTAACAATTGACATTGACTTACCACTCTCCATTCTGGATGGTTCTGGTGAATTTCCTTCTTAGAAGCAGCAGTACAGGGCCTCTGCAAATGGTGTCCACTCCTTGGTAAGGGATCCTGATCTCCTGGAGAGCTCAGCCTGATCCTAGTGGAAAAGCCTTCTGTATTCAGTGGAGATGCTTCTGAAATGACTTGCTTTGGATTTGATTAAATGCAAATCCTTTGGTGTATGTTTCTGTCCAATTTGCATCCCCAATGGAGATTGTATATGAAGGTACTTTTTTCCTCCCCAAGAAGATTTTTAATCAGTAACAATAGTTTCCATTAGGAACAAGCTCTCTTAAATGTTTATTATGAAAACAAGGCATCCATTATTTGTTTTATGAAAGCAGTGGCATTTTTTTACCCCTTTAATTTAGGGTTATATTTTTTAAAACAGGATGCTTGTATGAAAAAGTAGATGTTTCTCAGTAGGGACTATCCTCAAGACTTAGATTATGGGTACATGATTTTTAAAAGCTGGGTGGTTTTCACTTGTAGATAAAATCCTAGGAGGTTGTCTTCATTTAGAAACAGAAGTCTGGAGGAATGAGATGAACATAGTTACGCTAGGTACATGTATGACTGCACATACAGTATGACTTTACATCATGTATAACAGAGAAATGAAAAGTTGTGTTCCTATTGTGTACAATGAATCAAAATGCATTCTGCTGTCATGTATAACTAATGAGAACAAATAAATAAAAGAAACAGAAGTCAACAGAAGAATGATCAGTGGGGAATGAAAGGGAGAGAGGAGAGATGGGATAGGGAAAGACAGTGCAATGAATCTGACCTAATATTCCTGTGTACATATATGAATATACCACAGTGAATCTCACCATCATGTTCATCCAAAGATGCTAATTAAAAAAATACAACTATGAGTAAATAGCAGAAAGACCAATAAAATAGTGGGAAGGAAACAGGGGGAGGGAGGAAGGAAGGAGAAGTGGATGTACTGGGGACAGAATTAGAACAAATTATAAAAATTCTTTTATAATTATGTCAAAATGAATTCTATTGTCATGTATAATTAAAAACAACCAATGAAAACAGAAGTCAAAATTAATGTTACAAATACAATTGTATTGCTTTTTTATGATTTATGAAACAAATATAGGAGCTAGAGTTTCCTGTACTCTGCAGTAAAGCAGAATCATTTGTGTCGCTGGTCAAAAATATCTTTGTCCTGTCCCTCCTGGCAGAGTACCAAATCTTTTGAAGTAAGATTTGGATAATTACCTTTTAAAACAAACTTTCTCACTTTTAAAAAAAGACTCATTATGATGCATAGTTAGTGCCATGAATTCTTTTAGAGCAAAATTTAAAGAAAACAAATTTTGGGTGCTTTCTGACATTTCCCTCATTCATCTTTAACTACCTAGAGTTACTGCTTAACATCATTTTGGCTTCTCCTGATTCTAAACAGAGCTAGAACCAGGTGCCTTCCTGGTTCCTCTAGATTTGTATAACACTTATATTTCAGAGCCTACATGGGCATCATCTAGTGATCGTTAAGCTTGACTGTATCATTTGAGACAATGAATTTAGAGCATTCAGAGTATGTCCTAGATATCCCGGGGTCCTGCAGACTGATATCCAGGGGTTCTGCAAAGTCCAAACTATTTTCATGATAAAGTCAATAAATGATTTGCCCCATTTAATAATACAATTAATGAATGATTTGCCCTTTATCGTTCCATTTTTTCATGGATGCATGTGATATCTCATCAAATTGAAAGGAGAAGCAGATGTGAGAATCTAGCTGTTATATACGAAGCTGAACATTAAATATGTAAAACAAAACCCACTTTTTTCTAATTAATTTTATTTTTGGAGTTTGGACAATAGAGTTGTTTTTTCTTAAAAAAACAATGGTTATTTATGCTAACAGGTCAAGCTTTATTATTGCTATATTAAATGAACAAATACTATTAAAAATATTAATTTATAATATAATAAATATATGGAGGAACAAAGTTTTGGGGGTCTATAATTTATAGAAGAGTAAAGGGGTCCTAGAACCTGAAAGTTTAACTGCTTCTCAAAACTCTTCTTTATAGAATATACCCCTTGTGTTCCTATATTTCAAAGCAAAAATCCAAAAGAAAAAAAAATAACACTCCCAAACAAAATTATCCCAATTTCTCAGTTTCTAGCACCTGTTTCTCTTAGGAAAAGCATGGCCATGTTGACCCTGTGACCACAGTGGTTTTTATCTTTTTCAAGGAGGCGTGCCCTAGCAGCCATCCCAGCTCATTCCTACTTACACTTCCAGCCAACACCTCTACATTCAATTAACGAAATCATTAAGGGAACTACTGACTTTCTACAGTAAATTCCCCAAGCTTATAGATTCCTTTTAGCATTTTACTTTTTAAAAAGGATGGAACATTTTAAACTTTTTCAAGCAGATTAGAACCATTTTAAAACACAGATACAACACCCCATCACCAATCAAATGAAGACCAACCTCTGTAGCGTGGCGTTCAAGGCTCTCTTTGACCTGGTCCCATCCTGCCTTTCTACCTTGTCTGTCACTGCTTTCCTCCAAGTAGCCTGTGCCTCGGATTTCTCAAAGTGGATCTTGATCCACCTGCCTCATAGTCACTTTTGAAGCTGATAAAATTCAGTCTATCCTGGACTTACTGAATTAGAATGCTAGCAATCATGCCAGATAACCTGCTCTTTGAACCGGTCCCTCCCTTGTGTGATTCTTAAATATTAAAGGTTGAGGGCTCTGCTACATCTACAATGAATTAGTCAGTGTTTTACAAGTAAGTTGCAGGCTTTTTCCCTCTCTGTCTCTGTTCACAGTATTCTCTCAAACTAAAGCACTCTGTCTCACTTTGTCTTGATTAAATTTTATGTTCTTTCAAGATTCATCCCAAATGCCACATTTTCCTCATAGTTTGCTTGTATATTCATCAAGATTGATTTAACAGCCCATTTCCTAGTTGTCCTTGTTTGAATTTCTGTAATGGTACTGATTTCATGCTATTTTCCATTTTAAAAAATGTCATTTACTCATTTATTTTATTGACATATAATAGCTGTACTTAGGCTTTCCGTTCTTGTCAGTGATTTGCATACCTATCCCTCATACCAACTAAGACTGTGTCTCATTTTTTTCTTCTCTGTGCATAGAGTCCATGAGAGATGATGATTTCTGGGTATAAGCAGCAATATATAAAAGATGAAGGTTAGCAAAGGATAGTCCATTATTTTTCATGGTTAAAAAAATGTTACCATGAATATGATCTTTTTTTTTTTTTTTTTTTGCTACAAACCAAACACAACACTGAAGAGGTTGTAACTATCTCCCAGTAGGTTGCTCCAGAATCTGAAGCTCAAAGACATTGTGATTTTTCTAGAGGAAGTTCAATGCAGAAATGTCAATTCACTGCAAAAGCATTTCAGATATTCAGTGTCATCAGAAGAGGTAAAATACATTAAAGCTGAGAAATTGATTTGCAATAATTACTGGCTTGCTCTTGAAAGTATCCTCTGGTACACATGTCACATTTATTTAGAGCTCCAGTATTACTTGCGTAGGATTAAAGACATTTAAAAATAAAACCAAAGGAAGGTTGTTTTCTTAGTTCAAGGAAACAATTCTCTCACAGAGTTGAGTGGATGTTGTTGCTGGAAGGATGTGGGTTGGTGATAGATTTGGCTGTTTGCTTCAGTTGTTGGTGGGCTCAGGCAGGTTGCTGGGCCACAGTAAGGCTGGTGATGATCTGGGGCTGCCAACTAGGAAGGAGGGAAAACAAGTGTGGGTTTTGGTGAATAAACTATAATCCACAGAGTACAGGCATGGTTAGTATGTGTCTTCATCTGAAACTCCCGCCCACAGTGCCTCTGTGTCTGCCTCCTTATTAATTCCAGGGCTGGGACCCTGCTGTGGAGGTTAAGGTATCTCCTGGCCACTTGGTGGTGGCATCATTAACAAACTATCAGTGAGGCAGATGTGGTGGAGGTGAAGGTGAGGAGCACAGGCGTATGGGGCCCTGGAACAGACACACCAAGGTGGTAACCAAAGTCCCCTCCTTTCCCCCACCCTGCCTTTGTTCTAAGGCCATCCTATTCCCCAGGATCTAGAGGGGATGGGAGGGAGCAGTTAGGGATGCTCATTGGTTGGACCATTGGAATGTTTCATTTGAAAAGTGTCAAAGGGCTCAGGCTGGAGAATATAGCCCATAGATTATATTGCTGAACTGTAGGGAAGGTGCCAGAATGGTGGCTCCAAGTCAGTGAGTTATTGAATTATTATTTAGAGAGACCTCCTTTGGATTCGTATTGGAGTGTCCTGGTTATTGCCATCTGGATCCTTCTACATGTGGCCAGTTTCATGACCACAGACTTTCCCTTGAATCTGGAAACAGCTGTTTTTCAAATACCATGACATTTGGGCATGTTTATGGAAGCTCGGTTGGAGAATAAAATGCAGATGAGAGGTGGCCTTCACACTGGAGATCAGATAGCTGATATGGCTTAGTGTGGCTGGGAGAAAATTTAGTTCTAGATCTGCTGGATCAGAATAAATCACCACCAAGGGACAAATGATTACAGTGATCTTAGCATTTTGTTTAGTAGCATTGAGGCTACCGATATTTTGGGTAATGCTTTGATTGAAGGACATAATTTAGGGTATATTGAAACATTGCCATGGGAGAGGAAAAAAATATAATCATGAGCTAGTGAAACTTTGAGGTATGCAGTTATTTTATTTACTGGGCTACACCATTCTGTGATACCCACTGTCCCCTTCAGGAGGACTTGAGTACCTCTTTGGGCCTGATGAGTTTATTTTCTGAGCAATATATAGAGCCTGAGGCAGGTTTTAGATCCTCACACTTCTTATTGGAGTCACTCAATTCTCTAAGATCTCCCCCAGAATCTAGGCATGAAAGTGGTGGTTAGGGACTATGGAAAGGCCAGGTGAGCTGGAATGGTGGTCCCACAGGTAAAGGCTGGACCATTCCCACCAGACTCTAGCACATTTCCCTTTGGTGAAGAGCCTGCTGCTACACCTTAACTCTGGTGTAGTGAGGGGAAGTAGCAGTGATGGCAGGAGGATAAAAAGAAGCCCTTTTTTTTATAACCAAGAAGTTAGATTAACAAAAATGCCAGGAGATAAGAATCATAAGCTTCCCATATATTTAGAAATCTCAATTGTGACAAAGTGGGGATCTTGACTATGTAAGCCAAGAAGTAGGCTCAGTGAGATCTGTTGAAATAAGGATTTTACTTCACATCTATTTGGTGTCAGGCAGCAAGCTGGTTGTGGAGTATGAGGCCAACCATGTTGTGCTTCTCCCCTCTGTGGCATTGTGACATTGTAAATAATGGATAGCTTATGTCTAGACTGGTCACCATGGCACAATTGCAAAGCCAGTGTCTGGTGGTGCTATTACTATGTAACCTGTGGGCAATGGCCCTCATGGTATAATATGAAATAGGATCGAGGCCCAGATATTAGAATAAATGTTGTGGCCTATTAAAGACAGTATGTACAAGTGTACATAGTAATTCTTCTGGAATTTGCTCATATCTGAGTAAAAGAGATAGAAAATCCCAGTGAAGAGTCTTGTATTCTGGCCAGAGCTTGGCCTGAAGGATGGCCTGAGTCTACCACCAGGGAGAACTGAGAGCTCTTGATATATCACCTTCAGAAATATTCCTGATCCAGATTTAGCCAGGTATGTCAATGAGAAGTTCGCTTCTCATGTGTGGATAAAGTAGTGCATCTCATGAAGCCAAGGTGCTGTCCATTGCCAGACACATCATGACTCTGTGCACCACTGAGAAGGAAGCAGCTGTCTTAGACTGTGTCATAGTGCCTAGCAATAATCATGACACTGTATTGGTCACAGAGCCTTCTCCTTCTGTTGGAGTTTTTTTTTTTTTTAAATGAATTTTTGGGGATTTAGCACTATCTCCTGCCTTCAGTTACATTATGTGACATTTAAAAGGCAATTATTTTGCATGTTTCCCACCAACATAATGTAACACACTTACATATTTGTAGGCATTTTCTTTTCTTAGTTTTCATGAACTCCAGGGTTTTGCTTTATAAGAAAACATGGAATTGTGGGCATTCCTCCAGAAATGAATATCTTACTGATTTATGGCATTTTACTGCTTTTTGTGGGCATGATAATTTTAGTGTCAGTGCTTTTTCTAGTGTGCACATTTGAATGATACTTATCCAACCTACTTAGTGCTAGTGACTTACATACTAGGGTGACTCTATGGCCAGGTAATGCTTGAACAAGGTCCAAGTTGACTCTTGTCATGGTATCTCATCGGCTAATGTCCCCTTTACTCTCTAAAGAGCCTCAATTTGGAAGATGAAATTATGTGGTCACCTTACACATACCTCAACCAAGGTGCCAGCAGCAATGGCTATGACTTAAGTTGCAGTGATGTGGGCGACAACAGCTGTGCCATCAGTTCTGCTCAGATGACAGTGACTGTGGCACAACTCCATTTGGAAATGTTGGATTGTGAAAACATACATATCTTAGAGTCCTGAACACAAGGAAGAACTTTTACAAAATTTATGTGTCTGTGAGTTCATTTCCCCAACCCTTTCCTCTAAAAAGAAATGCAGATGAGTTTTCATTCAGCCCTTCAAATGGGTCACCTATTGTATTTCTACAAGGAAAGTCACATTAAGGGGCTGGTGGTTTAGTGAGGGAGGCAGAAAAAATCCTGAGTACTAGAATGCAGTGTGAAAAGTGCTCTTTGGAGATTATTATCCCTGCCCTCCTGGTGTTCATAGTTCTGTACAGTGTTTCTTAACCATTTTAAAATTCAAGCTTCTTTTTGATAAACATAAAACATTCCCTTCTTCTAAAGATTCAGAAGTAGGCATCTTTTCCTCCATCTTTTCTCCTCTTCCCTTTTTCTTCTTATCACTGGGTAAGTGGAGGAAAGGGTTCTGCACAAATTAAGATAATGCAAAAAAAGCAGCATGGATCCCCTAATATTAATATAAATGTTTAAATAACTATGAGAGGCTACAAAGAGACTTAGAAAACAGGAAGGATCCTTACAGATGGATGCATTTAAGGTGAGTTTTGGTATGTGTGTGTGTGTGTGTGTGTGTGTGTGTGTGTGTGTGTGTGTGTTAGTATATGTTTTCTATGTATCCATCCTTCTCCTCTAAAATAAGCATCATTAAATTTTTTGTGTGTATTTTCCATAGTTTCTTTATGTATTTACTAGTAAATATAGATTCTTACCTTACTTTCAGCTTCTACCACACAGCACTTTATGTACACCATTCCCTTCTTTATTTTTCCTAATTACCTTAGGGACTATTCTTTAAAATTTCTTTTGCAGAGATGTGCTATCACTCTTTCAATCGGTTTTCTACTAATAAGCATTTAAGTTGTTCCCAGTCTTCTGCTATTACAAACATTGCTATCATAAATAATCTTAGATACCCATCATTTTATCTGTATGAAAGTATATCTGTAGGATAGATTCTTAAGGTAGAATTTCTGGATTAAAGGTTATGTGCATTTTAAATCTTTAAATGTAGATGTTACCAAATTACCCTACACAGTCCTTGTACCAACCTACCCTCTGCCATAGTGATGAGAGCATTCTGAGGGGATGCTAGCTTCCCACAACTGCACAGGCAGTGTTTGCAGTAGAGAGAATCATTCCTCATATACTTCCCACAGAGGTGTTCAAGAACCAATACCTGGGACCTGTGAATATGTTAGGGAACATAGCAAAGAGGAACTAAGGTTGCTAATTAGCCAATGTTAAGATAGGGAGATTTTTCTGGATTATCTATTGGGTTCAGTATAATTATAAGTGTCTTTAAAAGTGAAAGTGGGAGGCAGATGGGTGAGTCAGAGGAAGATGTGACTAAAGAAAGGATCAGTGATGCAACATTGCTGGCTTTGCAGATGGAGGAAGGAGGCCACAAGCAAAGGAGTGTGGGAAGCTTCTAGAAGCTGGAAGGGGAAATTCCCGTCACAGATTCTCTCCTGGAGCCTCCAGAAGGTACATCACCTTGCTGACACTTTTATTTTAGCTCAGATACACTGTTGTGGGGCTCTCACCCACAAAGCTGAAAGATAATAATTCTGTGTTGTTTAACCCTGTAAGTGTGTGTTTTGTTACAGCGGCAAAAAGGCAACTAATATCCTGGGTTATCAAATTTGAGGTTCTTTGCCAATCTAAAGGTGATGAACGTTGTCTCAGTATAGTTTTAATTTGCATTTCTCTTATTATCAAGAGACTGAACATCTTTTCGCTTATCTCTTTCCTTTTCTGGGAACTATCTACTTTTATATTGGGTTGATTGTGTTTTGTCTTGTCAAATTCTAGGAGTATTTGCATATTAAGATCAGTGCTTTATGTAATATGAGTTGCAAATAATTCTTCCATGTTTGTCATTCATCTTTTGACTTTGCTTATGGCTTTAGTATTTGTATTTTTAAAAAGCATATGTTTTTATTTATCTATCTTTTTTCTATGGTTTCTATTTTTTTTTTATTTAGAATGAGAAACATTTTTTCAAGCCAGGTTTATAAAGGAATTCATCCATGTCCTTTCCTTCCTGTCTCTCTCTGGCTTTCTTATTTAGTTCTCATATCCAACTGGAACTCAGATGACAAAACTATTTTGTGAATACTTTGTTTTTTCCCCACACAGATTTTCAATGCCACATTAATCATAATCTAAATAAGCATGTATATATTTCATACATTTCTTGGCTTTCTAAACCCTTGGCTTTCTATACTTTTTTGGGTTCGTTTATTAATTTGGTTCATTTTACTTTTACAAATAAGCATATTTTACTTGATTATGTTTTATTGCCAAAGTCAAATTTTATTTATATGTTTTTCCCATTTTTATTAAGTTTATTCCAGTTATTTTACATATTTTGTTGATATTGGAAAAGGACTATTTTTTCCCAATATATTTCAACTCATTGCTTTTGTACATGAAAGCTATTGATTTCTACATATTAATCTGAACATCCCTTCAAGTTACTGATTATTTTATTATTTACAGTAGTTTTAAGGTCACTTATATTGTTTTCATATATATAATTATATCATTAGTGGATAATTGAAATAAATTACATGTCCACAGAAAATTACCCATTTAATTTTGATTTTCAGATTTTTTTGTGTGCAGAGGTGAGCAAAGTCGACTATTGTAACTCTTTTAAATTCTTCTTTATGTGTGGTGGTTTCCCACATTTCTTTCTATTCTGTTGGCACTTTATTTTTTTTAAACTAGGTTTACTAGTGATTTTTAAAAGGATATAGTAAGACCTGTATTTTATACAATAAGAAATGTTTTTATTCGTTAGTTCTATTTTTAATTCATTATTTTGTGCTTCATTAATTTTTTTGGTCTATTTTGTTGTTCCTTTTATAAGTTTCTATGTTCTTTTTCTTACTTCCCTAACTCACTGCCTCATGCATTTGTTTTCCTCCTTCTCAGTTGACTCAAACTATAATCCTAAAAATTGAAATTTACAGACTGACCATAAATCTCAATGTCTTCACCCATCTGTGTCACCTGGAGTTTTCTTTGCCTGACATAGCTGACCCTTGTTGAAATTTTCTTCTTTTCTCTCCTAAGGCACTGCACACTTATGGTCTTTCAGATTTTCAGATGAGGCTGCTGCTTCTTTTTTATCCCTAAATTTCTTCCCTCTGCAGTTAAGTACATGATTTTTCTAAGGGCTGGCCAGCCTTGCTTCAAGTCCTTGTCCTTGGCAGTCTTGTGTTCTCTTATCCCTCTAGGTGTAATTCCCTGCAGGCTACTTTTGCATCCATGTCTTTCACTAGAAACAGCTTTTGAATTGTTACATTTTGAACTGCTTCTAGAATTACATTTTGAACTGTTTCTAGAAAGCTCCATGTAGGTCCTCTAGGAATTTAACTTAACATTTGAAACTGAACTCTCCTCTCCCTCCTCCCCACACCTCATCTCAACTCTGACTTCCATCCCATAGCAGCAGCACCGTATTTGGACTAGCTAAACCTTGAAAGTTCTGCATTGTTTTATTTCCCCTTTTCACTTTCAACTTTTTAGTTGTAAAGTCTCATCAGACTTGCCTCCAGTGGGGGTTTTCCTTAAAGCTCCTTATTTACACCCATTACCTGACTTCAGCCTATGTTTTCTCCGCCCCATTTGTGGTTTTCTCTTCATTTTCTGTGAATATCTCCATTTCAGTCCATCTCCATCAATCTCAGTGCTCAGACATTTATTGTCCAACTGGGAATCACAATGATTCCCCAATGCCCACAGTGAGGGAGGCTCTGAACTTCCTCAGAGCCTTCTAGTATTGTCACGAGCCATCGTAACATGGGTTGCATGTGGGTCATCGTGCATGGAAGTCTAGTGGATAGAAACATCTGGTGTCTGGGAATGACCAGTGGACATTTTCTTGAGTCAATTGCCCAGGAACAATGTGAATTTCTATCTTGCTCTGCCGTGGCCCACATAGCACATGGGATGGATGTGACCTGAGAAGATGCCAATCAACTTGTTGACTACTAGACATCAGAAAACAAGACTCTGCCCTTGAAACCTCATCCCTGCCTTTGATGTATCCCCTTAAATAAACCATGGGAGCTATCTTTTCTTTGTCCAGTTCCAGCACCCATGTGGACTAGATCTATCAGGGGCTTTGCTTTTGTAAATATATTTCTGAATATTTGTGTTTTATTATTTATTAATAATTTGAGACCCTAAGTTTAAGATGGCTACATTCTCCTGGGCAGGAAGAAGAACCCCCCCATTGAGACTCTGGCTGATGCCCTTGTTATTATATAATATCCTATACTGTTGTTCCCATTTGCCTCCTGGATTTCCTATATTTTTAATCTTTAGGCTTTGGTTCATGGTCCAATGGTAACTTTTTTTTCTCTTCCTTACCTACTGAAATTTTATTTATCCTTCAAATTCTATCTTATATGGCACTTCTTTTTCTGTGAAGACTTACCTGTTTCCTCATTTAATCCCTAAAGATCTCTCTGCTGTGCTTGTTTCCCTCCTTTGAACTACACATGTTAATTTGCTCTGTCTTCTCATTAAATCATGAGTTCTGGGAAGGACCAGAGTATGTATCTCCTGTGAAATAAGACTCAGAACCCTTTAAACAATAGTGCTCAAGTATTTATTGAATACAGAATTCTTTAATAGGTATTGAAGAAAAAAATGGAAGTGTACATGAAGGACTGTGCCCAGTACAATAGCTGGCAAACTTTGAAACTTTAACATGAGAGAAAATAAACTTTATTTTTAAGGCACTGTAATTCAGGGCCTCTTTGTTATAGCAGCTTAGCCTTTCAAATACAAAATGAATATAAATAGGAAAGTGATACATTAATCTATACAGAGGAAGGCCCATTCACTCATTGTTCTTTAGGGCATGCTAATCAGCTCCAAATAACAAATGAATAAAGACCTAGGGCTGACACTGTTATCCTGAACAAGTTTAAATCGTTTCTCAATAACCTGAGTATTTGCAATAGGGAGAGATCATAGTCTGGTAGCTGTGGCAGGGATCTGACATGGAGTAAAGAGTGGCCTGACATGACTCTGACCAGTAAAGCTATATGGCCACTGGCGAGACTAACCTTTGAGCTCACCTTAACAACAGGCAAAGAAGCCACATTCTCCCTAAGGATATAACCAACTCTGGAAATTGAATGTAAAGGGGAACCAAAATGGACAATAAAGAACATGGGTAGTGAGACTTTAGGGACTTGACCGTGCCGACTAATAGGAAGGTGAAAGAGTAAACTGTTATTCCAGATGTGCCTGAAGGGCAAGAATTCCTGAAGGTCAAGTGGGAGAAATAGCATTCTTTGTCTTAGCCTGAATATTGCAGCCTTGTAGGGACTGGGATGCCTGCAATGTAGATGTAGCAGAGCCCAAATACAGAAAGGAACATCTGGAGACTCATTCATAGAAAACATCCCAGAATAGATTCTTGAAGGTCTAGGGTTCTTTTTCCCCTAGCACAATGCTATCATGAGCAGACTTGGGACCAAGTTAGTACAGACTGGCCAGCATCCAACCTGGCACACCTGGTTGATACTAGATTTGGCTGCTTTCTGAATCTGTTCTTGTCCCCTTAGTCCTTTCCAGTCTGATCCTTTGAATCATTGGGATATCTCTACATCCCCAGTGTTCTAGAGGGGACGTGGGGCTGAGTAGTTAGCTGCCTGGTTTCCTGGGACTAGGTCCTAGTAGAATTAGCTACCCTGAATCATCATGAATTGGCTTCATCAGTTAATGGTCTCATCTGCACCTGAAGCCAAAAGCTGACCTTTGCTGTCCAGAATCCTAGAAATTGTTTTTAATCCTGTCCCCTCAGATCACATCTCCTGGCTACCTTTCTTTCCCATAGCTCTCTCCCTCCACATGCCTGATCTAGACTAGAGTTCTCTGGGGCGTTGAGGATACATGGACCTGACCTGACAATCTCTCTCCCATAGAAGTGCTCTGGTAAACTTGCTTGGTCTGGTCCCTTTGGGCTGCTCCTTTAAACCTGACAAGTCAGGGTAGACACCCACGAACAACAGCTCCTGAGATGGCAAGGAAGAGAGCACAGGCCTGCAAAGGTGCCACTGCTTCCTTCCATTTCTCTGATTTTTTTGCATAAACTCAGCAGCAACTGTTTTTTGGGAGAACAAATACTTTCCCCATGTCTTTCTTCTTTCTCTGCTCCTTCTTTGCCACCAATCTCTACATTAAGTTGCCCCCAGATGTTGAGTAGGATCTATATATCCAGGATGGTTCTAAATCCCGAGGAGAGACTTCAGAGAACATTCTACTGCAGAGTAAGTGACTGGAGCGTGGGACTTAGGTCTCCTGGATTCTAGCTCTTGTTTTGTGACTGCCACACTGGGTAAAACTTGAGTCCTTGAACAGGCTGGCATAAAAAAGACATGTTTTGATGCTGTATACAACAGGGGATGCAAAAAGAAGGCCTCCAGCATGAGTCAATTTTGCTTTCAGTTCCCTTTTCTTGCCTCAGATCACTGTTTTCTCTGCCTGGTATTCACCAGGGACATTCCTTTGGGAGTATTTTTAATTTCAACCACTAGGTGGTGCCTCAACCCTTTGTAAAAGACCAAAGGGGTTGCACTGACATCTGGGTTAAAAGCAAGGAATTTTGGGGAACTGCAGTGATATAGAAGCAATGTACTCTCTTCTTCCTGAAAATCCTGGAAGCCAACCTGAATTTTCCCTCTGTGAAAGGCTACAGAGGAGGCCATTTCCCCAACTTCCTGAATTTTACTGCAAATCAGTAAAGGAAACCTAGAGTGGTAATAGTGAGCACACAGAGGAAGCCCTCTATCTTGGGAGTTGTGGAGGGGTGGGGCACTTTTCTCAAGTTCAACAGAGACTGAAGACAGATGATTAAGGATACAGGCTGTGGAACTATAGGGTCTATATCCTGGCTTCACTTACAAACTGTGTAAACATGGACAAGTCATTTAATTTCTCTATGCCTCAGTTTCCTTATCTGCAAAATGGGGAGCAGGATGGGGAGCTATTTCAGAGTTGCTACATTGTGGTAGTGTAGTTATTGCTTATTATCACTATCCAGGTTAGATACCAGATCAAGCCAAGCAAACTTTGGTCTTTGGTAGGCGCAGTTTGCCATCTTGCTGGCCCTCATCAGATAATGCAAGTCTGCATTTTTTCCAGACTTTTTTAAAAGAAGGAAACGTGGTATGCCACCTGCCTTCAGGAATGAGACAGCTTTATTTCTGACCATAAAGCTGGTGCAATAGTGTTAGCGTGCTCCTCTCATCTTGAGCTCCTGTTGGCTATATCCTTGGAGGTGGAACCTCTGCAAGATACCAATAGTGTTCCAGCTCAAGGGTGGCGACTCCAGCCCCTCCCCAGCCCCACCAGCCTGCTCTTGGCACCTCCTCTTTTGTAACCATTGTTCATCTAACTTGCCTGCCTGCCTTCTTTCCTAACATAGCTGAATATTCTGCTAAATAGGAAACCTTTGAAATTAATTTGGTTTACAAAGGTTTATTCTGTGGCTGTGACATCAGTAAACTGTGCTGATGGGGATTGTTGGTGGAGTGTGCATCTTCACTTGCAGCAGCCTGGGAGTAGGAACCAGCTCTCTTCTCTGCATCTCTGCACAGCAGACAGTAGGGACTACAAACAAGTCAGTTCACAGAGTGACTGTTGAAGCTGCAGAGCTGTGAAGGGAGAGAATAGAGCGCCCTGGATACAATAGTCCTCTATTCTGTATCACCTTGTCAGATGGAGCTCACATCTCCTTAGGGGTCTACTGTGAACACCTATCCTCTGCTGATAGCAACTCTCTTTCCCTCTTAGATCTGCACTTTATGGACTTCAGACTGTCCTCCAGTTAGTGCCTCACTGACTGACTATTGGGGTTAAGTGGAGACTAGAGGAGGAGGGAAAATGGAGTCTTCCACAGGCTCAGGAATTTCTAGTCAACTGGCTGCAGGTGTCAGAGGAGGGCACCAAGGTCCTGAAGATCTGGGGATCTTTTTCCCCCCACCATCAGCTGTTAAGTTTCCTCAGCTTATGAAACAGTTCTTCCTTCCTGATCTGTTCACAGGATAAATGAGCTTTCAGGAAAGGAGAGAATTTCTGTCTATAAAACAAACATGTCTTATTCATTCCTGAAAAAGAGATTTGTGCTCTGGATTCTGTGGACAAAAAAGACAAAAAGTATTTCTTGTCTTTTTTTTTCTTTTTTTTTAAGTTTGTGCATTTCTGTTGAAATCTGCTAAAGTGGCCTTTTCCCTAAAACCCCTAATGGGCCCTAGGGCCAATAGTAAAAAAATAACAGGTGCAAACTTCCTTTCATTGTGAAGAGAGCCCTAAGCCTTGGAGGATCTGGGAAGCCACCCTTTCAGGCCTATTAGGAAGCAAGGAAGAGTTCCTTCTACCACCTACCACTTGCATCCCACCCCCACGTCTGTATACAACCAGGGAGGGGGTTCTAAAAATTATCATGTTGAAAACTAAGACTCAATGTGCTGATATTAAAGGCCGGCCTGTAGGAGATGATTAGGACATGAGGACTCCATCCTCAGGAATGGAATTAGTAACTGTGGCTCAAGGGAACTAGTGAGTCCTTTCTGGCCTTCCATCTTCTGCCAGTCATGGGAGG
This sequence comes from Ictidomys tridecemlineatus, assembly GCF_052094955.1. Classification (NCBI taxonomy): domain Eukaryota; kingdom Metazoa; phylum Chordata; class Mammalia; order Rodentia; family Sciuridae; genus Ictidomys; species Ictidomys tridecemlineatus. Next base: position 94,805,948 of record NC_135480.1, on the reverse strand, counting down.
ACACAGTGTCTGTTCCTCTTGCCATTTGAGAATGTAGTGAGAAGTCCCTCACCAAACACTGAATGCTGGGGCCTTTCTTTTTAAAAAAACATTTATTTTATAGGTGTAGATTGACACAATACAATGCCTTTATTTGTATGTGGTGCTGAGGATGGAACTCGGGTCCTGCCCATGCTAGGGGAGCGCTCTACTGCTGAGCCACAATCAATGCTGGGGCCTTGATCTTGGATTTCTCTGCCTTCAGATCTATAAGAAATACATTTCTGTTCTTAATAAATTGCCTGGAGTACTTGCTTCAGCAGCACATACACTAAAATGGAACTATACAGAGAAGATTAGCATGGCCCCTGTGCAAGGATGACATGCAAATTCATGAAATGTTCCATATTTTTGGGTCCAACCTAGATGCCCTTCAGTAGATGAATGGATAAAGAAACTGTGGTATGCATGCACAATGGAATATTACTCAGCATTGAAAGAGAATAAAATCATGGCATTTGCAGGTAAATGAATGGAGTTGGAGAATATAATGCTATGTAAAGTTAGCCAATCCCCCCAAACCAAATGCTGAATGTTTTCTCTGATATAAGGAGGCTGATTCATAATGGATATGGGTTGGGGGAGCATGGGAGGAATAGACAAACTTTAGATAAGGCAAAGGGGAGGGAGGGGAAGGGAGGGGGAATGAGGGTAGGAAAGACAGTGTAATAAGACAGACTTAAATACATGTATGAAAACATGAATGGTGTGACTCTATGTACAACCAGAGATATGAAAAATTGTGTTTTTTATTTGTGTAATATGGATTGAATTGCACTCCACTGTCATATATAACAAATTAGAATAAATAAAATTTTAAAAAAATTTAAAAGTGCCTGGAGTAAGGTATTTTGTCATAGCAGCACAAATAAGACTATGACTGGATAAACATGGAAGAGGGGGGAGAGGAGACATTGGCATGTTGGGCTTGTATTGAGAAGTTATTTCTTCTCTTTCCCTTGACCGAGGAGTAAGATATACATCCTCTTCCCCAAGCCACGTGAGAGGAGACACTATGTCGAAATTAGAGGTGACTTTCATAAAAGGAGATTGGCATCTTGGTCCCCAGTAGGATGATTTGCTGATTTTCCATGTACCCCCCTGAGCAGAGGAAGGAGAATTGGGAGACAGTATAAGCAAGATAAAGGATGCAGGCATCTCCTGTGGGCTTATAGGCCACAGTGGAAAGTTGAGTCACTTAAAAGAGTGCCTAACAGAGCTGGAGGCCCTGATGGTGAGTTGTCATGGTGCTGTAGGAAGTGCCCCTAGAGTTAGAAGCTGTGGGAAGTGGAGAGGCAGAATGGGAACTAGATGTCCTGAGTTAGGGACATGTACCCAGCTGAGGCCTGGGAGCCCTGAGGAGAACTCTCACGTGGACTCCTTGAAAAAAGCAGGTATTTGAACATTAACTGCAGGGAGTGCATTTGCAGCTAGTCAGTGTTACCCTCAGAAGCAGAGCAACCAGCTGGGAAAGGGGTGGGTTAAATAAGAGACACCTGGAACTCTGCCTCCTTTCTGCCAAGACACTGGAGAAACATGGCCTTGAAGAGAGGGTGGAGGAAGCAACTTGGAGCCTCTGTGTCCCTTCCTCTCTCAACTCCCCAGGTCTCAGCACAAAACTGTGCTAAAGGGAGGAGAGGATGTGGTATCAAATTTTAGATTAAAGTTTCAATTGGACTGAGTTTTAATAATGGAAAATAAATGTCAAAGTTCTGAAATTTGCCTAGGATATCATTAAGGGATGCAGAGGGCAGATTGGTTTGAACTTGGGTGAAGGCAGTAATTAAAGAAAAATGAAAGTGCTTCATGTTCATATGCCACTGAGCTGAGACAGAGCAATGTGCTGGTTACAAGCCTTTTGAACATGCTTTGTCCCCAAAGAGACACCTGGCATCATTAAAAGAAAAAATTATAATAATAATTGGAGATATTTTATAAGCAAGAAATTATAAAACTTTCTGGATGAAAACATAATTTCTAACATCAATATCTTACTCCAAAGCAATTTAATGTCACTTGTGTAGGTCTAAAAAGATTTTCATGCTCTTTGAGGTGAGAGTTGTGGATGAAGATTTTGGATTACTGCCCTAACCTTCCTTTGCTTACCTTCTTAAAGCAGATTCAAAATTCCCCATGGAGCCTAAAAATCAGATCAATTAAAAATTTCTCAGAGAAGAACTGGGTATTGGATCATCTTTAGAATTATTCTAGAATCCACATCTGTCTCTACTGATTCAATTCAAATATTAGGTTTCTAGAAGCTCTAATTGTTCTTTTAGGACTAGTGGATCCACACAGAGCTATAGTGCCCATTCTCCTCAACCAGTAACAATGTGCCTCCTTGGTGTGGATTACCACCAGGCATGGTTCTCTTGGCTGATGATTGCTTCCCTTGCCTGGTCACTGACCACTAATGGTGACATTACTCTGCCTGAGATACCCTCCTCTGTTGCCCCTGACTATGACATCATCTTTGCCTAACTTATTAATGTCTCTTGTTTGACCACAATTTTGATTATGCCTATTAATCTTTCTTGGTTGAACATTTTCAAATTGTACCTTTTCCCCCCCAAACTATTTTGCTTTTAAAGAACATGACATGGGAGGTAAATAAGGGTAATGGTTTTTGCAAAGGTTATAGGGTATTGGTTGGAAAGCATTTATGGTGGGACTGTAGCTTGAAGTATTAATTGGTATATTTCCTATGTTTAATATATCTTTCTCCTTTTGAGGCCTCATGGGTACCCTGGGCTGTTATTCCTTTCCTGTTCCACACAGAAGCAGACACAAAGACTCAATGCTGATGGACTCAATGGAGAAGAAAAGACCCTGATGCATGCTTATATTTAGCTAGAGTTTTCCATTTCCAAAGGTGAGGTAAGCCTTGAGCCAGGGTGAAGGAAAGAGGATGTGTGTGTGTCAGGGGCCAGGGGTGGGGGAGTGCCAATTAGAGTATTCAGAGTGTGGAGGGAAAGATACCAGCCATGGTGAGGACTGGGGGTGGAATGAGCGGTTGGTCTGTTGTACCCATCAATCCATTGTCTGTGCACAATGGGTTTCCCATAGTCCTGGATCCTTGTCAGTCTTTGAACAATTTGGGCCATCTTGTATGAGAAAAACTGCATCCCTGGTCAAGGAAGAAGCATTCAGAACTGAAATATTTTCATTATTACTGATTTAGGTATGAATGGAGTTGGTTTGCTAGCTTGTGGTTCTAAATAATGCATTTCACTTGAATTTTAAGCTCTGTGCCTGCCAAGTATAAGGGGACCAATCTTCCAACTAAAAATGTTTTTATTACAGAACCAAATAAATTAGGAGGTACAAAATAATATTTTACCTGGATGATGTGTTATGATAGTATATTTGGATGTCAGTTTGCTTTGAAGGCAACATTTTTCATTCCATTGATCTTCAGCATTGGATCTTTCTGTGGTCTGCGATGCCAGCTTTGCAGATGGCTACTAGTGACCTAGCTGGAAACCCACAGTCTCAAATTCTGGCTCCAAATTTTATGCCCTAACCTCAGATTCATGCTTGATTGCTTTTGTAGAATTTAGTATATATGGATACATCTCTAGGTCAGCTACCAGTATTTCTTGTCAATTTTAAGATAAAAGTTTGTGTGTGTGTGTGTGTATTACAAAGACGTAGAAGATATAGCCCTTGAGAAATTTATCATCTAGTTAGAGTGTAACATATAAAGTTAGTAGATTTCTATTTATTATTGTCCATGGCTAAGCTATCTCACAAATATTTATTGATATCTATATCTATCTATCTATATCTATCTATCTATCTATCTATCTATCTATCTATCTATCTATCTATCTATCTATCTCAGTGCCTTAAAATTGAAGTTCCAACTGAAGCAACAGATGCTGTTTACCAAAATGAGATGTGAGGAAAAAATACAGGAATTTTAAAAGCAATGGGTAAGAATGGTTTCCTGACTCCTGAATCACCTAGTCAGATCAATTGGGATCAAAGTATAGGAGTTAGATTTTGTGAACAGAATTCATTAGAGAAAGCTGAGCTTTGCTCTCAGGGTGTGTGTGTGTGTGTGTGTGTGTGTGTGTGTGTGTGTGTGTGTGTGTGTGTATGTGTGTGTGTATGTGTGTGTGTGTGTCTGCACATGCCTGCTTCTTCACTTCCAACCTAAGGGGGAGTACAGAGGCTTCAAATGATCCTTCAGAATGTCCACTGTGTTCCTTATAGGTAGGGATACTTCACAAAAGGAAAGGCAGCTATAGCAGGAAAGACAGTGGGAAGTCCTGGATTTCTGTGGACCAGCTATTGGCTCTGACAGAGAGTGAGCATAGTCCTTTATGTGCTGCCCAGAAGGGGCTGCCTGGCTGGAGAGAGGAACCAACAGGACAGCTAAGAGCCAGAGATGAGGGGAGATGAAGAGGCGTGCGTGGCCTGGGCACCTGAGGTGACAGGGGCCCTGCAGGTCCCTCCAAAGACTCCAGGTAAATACCTTTGAACTTGAAGCAAGTGGGCTGTAGAACCTGATATGAATTTGTAGTAGTTTTATAGATAAACAAGAACTCCTGGTTGTGGCTATGCAGACTTCTGCCCATCACCTGCTTTAGCCCACTTGATCCAAAGCAGATAGGTGGGGTGAAGGTCAGCAGAGAGTGAGGAAGAGCTCATTTTCTCTGCAGTCATGACAGCCCTTACTAAGGATGGGGGAAGCACAGTGGTAGAGGGCAGTGATGAGAACACACATTCAAGTCACCTTGGTTCAAACTGCAGCTTTGACCGCTGGAAGGGAGGAATTTGTTTTCTCCATGATTTTTTTTACTCTCCCATAGAGAAGGAGTGCTGATAGTATGCACACCATCAGGTCCTTGTTTTTGTTCTTTTTATTAAAATTTATTTTTGTAAAATTTGGATAGTACAGATATTTCCAAATATCTCACACCATTTTCCTTATTTTAATATAATATTAATATTGTATATTTGTTACAATGAACCAATATTGACATATTATTCTTCACTAAGGTCCACACATGATTCAAATTTCCTGCACATTTACTAACGTCCCTTTTGTAGTCCAGGATCCCAATCAAGACACCATTTTACCTTTAGTTGCTGCATCTCCTTAGGTTCTTCTTGGCTAATGTAGTTTCTCAGACTCTCCTTGTTTTTGATGACCATGACAATCTTGAGAAGTACTGGTCAGGTGTTTTATAGGATATTTCTTAATTGGTATTTATTTGATATTTTTGTCATAATGAGACTGGGGTTGTATTTTTTTTCCTGGAAGAAAGACAACAGAGTGCCAATTTTCATCACATCACATCAAGGGTACATATTATCAATGTGACTTATTACTAATACCAATCTTGTCACCCTATAGCTAAAGGTATTGTTTGTCAGATTTCTCCACCATCACAGGTTATTTCTTTTTCCTTCTTTCCATAGTGTACTCTTTGGAAGAATTCATTTTGTGCAATCTACCTTTAAATGGGAGGACAGTTATGTTCCACCTCCTTGAGGGTGGAGTATTTGTATAAATTATTTGGAATTTTGCACTGGAAAATTGTCTTTTCTCTGCCATTTATCCATTTATTTCTTTTTATCAGTATAGATTCATGGATATCTATTTATACTTTGCATTATAATCCCAAACTACCCTATTTTAAAATTCAAATTATTCTAGCTTTGACTTCAGGAGGATCCTTTGTTGACTGCTGCTTTTCTTTGACATACTGTTGTCATTGTGTGTGTGTTTCTTTTTCTGTTTTCTTGAGCATTTCTTTGTTTTCTGGTACAGGATGCTTCATGCTCATCTTGTATATTCCCTGCTTCAGTTCCATAATTTCTATAAGAATCCTTTTATTGGAAGGTTTCTTTTATTGAGGTATAGTGTTAGAACTTAAGTTCTCAGTGTAAGTGTGGTACTTGTGACTAGCTGCTTCTAAACCCTCTCAACTGACAGAACAAGAAAATATGTGTATCCTAACAGTATGTGTATGTTGTGTGTGCATAACCTTTTATATCTACATTAAGCTAAACATGAATAATATCAACGTCTCCAACTCTAATCTATTACCATGTGGATCACTCTAGCTTCTTACTCTTGCTTATTCATAAACTCCCACACCAACAGTGGAGAAAACTAGCTCCTACTATCTGCCATCCATTTACTTAATTGTTCATTTATAGCATGCATATGTAGTTCTTCAGAATTGTTAATTATAGCTCTATGGGAAACATCTTTTTCTTATTTTTTGTTACCGGGGATTGACCTCAGGGGCACTTGACCACTGAGCCAAAACTCCAGCCCTATTTTGTATTTTATTTAGAGGCAGGGTCTCACTAAGTTGCTTAGTGCCTTACTGTTGCTGAGGCTGGCTTTGAACTCACCAACTTCCTGTCTTAGCCTCCATGCTGCTGGGATTGTAGGTGTGCATCACTGTGCCTGGCTTGGGAAACATCTTTATCAATTAGAGTACAGTGTTTATGTACAGTTCCTTTTGCATTGAGTCTTACGACTCCACTCATTTCCAAAATAGGGCAGCACTGTTTTACCTAATCCTTTTCAGTGAGGTCATTTCATACATTTTATGAATTTCTTTTGTTACATTTTTCATCTGAGTTTCCCTTGACCTCCTTAATGATTTTTAACATGTACATACATTTAAGTTTACTGTTTGTGCTATAAAGTTCTGTGTATTTTGAGAAATGCCTAACATCATGTATTCACATTTATAGTATCAGTAGTTTCACTGCTCTACACAATTCTCCTGTGACTACCCAAACCTTGGAAACTAGTGACATTTTAATCATTGCCATCTTTTCCCCTTTTCTAGAATGTGTATAAAAGGAATCACACAATAGGTAGCCTTTTCATACTAGCTTCTCTCATTTAACAAAGTACATTTTTAAAGAGTCATCCATGGATTTTGGTTTCTTAATAGTTCAGTTCTTTCTAAATGAATATTTCATTGTCTGCAATTTGTTCACTTAATCATCTATTAAAAGAGACCTTGGTTACTTCCAGTTTTTGATAGTCTAAGTAGAGCTGTTATAAAGATTTATGTTTGGTTTTTGTGTAGACATATTTTAAACTCAGTTGGACAAATACCTGGGGTCATATAAGACTATTTGACTTTGTAAGAAATTGCCAAACTATCTTGCACTGTGGTATTCCCACCAACAGTATGTGACAGTTCTTATTATTTCACATTCTTATCAGCAATTGGTATTGTCAATTTGGGATTTTAGCCATTCTAATACTTATGTAGTGGTATTTGTAATTCTCTAATGACAAATAATGTTGATCATCTTTTCATATGCTTGTTTGTCATTTACATATCTTTTTGGAGAAGTCTCTGTTTAGATTTTCTGTTCATTTTAAAATTAAGTTGTTTATGTTCTTGTTGAATTTTAAAAGCTCTTTGTGTATTTTAGATACAAATTCCTCATTAAATATGTTATTTTGAAAAGATTTTCACCCAATTTGTGGTTATTTTTCATTCTCTAAGTTTCTTTTTTCACAAAGCAGAAGTTTTTAATTTTAATGAATTCCAACTTATCTGTTTTTTTTTTCTTTCATGTATTTTGCTTTTGATGTTGTATCTAAAAGCAAGATCAACTAGATTTTTATCTTGTTTTCTTCTAGAAATTCTGTGGGTTGCCTTTTACACATGTCTGTGATCTCTTTTGAGCTAATTTTTGTAGAAGGCATAAAGTCTCTGTCTAGGTTTCTGTTTTTATATAGATGTTTAATTATTCTGGGACTATTTGTTCAAAAGACCATCTCTCCTTTGAATCACCTTTTCTTCTATTTCAAAGATCATTTGACTCTATTTGTGTGGAGTCTAGATCTGAACTCTATAATATTCTGTTGGAATCTGTTCTGACCCATGTTTTTAGGCTTTCAGCAGCACCATGTTGTCTTGATTATCGTAACATTTCAGGTTATTTTTAGATAAGATATGCAGAATAGTTTCTTTGTAAGAAATACATGAATATGAGGTGTTATTAGTTGAGTGGAGCATGAAAGGCTGAGTCTTAGGCTGACTGGACTCTTTCTTAATCTACGAGGTAAGATCTTAAATGTTCTGAAATGGCTGGGGCAGTGTTTATCACCTTAAAATGAGGAGAAAACTTATGAGACCTGCTGAGTTTTCATCAGTGCAGGGGCAAAGCTTCATTCACTGAAGAGTTTGAAAGAGCATTGAGAGGCAGAAATAAGGTTGAATTTTAATGAAAACCCACCCAATGGGCTTGTTAAAGATATGTGCTACATATAAAATGTGTTTGAACTCATATAACATTTAAACAGTTATTTCATGGGGATTTGGGTTAACATGGGTCAAATCATGTCCCCCAAACATTATAAATATATTCATCAAGCAAGTCTTTGACATGCCTCATAAAATATAATAGTTGAATTATAGGGATCTATTTTCTGGTACCAAATTTAGAAAGGAATTATGATGTATTTCCTTTTCTTAATATTGTAGTGATTAACCTGGATAAAATGTAAGTAGTTCCAAATAACATTTATTTTATTTTCTTAAATAGTATAAACTTTAGCTTGCCTGAGTAACATTACAGTCTATTAATTACCAGCCACTTCTTAGTATTTGTAGTTTTTCCAAACTGTGGGTCTAACACTATATTAATTATGCTTTGCATTGCAGAACACAGTAATTATTTAAGAAATTTTCTATCTCGTGTCTAATTTTGTGTCTGGGAAAGAATTATGATGTGCATTGTGCTTCCACTGCAGTTAGAGGATGTCAGCAGTGGTATTCTTGGGAGATACTTATGTAAATTCCAGTGTTGCCTATAAATTTTCTTGTCCAGTGGGACAAATGTCAGTCATTAAGAATTCACCCACAACATTGAAATAGCTCAGAAACAGTTAAGCATTTGCTCAGTAGTTAGTCTGATTGTTTTGCATCTTTCCTGTTGGAATTTGCTTCGTAAACCTACTTAGGCCAGGGTGATTAGTTAGCATGGATCAGGGGTTGGCTGACTTTTTTCTAAAAATATCTTAGGTTTTTTTGGGCCATACAATCTCTGTCTCACCCACTCCGCTCTACCACTATATCATGGAAGCAATCATAGATAATATGTAAACTAATGAGTTGAGTCCTGATAAAACTATATTTGCAAAAGCTGCCAGCATTTGGCTTGCAAGCTATAGTTTGCTGATGTCTGGCATACAGAATAAAATGTCTACTTCAAATTTCTTGATTTGGAAGTTAAGTGGAATTACATGTAATCTAGTAGGCAGTTTATAACCTACAGACATAGATTTATATTGCATGCTTTTGCTATCAGTCTGTCAGTCAGAAATAAAATTTCCAAAATATAAGATTTTGTTCTAAAAATTTAGGGGATATTTGGAATTCCAAAGTTATTCCAGGTTTCAAGAGTAAGAATGCCATTTGTGTGTTCAGAAGGAAAATCAAAAGAAAGGTAAATTCTGTCCTGGTGCACATGAGCCCTGGAATCAATTCACTCCTCAGTTGAAGTGGTCCACATTTGGTAATGGCTCACCCTCTCAAGGGAGCTCCTAGGAACTGGATTATTCTGGGACATTACAGAAGAACAGGAACTAGACACACATGCAGCACTTAAAAAGGGATGAACAGACCCAAGTTTACATATTTTCCTCATAGGCAATAATGTAGCCTGTCAGTCACAATGTATTTATCTTTACTTTTGAATAAATTACCTTATTTCCTAGCCCGGGATGGATCAGAACCAGCCAATTAGAAAAAGGTAACAGGAAAGCAAGCAGCTTCTCGGGGCTGACATCCTGAGATCAAAGGAGTACAGGAGCTTAAAACATGGCGATTTCAACCCCCCCTAGCCCTGTGCTAGTTTACTATTGGGATAAGCAGTCCCTATGTACAAATAACTATTGATATGGGTAAAGATAATTATGAAGTATGGACTAGATCAATCAGACCTTCTGTGGAAGTGAAAGGATACTGGCACACGTGTGTTAGTGAACAGATGTTACTTAAGGCCAGTGAAGCCAACTGAAGTGATGGCTTGGGATGGCTATGAAAAAGAACAGCTTTCCGGAGAAACATCCACCAATTGTTTCACAGCCCAAAGTGTATAAGGAACTCTGACAACGTATGTTTCCTGGAGAGGAAGGTGGACAAGGATCCTCAGGAATTACAAGGCAAAATGAGATTGGGAGCCTAACTGATCTTGACCCCAGGTTAGCACAAAAACTTTAATCATATTCTGTCTACTGCCTTAAGAGAGGGAGAAAAACATCCAAATGTGTAATAGCTTTCCAAAAATGACTCCAATCCAAGTGGTTAAAATTATAAAAAGAAAAGTCTTGGCACTTAAAGGCGTAAAATTATTTGAAACACTTCATTTCACAATGATGTTGAATAAATAAAGCATTACTCTCCTTAAGTAAGGCCAGGTGTAGAAACAAATTACTTTTTTTTTTTTCACTGAACAGTTTAGAGATTTGTACTTGCATAAGATTGTTTCCACGTAGTGCAAAGTATAGTGGGGATTTGACTGTTGTTTGGTACTCATGGTCAATATTAAATACTCAAAATAATTTATTTTTCACATGAATTAATTTCATGCAATTTTTAATCTTAGATACCTAATACCAGTGAAATTGATTGAATAACTGCCAAACATCTTTCCCTTTTCCTATGTACGCAACATTTATATTGCTAGGGGATATTTGGAATTCTAAAGTTATTCCAGGTTTCAATTTTGTTGCCAAGAAGAATTGGCTGAACATTTTTTTTTCCTTTTTAAAAAATGTACCTGTTACTAAGGTTTAACTCTTTTAGCTTATTTGTTTCATGTCCCTTCTCTTCTTTTTGAGTGTAGTTGATAAAGTGTAATAGACATAGATGAATCCATCTGTGCCCATCTCAAATCCCACTACCCTCTTTTTTCCTCTAGATAACCATTATCCAATTTCGGTTTTTGTTTGCCTATGTATTTTAATTGCTATATACTATTATATTCTATGAATAAGCCATAATTAATTTACCAGTTCCTCATTGATAGACATTTAGGTTGTTTGTGTATATGAATACTACTGAAATCAATTTTGCAATGTTTTTCTTCTTGTATGTGTGGGTATATATCTAGAGATAGCATTTCTAAGTATGTTTATCTTTGGCCTGGCTATTATTACAATCTTCTTCTCCATTGTGGCTGTACCAAGGTACTATTCATCAGTGCCTGAGAATTCTATTTTTAAAATTTGTTCTAATTAGTTATACATGACAGTAGAATGCACTTTGACACATCATACATAAATTGGAGTATAAATTTTCATTCTTCTTATACAATCATACTAGTCATATATGCGCATAGGGTAATAATGTCAGATTTATTCTTTCTACCCCCAGACCCCCTCCCCTCCTTTCATTCCCCTCTGCCTAATCCAAAGCACCTCTATTCTTCCCTAGCCCCTCCCCCTCATTGTGAGTTAACATCCACATATCAGAGAAAACATTAAGCCTTTGATTCTTTGGGATTGGTTTATTTCACTTAGCATGATATTCTCCAGTTCCATCCATTTATTGGCAAATGCCATAATTTCATTCTTCTTTAAGGCTGAGTGATATTCCATTGTGTATATATACCACATTTTTCTTTATCTATTCATCTGTTGAAGGATACTTAGGTTGGTTCCATACTTTAGTTATTGTGGGTTGAGTTGATATAAACATTGATGAGGCTGTGTCACTATAGTATGCAGATTTGAAGTCCTTTGGGAATATAAAGCAAGGAGTGGGATAGCTGGGTCAAACGGTGGTTCCATTCCTATCTCCATAGTGCTTTCCAGAGTGGTTGCACCAATTTGCTGTACTAATGTATGAGCATACCTTTTCTCCCACATCCTAACCAACATTTATTGTTGCTTTTATTCTTGATAATTGTCATTCTGACTGGATTGAGATAAAAATCTTAGAGTAGGTTTGATTTGCATTTCTCTAGAGATTTTGAACATTTAAAAAATATATTTATTAACCAATTATATTTCTTCTTTTGTGAAGTGTCCATTCAGTTTCTTTGTCTATTTATTGATTGGGTTATTTGCTTTTCTGGTGTTAAGGTTTTTGAGTTCTTTGTTTATCCTGGAGATTAATGCTCTGAGGTGCATGTGGTAAAGATTTTCTCTCATCCTGTAGGGTCTCTCTTTGCATTATTGATCGTTTCTTTTGCTAAGAAGAAGCTTTTTAGTTTGAATTCATCCTATTTATTGATTCTTGATTTTACTTCTTGTGCTTTATGAGTCTTGTAAATCCATATCATCAATGAACTAAATATTGTCAGGCTTATAATTTTGAAATGTTTGCTAGTTTGATAGGCATCGGAATGAATGGGTTCTATTCTAGTTAGAATTTGCTCGATTACTAGTCACATTCAGCACCCTGCTACAATACTTTTGCTTCCTTTAGGTCATTGTTGAGGTCCAGAGAATGAGGAGGAGCTGAGGTACCCAACATTTCCATGGCAGGAGTTGAATTCTTAAAAAAAAAATGAGGGAGGGAAGGAGACATTGAGAAGCTATTGGCAGTGATTAGAGGGCGAAGGTGGTGAGATCTTCTGAAAGAGAGCTTGGTTTGGTTTTAACTTAAGGCACAAGGAGAAACAAAGCCTATAGGAGAGTTTGTTAGATGCACATTCAGAGAAAAAGGCAAATAGGGAGAAGTATGGACATGGGAGCTTGGGAAAAAGAGCTGTGAGGACTAATGGGCTCCACGCTGGCTTTCCTCACAGGAGGTGGGAAACCTGTTACGGTAGGTAGGTGCTCCCTGGAAGTCTGACAGCACCTACCTAGAGGTATTAGGCTTGGTGCTCTTCCTCTTTTTAGGGTCCCCAGAACAGAAGATAGTCATAGTCAACCTTATCCTATGCATTCAGCCCTCTGTAAGACCCAGCTGTCTGCATCCCTAGAAACAGAGCCAGGATCACTTGATAATCCTGTTTCCAGAGTAGGGCTCACAACAGAAATTCAGAATTCAGAACTAAAATTCTCTAAAGAGTTTCTCTAAAACATATTTTTAAAATGTCTCTCGTTTAGCTACATAATGATGAAGTTGTATTTTTTTGTTTGTTTTTGTTGTTTTTTTTTTTTGGCTTTGCCTTTATCAAAAATCTCGCTGGGAGATATTTTTATTATTTAAATGTCTTTCCATTGGGATTCTATTCTATACAAACATCAGTTTTGAATAAATTGTGGATTGTTCTCCTTCATGTATTGCATAAAGTATGTTTGTTTCATACACATTTATCTACAATTAAACTGATATATTTTGGAAAATTTGTTACTGAGAATACTCTTGATGTTTATATAAAAATCTAATTTATGCATTTTTACAAAAATTCATGCTTATGACAAAACATGTTTTCTTCTGTTGTGAAGCCTCAAATATATAATGGCAAAGCAACCATAGCTTTTAAAAATGCTTAAGTCATAAGTTATCTAAATCAATCATAATTTGGGGGGAACTGGTGAAGACTTCTCAAAGTTACAAAAGAGTCAGTGATGAGTTAAAGCAAAGAAATTAAGGCTGGAATGGATTTGGCCCAGTGCCTCACATCCCATTGGAGCATGAGGACTCTGCCTTCATGAATGGGATCAGTGTCCTTATAAAAGGGCTGGAGGGAGCCCATATGCCCTCTCCACCCTACACCTGGTGGGGACACAGACAGAGACGCCATCTTTGGAGCAGACTGGAGCCCTCCCCAGACACTGAATCTACTAGTACACTGGTCTTGGATTTTCCCAGTCTGTAGAACTGAGAAATGAATTTCTCTAGTTTATAGATTACCCAGCCTAAGGTATTTTGCATTAGAAACCTGACCAGATTAAGACAACCCACCCAGGACTTTATTTTCTTTGGTTATTCTGTGATAGTGTGTTAGAAATTAGCTTGTCATTATAGATGAAGATGAGCCATGGCTGTATGAACTTAAATATGGCCTATTTCAAATTATAAACACTTCAGAAGTAATATCACAGGATCTTAGAATTCTTGGCTCCTTAAAAATATTCATAAACAAGTAATTGAGCCATAGTTTTAGTTGGTGAAGATTAGTAGCTGCTACCTCAGAGGAGCATGATGGTTGAGGAGATCAAGTATTTCAGCTTAATGTATCCTTTTTAAACCGACTTTACTAATAAGTCCATACAATTTGCTTCAGAAGCAAAATATTTACAAACTGCTTAGGAATTACTGGAAATACGTCAAATGGCCTACGTGTGCCACATGAGTCCTTCCATGGTAGTTAGCAGTGTTTTGAGAAAGAGAAACAATTCAATCCCAATTATATTTAAATCCACATTTTAATGAGTCCTGCTATGGTAGATTCTATTATGTTTTCTCCAGAATTTAGATTTTTGCCTAATAATTATATTCCAAAAACTTTGACTTTGTTTTTTACTAGCTAACTATAGCTCAAGGAATGTTGACCTAATTAATTGGTGGTTATGGATTGTTGACTTGGTTTATGGGTCATTGCTTTGGCAGATATTTTTTAACCTCTTCTCTGAACTAACATGCAGAGATTTTTATGAATTTCCAACTCTGGCAAAGGCAGCCTCGGCACTGTGATTTTTTATTCAGTCCATCATTCAGGTGTCTGTTTGTTTCATCAACCATTTATTTTTGTCTTCTATGTTTCAGGTGCTCTTGGTGCTACAGATGCAAAGATTAATGATGTTTAGGCCTTGACCTTGGATACCTCACAGTCTAGAGGGAGATGTGAACGTGCTCACAGATTTATTCCAGCAGAGTAGGATAAATGGATAGATAAATAGAGTAGGATAAATAGTAGGATAAATTATCAAAATGGGAAGAAAGGGCCAGGGCTGTGCACAGGAGGGAGGAAGCAAGTTTTGAAGGACTATAAGGGAGAGCTAAGCAGTGGAATTAAATATAAAGATGAATTTCTGCAACCATCTAGGAACTGGTTACAAGTTCAGTATGGTAGGAGTATAGTGTACAAAAGGGACTTTGGGGAGATAAAGTCAGAAAGGTATTTTGAAGATTGTATTAGCTGTGCATTGCTGTATAAAATATTATCTCAAAACGTAGTGGCTTAAAAACAATAAATTATTTCACCATTTCAAGGTGAGAAATTGGGGAGCTGCTTAGCTTGGTTGTTCTGTTTCCAGATCTTGCATCAAGTCTGGCTGTCACCTGAAGATGTGACAGAGCTGGAGAGTCTGCTTCTAAGGTGGTGCACTCACATGTTTGGAAAGTTCATTGCTGGATTTTGGCAAAAGACCTCCATTTCTTATCTCTTGGACCATTCTAGAGCACTGCTTCAGTGTCATTGGGACTGGCTACTGCAGGAACACATTGTGAAGTGCATTGTATATATAGCTCAGGAGTTCGAATTTTAAAAAACAATCCTGAGGAAGGTGGTGGAGTTTGTTATTTAAAATAACATCTAACAATCCTGAGGAAGGTGGTGGAGTTTGTTATTTAAAAAAAACATTTATAAGGTGATATACGCATATTGTAGAAAAATTGTAATGTATATAAAACACAAAGAAACAAAATGCCCATAATATTACCATGCAGAGAGGATCACTGTTAAAATTGTAGCTTATTCCACCCCCATTTTCTCCTATTTATAGACCTTTTTACTTATTCACTTCTTGCTATAATGGCATCCATTTTTGCATAATTAAAATAGCAGCAGAGATTTTTAATAGAGTAATTAAGGGAGCAAAACAGGCATCTTGAGAAACTTATGACAGAGGCCAATAAGTAGTCTGGGAGATAATAAGATGTTGGACAAGATAGTGCTAATAGAGTTGGAGATAAAAGAGTTGGAAGAAACTTCTAATCTGGAATCCATGAAATTAGGTGACCAATTAGATGTTCAGAGTTTGAAAGGGACATATGAAGCACAGCACTAAAATTTCTGGAGCACCACAAGGATTTGTCCTTGGTGGTGTGAAGACCTGTGAAGTGGTTGGTGTCCCTGTTAGAGGTACCTGATGTACATACAGAAACTCTGCAGATGTTTAAGGGTTAGAGAAATCATTAAAAATGAAGAAATTGAAGATGCTGGAGAAAGAGAGATAAGTGACAGAGTTCAGTGTTACAGTAGCATGAGGGGAGGGGATCCAGGGCATATGGTGAAGAGCTAGCTTTGGAGAGGGGAGGGAATAAGCTATCAACAGTATTGAGTATTTGCCATTATGTAGTCATCCCTTGGTATTTCCATGAAATGATTCCCAGACTCTCCCAGGAACCCCTTGCAGATATCAAAATCAGCAGATGCTTAAGTATCTTACACAAATGATGTAATGTTTACACATGACCTCTGGATATCCTCCTGTATACTTCAAATAATCACTAGATGACTTATATTTACCTAATAAAATATAAGTACCATATAAATTAACATTATACTGTATTGTTTGGGGATAATGATGAGAAAAAAGTCTTCACATTCAATAATGAACTAATTCCTTTTTAAAATTTTTTAAAATTTTTGACCTGTAGTTGGTTGAATCTGTAGATGCGGAACCAAAGGATACATGAGGTTAACTATACTAGGCAGTGAGTATACTTTATCTCATTTAATTCTTACAAAAACACCACGGGAAGATGCTATTAATCAATTAGATTCATTATGGCTTTTTTAGAAGTGCCCAGCCAAAAGTAATAGACTTATAATTCAAATCTACCTCTTGGAGAGTTTAATGAAAGGTCCAACTCCATTTCTCATGACTCCATTTCTAGTTGCTGACAGCTTTTAAGCCCCATCACACCTCCTTCCCCTCTGCAAGATATTGGGATCATCTGGGTGCTTCCTTTTTTTTGGTGCTGGTGCCCCAAACCATGCCAGTTAGCCTTCACACCAGCCTAACTCCTAATTGCAATAAGAGCCAAGTTGGTCTCCTTTTCCTGCTCTCTCCAGCCAGTTTTAGACCATCTTGGAAGCCTGCTTGCTCCATCCAGGAAGCTCATTATGTGAGTAATCAATTTTTTCAAATGCTCTTGGTGCACATGTGGCAGCTTCAGTCTCACTTCTCAAACCAAATTTTGGGTGGGAATGCAGGATCCATTCTCCTCTGTGCAGTAAGCCCACCAATTGATCTGGTGAGCAGGAAGTTCAAAGACGCTCACTACCAGGGGTCTTTCTTCTCTTTCTACCATACAGAGGTACAACATTTCCTTCTCTGAGACATAGACTCTTCCTCTTAAGGAGGGAAAGATGGACACATTAGTGCACACATTTGAGGAGTAGTGAAGCAGGAGATAAGTTCGTTGGAGGGAAAGGGGAGTCTGGGGATTCCGTGGGATGCAGCAAGGCAATGAAGCTTCTACACTTGCAGCCTACCAAATCTCCAGGCAGGGAAAGGGCCAAAAAAGCATTGACTTAGGAGAAACAGGAAGACTTCTGGGCAGTGCTGTGGGTTACCCACACATTTGTAGTGGCTTTAATTTGCATAAATGTGCAGAGGGCTGAAGCTTGGGCACATCATCTGCATATAATTTCAGGATATTTATAGACCCTCCCCCCGCCATATCCTTCTAGGTGATCAAGAACTCAGGAGTAAAAGTGCCTCTGACCAAGAGGTCTCAATGAAGATGGAGAACAGGCATAGTTGGAGGAAGACGTTGGGGGAAATAGGCAATTACAATTTTAAAAAATTGGGGCCATAAATCTTCTAGACAGAGCAGCCATCTTTGGGTTTTGTTATGGGAGCAGGTGGCCGAAGTGAGGAAGATGGGAAATCACTGAAAAGGAGGAGTCCAAGTGCCTAGGACATCAGGGGTCAGGTGTTAGCTGACCCCAATACACACATTTAAGATATTGTGGTAATAGCAAGAATTAGAATGCAAAAAAGATACCTCAATCCTCTGTGATAGTCACAAGATGAGGATGGAACAAGGGTGGACATCACTGAATGTCACAGGCCTTAAAAAAAGAAGAAAAGGATTTTGCAAGAGGGCAAAGCTGCTGTCTGAACATGAGAATATATTACTCCTTGAGCATATTTCTCTTGTTTCAGTTAAAGGAAGATGTAGTGAGTTTTTAGGGCTGTTGTAGCAAGGTACCACAACCTCAGGACATTAAAGCAAGAGAAATTCATTCTGTCTTAGTTCTGGAGTTTGGAAGTCTAAAATCAAGTTGTCAGCAGGGCCATGCTCCCACTGAAGGCTCTGGGGAGGGATTCCTCTTTGCATCTTCCTAGCTCCTATATTTGGCCTTCCTTGGATTTTGGCAACATAACTCCAATCTCTGTCTCCATTCTCTTTCCTGTATCTCCTCTATGTCTTCAGATATGCCTTCTTATAAGGACACCAGCCATTGGATTTAGGGCCACCCAAATCCGGTAGGACATCATCTTAATTTGATTATATCTACAAAGCCCCTATTTCCAAATAAAGTCATATTTACATATACTGGGGTTGGGATTTCAATATATCTTTTTTTTTGTGAAACAATTTAACCAACAGCAGAAAGGAATAGAAGAGACATTGTGTAATAGGGATGAGGGAAGAGATGAGTTTGTTTATAATAGAATGAGGGCTTCGCAGAATAAACAGAAAGGATTAGACCCAAGGTCAGTGAGGGATGACTGGCTGGAAGGCAGGAAATGGGGAAGGGAGAAGTTTAGCATTGGTGTCTATAAAGCAAGTGTCTCAAACTTGAATGCTACAGGGAAAAGTTGGCCAGTGTCTGTGAGTGGAACGGCCTGGATGGGGTGCAGCATGAATAGGCTGGCCAACATGTGCTCAATTTGAAGAAGCAGCCACTGTTCAGCTCCAGCTGGTTATTGTCACAAAAGAATAGACTTAGTGCTGCCAAATTTTCTCATTTTTTTTTAAAGCAGTGCATCCATATTATGTGGCATCTCCTGGATTTTAAATGATGGCAGCTAATTTGCAAATGATAATGAACCGTATAGATTACAAATCCCTCTGCAGCCTGGATTTGTACCATGCATGGTCAAAGATAGTATGACTGGGAAAGCAGGTGTTATAAGGCAGGCAGGACAGAATCATAAGCAGAGCTAAGGATTCCAGTTGTCATGCTGCTGCTCCCCCGGCACATGGAGTTGGGCCGCAGAGGCTACGTCCTAAGCACTGAGGGCCACCCGTGGCTTCTGTTGAGCAGGTTGCTGGAAGCAGATTATCTTCCCTTTGCTATAGTCAATCATGGTTGTGCCTACAAAGAGCTTGCAGCCTATTAGGGTGGACAAAATTGTGCCTGAGATGGGAGGTTTCTTGTGTAAAACACCTGTTTAGGGTTTAAGTATACAAAGGAGGTGGTGTCAGGAGTTTCAAGAAGGGGAAAGAGCAAGGAGAGGAGCAGGAAGACAGTGTGTGCAGGAGGTGCAAAGAGCCCACTTTGATTGCAGGGTATCGGGAGATCATGGAAGTTCTCCCAGTACACATGGTTTTCCTTTGCCCCTCCAGATTCTCTGCCCCCAGCTCTGAGTCCCACGATGCTGACCTGTATGAATGGAACCAACCAGGCTCCCTTTCTCTTTGTTACCTGGTTAAATTCAGCCAGTGGAGGCACCAGCAAGAGATAAAGGGGTGGAAGGAAACTCAACAGGGAATTTACTACTGAGGAGCCTCCTTCCTGGGCTTTCTAGGCTGTGGGCTGGCAGTGGCTTAGCCGCAGGTCACAGCTCCTTTTGGTGCAGGGAAGCCCCCTCTTCCGCCATAGGTCTCCTTGGATTTCTTTTATTGCCTTGTCAAATCTAGGGGTGGTCTCTGCTCCCTGCTACTTTCAGCTCTTGGTGCTGTCCCCAGCCTTCTGCCTTGTCAGTAGTCCCCTTTATAAACTCAATAAATTTGAAGGTGCCATCTGTTTCCTGCTGGGGCCCTGAATAAATATATGTTTGCATATCTATGTGTGTGTTTATGTGTGTGTATATACACAAATATACATATTTACCTATTATATATAAACAGGTCTGTACATCTCAATCTATATATCATGTTCTTTGTCTTTTATTAGGCTGAATGCTTATTAGCATTGTAACAACTATTAATGTCTCTGAGGAGCTCCCCCCCAAAAAGTTTCCTGATTCATTTTGTCATACAAATGTAATAGGGGACTCTTAGAATTCTGCTCCCTGAATCTTGCCTCTGCTTTCACTTCCTGGCAGTGAGTCGCCTACAGGGATCTCCGCCTGGTACAGGGATCTCACTCTCAGTCACTGGGAATGCAAAAAAGGAACCCTAGAAAAATCCCAGCATAAAGAAACATAAAGATACAAAGCAGAATCATGACAAGACTGGCACAAGAGATGACGACAATCTGATTTTAACTGGGTCAGCAGTTTTACATCTGATTCACCTTTACTATGCTCACTAGATGAAAGAGTTCACCAGAGCTATTTTTCTTCAGTGATTCTCCAAGGCCTTTCTCCCAAGTTTACCACTGAGGTTTCTACAGCCCTCTGGGTATCAGACCTCTGCTTCCATGAATTCCTTCCTGGTCACAGAGTTCTCCTTGAATGAGTAGCTCTTATGTTGATGCCCATATAACTTTGAGAGCCTCTTTGATTCTTCCCTTGAGCCCCCTTTTCTAGTTCTCTCTTCTTTTACTCCCCCCCACTACTGTTTTATAGCTTGAAATGTTGTCTTTAAGTCACAATTTCTTTTCTTCCATTTTCTTGTAGTTCCTAAAAGTGTCTTAGGAACTACAAGTTTTTGTGTTCAACAAAGCCCTGATCAGGAGCAGTATCCACACCCAGGAGTTATGCAGTCTCAATGCTTTATTTAAACCATGACATAAATGAGCAGATCTGAAACCCAATTGCATTTTCATTACTTTGACCTTAGGCAGATTGGTTCTTTTGAATTATAGAAGAGAACTGGTGTTTTGAGTGGGAATTGTGCTAGCCTGTAACAAAGTGTGATATGACTTACATAAGGTCAATGATCTCTGGGCCTTAATTTCCCCAGCTATTAAGATGGCAACACAGAGAAATGCTTTTGGGCAGCACATACTCTTTCACAGAAAATTGTATGTATGTAAAACAGATCTGTATATTTTTCTGCTTACATTTATAACATTTACATACAGAAAAGAAAGTCACTGAGGATAATGCACTCAGTTTAAATAAATAGGCAAATTTAAGTTGGGAGAAATGGGGTGAAGATTGGGCAATGGATTATGGGCTCAGAGGAGCGTCATTGCTAGCAAAATCTAGGATTGACAGAACACCCTTCTGATGCTGTCTTCTGAATCAGAGTGCAGAGAACAGTTTGATAACCATTGGCCTAGCTGATCACTGCAACCTGGTGACCCAGAGTGCCATCGATGCATGACAGTATCAGCTTTACCTCGGAGCTGGTTAGAAATGCAGACTCTCAGGACCTTTCCCAGACCTACCACATCAGAATCTGTGCTCTCACAAGACCCTGAAGTGGCTCCTTTGCTCATTAAAATTTGAGAAGCACTGATTCAGCACACTCTGTCTGAAACTTGGCTGCATGCTGGGATCACACAGTGCTTCCCAAACTGTAGCCTTTTTAAACATTTAGGACCTCATTGTTCTGAGGGCCTTTCCAGCTCTGAAATTCCACCATTTTAATATCTGGCCTGTGAAGAATAAGAGATTTCTGTTAGATACACAAGTAATTCAGTCACTCAGACTTGTTGTTGTTTCTTTTTCCCCCTCTAGAAGCTGACAAGTAAACTAGGTAGTACACAAAGTCAGTGTTTCAGAAATGTATGAATCCCCTTTATTTTACTATGTAGAAAATCCTTAGAAAAACAACAAAATATTAGGACTGAAGAGGCAGAGGAGATCATAAGTAATTTTGCTTTCTAAATGATACATATTTGAATCCCTTGGATTTTGTATAATAAGGCCAATTAAATATATATATACACACATACATACATAGGCATATATGTATATATATACACATATATATGTATGTATGTGTATATATATATATTTAATTGTCCTTGTTATACAAAATATAACATGTATATGTATATGTATGTATGTATATATATGAATAGAGTCACAGCCTGATTGAAAGACTGCTTGGGTAAAAAAGAAAGATAGCTTGATAACTCAATTCAGAAAGTATCAACAACTATATAAGTGTTTTCTGTGTTGGAGGAGGATAATCTATGGGTGACCACACCTTTGACTTCTCTGTTTTATTTTTACTCTCATGAGCTATGATAAGTCAAAGTCCTTTGTTGAAATTCCCTGAAATTCTGTACATTTGGTCTAAATCTCACTGTGGTGCTGAGCCTATGAGAAATGATCTCTTTTAATAAATATTATCTCTTCAATCAGAGGAAGCATCTGTAATTATCAACCAGTATTTTTTAATTTAATTTAATTTTTTTTGTGGTGCTGGGAATGAAACCCAGGGTCACAGTATTTTTGATGTGGGGAAAGTCCACTTTATTAATTTCTTTATTTGTATCATAAGCTATATTTTAATATGGAAGCAGTCTATGAATTTGATAACATTAAAGCTCCCCCTCCCCCCAATTTTTTCCATTTGTAGAAGTGGTGTGTATATAACAGCTGAACAGGAAGCATAATGGCTGATGAAAACAGTTATTTTTACCTAAGCTAGAAAGCAATTCCTGGTAGAATTACTGTTGGCAAGAAAAATGAACTTTTCTCTGGGGAAACCACTAACGTGCTTGGCATGTGCTGTTGGATGTCTTCTGAGGCAGCACATAAGGTTCTACTTGGATAAAAGTAACCAAGGTCTATCTATCAGGCTGGAGGGCAGTCAACAGTAGGTTGTCCAATCTTAAATCTTTGTATCTTAAATATCAAGTGGGTGAATAAAACATAATGATCTATCTACAAAATCGAAGTTACCACATAGGATAGAATAAATGCAACAATTGCTTTTTCATTTTCAGTAAACTTTGTCTTGGTATTTGTGACATCAAATATAATATCTCTATTATAGTGTTCCAGTCACTCTCCCAGACTGAAGAGAGTCAATTATCACCTGGTTGTTGGATTACAAACTGGCCATGATCTTGAATAAAGTACACCTCTTAACTAGGTACATGTTAATGAGATATATGTAAAAGCACATAGGGTATATCTAGGCATGCTGAGGCCCCAGTTTTTATCCCCAGCATCACACATACACAAAATGTTTTTAAAAACATAGCTAAAGAGATGAAAATGCTAATTATCCTCATTTGATCATTGTACATTGTATACATGTATCAAATGATCACTGTACACCATAAATATGTACAATTAAAATAATAATAATAACAATTAATAGAAAATAATAAAACTAAGCCTCCAAATCCCTTAAAACTCCACTCTACATGAAAGGGAATAAAATAAAGTTGATAATAATAATTTGCTGATACCATGGGCGGATTGTCAATATGAGTTTGGGAAGAGTTCTAGTTCTATGAATGAACTCTATCCTGTTCATCCAACAACATTTATATAATCAACTGCTGATGTGTTCAATTTTCTCTGTGTTTTCTATTTAAAACAGTACCCAGTACCCAAACTCTGTGAGTTTCTTTTTCCTGGATAGATAATATCCACAGAGCTATGTAGTCCAAGGGGCTGTCTTTATGTTTACTAAAAAGGATTAGCCTAAGATCAGAAGGCAAACGTGGGGGCCCCCTCCACTTCTCAGGGGCTGAATGCACATCTCCTGTCTCTGTAGGAAGAGTGGGCTATGAAGCCTGCCCAGGAAGCCTTGAGGCACTTCAAGGTCGAAACAGCTGGAGCTGTTTGTCTATCAAAGGAAAAATGTAACCAAAACATAAGGGAAGAGGTATTTTTCAAGATGGGGCTGACTCTGACTGAGAAAGACCACTCATCTTCAGTTTAAACTTCTGCAAATTCCTGTTGAGGGGGAGAATTTTGAATAATAAAATAACTTGATTTAAACCATCTGTCTTAAAAATACTTCGCTTGCCTGAAGAGACTGACTTATGCTCTTCTAGGAACATTGAACTGCACCTGAAGCCAGCTTATGGCTAGATACAAATTTATCTTTAAGCGTTAGGATTTACCAAGATTTTTGGAGGAGTACCTAAGATGAGCACACTATATAATATTAGGAATAGCAATTATTTATTGTTTACTATGTGCAAGATATAACACAAAGTGCCTTATAATGTTCTCTCTTTTTATTGTCTACTTCTTTATCTCTTAAACTGTAATTTGAGCCAACAATTATAATTCCTTCCACTTCTCTCTTTATATCTTTTCTCTTTATATCTCTTTCTCTGTTTTCACATCTCTCTCTTTATATCTTTATCTCTTTTGTTCAAGCCCTTAGCTCCTTGAAGCAGAGACCATGTGTCTGGCACTGTCCTGGAGATGCTAAGGGAGGTGACACAGGCATGCTTCGCATCTTTACAGAGCTCAGGATCTGCCCTATGGTGTTTGGTTTCTCATATGGCTTGCTTTTGCTGAATGGATGAATGTGTGTATTTATACAGGTGTCACACATTTGTCCAGATAACAGCAGCATCGTGGCGAGCTAATGAAAACAGTTACATTTTGGTGTATGTGAATCACTGTCCTCTCTGCAAAATCACTTGATTCTCATTTCACAGTCTCCAAGGGGAATCAAGTAAGTTTATAAGAAACCATTAGAGGTATTTGGCATTTATAGTATATCATTGTTACTCTACTATGGCTTACTTCCAAGTCTCCATGATTAACCCTGATCCTTTGTGTTAACTGGCATCTTTTTAAGCTGCTACCTTCTTCAGTCATTGCCACTAAGATGTGAAGAAGCTGCCTGTCCATTGGTGTTAAGGACATTTTTACTCAGCTATGTACATCAATTTCTTATTGGTCTCTATGTTGTTGAGCTTTTTCATTTAACTTGCTCTTACTGAATTCCAGATCCACCTCTTCTTTCTTGTAGGCATGTAACTGTTTCATATTAAAATGGACACGTTCATACTAAAGAAACCCAAACTTTCTCCCCTTGAGTGAGTTCTTTGTCCATATGGTATACCTCCCCAGAATTTTTTCTGTTTTAGGAGGTGGCTGGTATTCCTCACTGTGCTTCTTGAGTCTGAGAACCTGATGTCAACACCCGTGCATTTAACTTACTGGCTCCATCCTGAGCTCACTGGATTTCTGGCCTGAGATCTGTCTGACATCACAGAAGATATGTAGCTTAGGCTTTTGTTCAGTGACATTTTCCACACATACATATACAAGGATCCCAAAGACTTGACTTATGTTGAAATTAATTCAAACACTTGGAAATGGAAATGCCTTAATTCAACATTCAAGCTTAGCACAATGTGGACCAAAACTATTTGCCTAATTTGTACTATTATTGTTTATGATGTTCCATTGAGCACTTTTGCCTGTTCAATCTCAATGCTCCATTTTTCTTAGCGTACTTACTTTTTTTTTTTTTATTGTTGGTCGTTCAAAACATTACACAGTTCTTAATATATCATATTTCACAGTTTGATTCAAGCGGATTATGAACTCCCAACTTTACCCCGTATACAGATTGCTGTATCACATCAGTTACCCTTCCATTGATTGACATATTGCCTTTCTAGTGTCTGATGTATTCTGCTGTCAGTCCTATTCTCTACTATCCCCCCTCCCCTCCCCTCCCCTCCCCTTTTCTCTCTCTACCCCTTCTACTGTAAATCATTTCTTCTATTTGTATTATCTTGTCTTACCCCTCCTTTCCTCTTATATATCATTTTGTATAACCCTGAGGATCGCCTTCCATTTCCATGCGATTTCCCTTCTCACTCCCTTTTCCTCCCACCTCTCATCCCTGTTTAATGTAAATCTTCTTCTCAAGCTCTTCGTCCCTACCCTGTCCTTGTTTACTCCCCTTATATCAAAGGGGTCATTTGGTATTTGTTTTTTAACGATTGACTAGCTTCACTTAGCATAATCTGCTCTAATGCCATCCATTTCCCTCCAAATTCTATGATTTTGTCGTTTCTTAATGCAGAGTAATACTCCGTTGTGTATAAATGCCACATTTTTTTTATCCATTCATCTATTGAAGGGCATCTAGGTTGGTTCCACAATCTTGCTATCGTGAATTGTGCTGCTATGAACATCGATGCAGCAGTGTCTCTGTAGCATGCTCTTTTTAAGTCTTTAGGGAATAGACCGAGAAGGCGAATAGCTGGGTCAAATGGTGGTTCCATTCCCAGCTTTCCAAGAAATCTCCATACTGCTTTCCAAATTGGCTGCACCAATTTGCAGTCCCACCAGCAATGAACAAGAGTGCCCTTTTCCCCCGCATCCTCTCCAGCACTTATTATTGTTTGACTTCCTAATGGCTGCCAATCTTACTGGAGTGAGATGGTATCTTAGGGTAGTTTTGATTTGCATTTCTCTGACTGCTAGCGATGGTGAGCATTTCTTCATGTACTTATTGATTGATTGTATGTCCTCCTCTGAGAAGTGTCTGTTCAGGTCCTTGGCCCATTTATTGATTGGGTTATTTGTTATCTTATTGTCTAATTTTTTGAGTTCTTTGTATATTCTGGTTATTAGGGCTCTATCTGAAGTGTGTGGATTAAAGATTTGTTCCCAGGATGTAGGCTCCCTGTTTATCTCTCTTATTGTTTCTTTTGCTGAGAAAAAACTTTTTAGTTTGAGTAAGTCCCATTTGTTGATTCTAGTTGTTAACTCTTGCGCTATGGGTGTCCTATTGAGGAATTTGGGGCCCGATCCCACAGTATGTAGATCATAACCAACTTTTTCTTCTATCAGATGCTGTGTCTCTGATTTAATATCAAGCTCCTTGATCCATTTTGAGTTAACTTTTGTGCATGGCGAGAGATAGGGATTCAGATTCATTTTGATGCAAATGGATTTCCAGTTTTCCTAGCACCATTTGTTGAAGATGCTATCCTTCCTCCATTGCATGCTTTTAGCCCCTTTATCAAATATAAGATAGTTGTAGTTTTGTGGATTGGTTACTGTGTCCTCTATTCTGTACCATTGGTCCACCCGCCTGTTTTGGTACCAGTACCATGCTGTTTTTGTTACTATTGCTCTGTAGTATAGTTTGAAGTCTGGTATCGCTATACCACCTGATTCACACTTCCTGCTTAGCACTGTTTTTGCTATTCTGGGTCTTTTATTATTCCATATGAATTTCATGATTCTTTTATCTATTTCTACAAGAAATGCTGTTGGGATTTTGATTGGTATTGCATTGAACTTATAGAGAACTTTTGGTAATATCGCCATTTTGATGATGTTAGTTCTGCCTATCCAAGAGCAGGGTATATTTTTCCATCTTCTAAGGTCTTCTTCTATATCTTTCGCGTACTTACTTTTGAACCCCAAGTTATTCAAATTTAATCCATTCTTTAAAGTCTTATTCAAAGGTCACCTTTCTCATTAAATTTGTCTGACTATATTTTGGCTCGTGTTTCAATGCTTATAGCAATTACTATCTCTACCTTTCTTTAGCTCCTCATTACTTCCTGTTTTCATCCATCTCTTGAGTCATCATATTTTGTCACTGGTGACATCAATGTTGTGTGTATTGCTTCTCATAACAACTGTAAGCTCCTTTGGAGATGTAACTATGAAACTACACTCCCTTGCTTCTTCTTCCCATCCAGTAATTATCATCACGCACATATGGTAGATGCTCAATCCTTACATATTGAATGAATTCAATCAGTTTCCCCATCTTCCTCATGTAGATTCAATCTCCCTCTACCCACCTCTTTTTCTCCTATCTCTTCCTAGTGATGGATTCTGGTTCTTTTTTTTTGCATTTCAATTCAGTTGGCCTCTCTGGATCCCAATTTCCACTGGTAAAATAGGAATGGTAATACTTAGTGATGAAGATGGGTGGAATTAGGTAACTTATAAAAGTGCCCAGCATAGCGTGGCTTCAGCATCTCAATAGGTTTGAGATCTTTTCTTTATCCTCTGGGCTGTATCGCTTCTTCTTTGTCTTTCCTGACCAACTTGAAATTTTGAGGAAAGGTAATGAAGTTACTGTTACTGTGAAAAAATAAAAGTAAAAATGTAGCAAGAATACTTCTGTTGTGCATAAAATTTTACCTTATTTTTCTTGCTCAGTTCTATTCTTGATCCTGTTTTTCTCCAACTCCTCATTCACAGGGTAATCAATGATCTTCTCTCTCTCTCTCTCTCTCTCTCTCTCTCTCTCTCTCTCTCTCTTACTTTTGCTATCATTTTTCTTTCCATATAATCCCCTCCCCCACTCCTATTTATAAAAACAAACCCAAGTCATCCATTGTGTGAGTGCACACCATTTGCTCCCTGATTTCCTTTCTCTACTTCCTCTCCTCAAAAGTACCTTCTTCATTCTAACTGAAGTCTGACTTCTACTCTTTGTGCTCCACAGAAAGTGCTTTGGCTTAGGTGGGTCATTCTCAATCTTTAGTAACACATACCCTACACTGCCCCATGCATGTGAGAGAAGATATTTGTGGAGAATCATGCTAAGGTTTCATACTCCTCATCTTATTCTGTCACCTAATTTCCAAATACAATGTGCATTTATTTTTTTTCGGTCCTCGCTGTACTTGACCTATTGTGGAATTTCACACTTCTGACCACTTTCTTCCTGAACATGGTCCTCTCCTGTCTTTGCAGACACTACTCTCTTCTGATTGTTTTCCAACCATTCTGGTATTCCCTTTCAGATCCATCTTCCTTTGCCCATTTGCTAAACGCTAGCGTTCTTAAGAGTGCCTGCTCCGGCTCTCTCCTTTTCTTGAGCTCTATTTGATTAATTTATTTGGTTATTTTTCTTTACTCTTAAGGTTCCAAACTTCTGTTTTTATCACAATATCTATATTGGCATATTACACCAATCAGTACCTCTAGGTCTTTCTCTTGGGTGCCAGTTGTAAACTTCAAAATGCCCAACAGTCGTGCTTTCTCAGATGCCTGTGAGCATTAAAATGAACATGTCCCAAACTGAACTTGTTTCCTTGTCATTTATGTTTCTCCTATATTGCCTGCTTCTGTTAAAGGCATGCCACATTTGTTCTCTGTGCCAGCTCTACAGTCATCTTAGATTCACTCTGTCCTCTCACTACTTTTAAAGTCTCAAAATTCAAGTCCTAAAAATAAACAACAACAACAACAAAACAATTTCAAGTCCTGTTGGCTAATACTCCACTTTTCAAAACTGGCCTCTCTTTTCTAGCTTTGAAGCCTCTCCTTGCCATTTCACCATAGTGGTTTGGAAAATTGCCTTTCACCTTTCTCTCTTTTCCCTGATTCCTTTTCTTTGCTGCAATCAGGTAATAGTTCTCAAATGTCAATTTGATGATGATTCTACCCTGATCAAAATAATTCCGGCTTCCTCAGTGACAGGAAGTGGTTCAACTCCTTGACCTCACCCACCAAGATCTTCAGTATCTCTAGCTTTTATCCGTTTTTCTTCCCACATGTGCTGGCTCATGGCAGTTGTTGCTTCCTGAACGACCCGTTCTTGCACAAAATGTCACTTCCTCAGATTTCCCTGAAAATTGTGTGGGTTGAAGTATAACCCAAGATAGTAGGTGTGTGTGGTTATTGTCAAAAGTAAATGGGCATTAGAGAAGGCTGTGCAATTTGGACACGGATTTTAAATGTACTTACTTATACCTTGGAGAAAGAGGCAGTCTTTCTCAGGTGAGAGGAGGGTCTCTAGATTGTGGAATGTGTGTGTGTGTGTGTGTGTGTGTGTGTGTGTGTGAAGAATAGAGAAAAGGAGTAGGAGTAGGGCATATGCCTGTAATGGCAGTGGCTAAAGCAGGTGGATTGTGAGTTTGAAGCCAGTCACAGCAATTTAGTGAGACATTGTTTCTAAATAAAATATAAAATGCATTGAGGATGTGGCTCATGTTCAGTGGTTGAGCATACCTGGGACCAATTCCTGGTTCAAAACAAAAAGGGGGGGTATAATTGAACTCTTAAGGGAAAAGGGAGATAAGCTGCAATTATGGAGTCTGGTGGGGGAGGGAGGGAGGTGGGAGTCAGGTTATAAAATCTTCAAAGGGAGAAGACCTGAGGCCATGACTCCCTAGGGGACAACGGATGCTTATGGAAGAGCTTAACAGCAGGAAATCTTATGTTACATCTGGGGTTGCTGAATCAGGGCTTTGCCAATAAGCAGAACAATTTCAACTTAAAATTGAGGAGTAGCTGGCATTCAGTCAAAGAAGAAACTATTTCTCTACTAACTAAGGGATATGATTAATCATGGCAACAGCATTTTTTTGAGTGTTTATTTGATATGCATGCTTCTAAGAGTTTTATATCTATTCTTATAATCTTTAAAAATTATGGCGTAAATACACACTATTTTAAGATGAAAAATGGAAGTATAGAGGTTAATACAATTGCCTAACATCATAGCACTGTGGTAGAGTTAGGATTAGAATCCAGTGCTCTGGTCCCTGAATCTGTTTTCTTAAACAGTAGACACTAAGAAGAGTCTGTATCAGAGTGGGAGCCTGTGAAGCAGGAGGGACTTGTGACTGCTCATTTGTAACTGGCTGCTCACATGTGCACACACATACACATGCTCACACATCTACACATTCATAAACAAAGCACACAAAGGCACACATTTATCTACACACGTGTAAGATGGTAAAGGGGACAACTGGGCTTGACTTTTGAAGAAATCTCATTTTTTCTGGTAACGGTTCTGAATATTACCTGAACAAATCAAAATAGGAGCAATGTCTCATCACAGTTGCCTTTATAGTTTTCCTCATTTGTGGATAATGTTTGATTTTAGTTTAAAGCTAAATATAAGTTAAGAACAAGAATTCTGAGATGTGCTAATTTCTCCACAGCTATTTATAGTGCACTTTAAAATAGATAATTAAAAGGCAACATCTTAATAGGAGAATTTGGTAGATAATTTGGTCTGATGATGTAGGTTTACATTAAAAAATAAGTTTTTCAGCCTGAATTAGAGAATCTTATTATTTTTACTGACTGTTCTCTGAGGTGATCAGACTGCCCTGCTTTCTGCCCACTCAGTAGGGATTCTTGGTACAGACTCTGTGAGAGAGGGCACCAGAGGATGGGGGAGGGCAGTAAATCAATAGAGAAAGTGACTCAGGAATTTGTGGCTAGCCGTGATCATTTTTCCATGCCTATGTTACTTGAATGTCCCCAGGCA
Source organism: Ictidomys tridecemlineatus (assembly GCF_052094955.1). NCBI lineage: Eukaryota > Metazoa > Chordata > Mammalia > Rodentia > Sciuridae > Ictidomys > Ictidomys tridecemlineatus. Next base: position 94,774,791 of record NC_135480.1, on the reverse strand, counting down.
TTAAGGGCAGGTTTACATGAATGAAGCCATACTATTATCTGGATATTGAGGCCCAGAAAGGTTAAAATAATCACCTAAAGTCATAGCACTATGTGGTAGAGCCAAGATTAGAACTGAGCAGTTTGGCTCCTGAGACCAGGGGCTGAGGCAAGAATGAAACCCGGAAGATTCTGAACCAAGAAGGAGTCAGTGAATCAGGGAAGATTTGTGGCTTCTCATAGTTTTCTGCACACATTTCACATATACATATGTACACACTCATACACACATGTACACACTGTTGTGCACATACACACATACAGAACACTTTCTGACATTAAGATAGTTCCCTGAGTGATCTGAACATCCTCCCTGGGTCCAAGTTACTCTTACTTTGTATTCCGCTACATGAATTACAGCCTTGCTCCAGCTGTTTTTGCCTGTTATGCATGGGTCCCTGTGCCCAGTTAGGCCCAGATCTCTGCTGGTTTGTCTGGCCACCAATGCCTTTAGCCCCTTCATGTTGTGGGGCAGGAAAATGCTCTCTTCTGTATTACTTAATTGGGGCAAGATGGGCTTTAGTGGACCTTGGGTCCCTGAGTCATTGCAGAGCTCTTACATGTGCTCCTTTCTCCCCAGGGTCACACAGGTTGCCGTGACAGCTGGAATGGGAAGTCTTTAAGAATAGATGACCACCTGAAACTCCCTGTAACTTGCCAGACCTTTTTGCTGATCTGCTTTGCCTGCTGAATTTTTAGTTCAGTTCCTTCCTTCACTATAGTTTCCACTCCTACCCATCATGAAGAGCTGAGATGTCTGAGCTCATTGTTAATCTTCTTTTCACTGAAGCTTAGTTTCAACAAAGCTAGTGATTGCAATGGTGTGTGTGTGTGTTTGTGTGTGTGTATGCTATTTCCAACTCCACAAGATGGTTGTCCATGTCACTGGGACTCCTCCTGATATACATAATTTACCAAACATTGCCTTGGAGATGCATGGCACCTTCAGCTTCATTATAGTTTGTGCACAAATATCTCACACACATCTCAGCTGGTGGTTGAAGGTGTCCTAAGATCCTTTAAGTACAGCATTCTTAACCTGGATTTGTGGATGCTATGGGAATCCATTAGTAAGTAATGTAAGGTCTGTGAAAAATTGTCTGCAAAATGAGTTTTGGAAACTCAGCTTTGATCGTTATTTTCCTGTTCAAGAAACATTAAACCTGCTTTGTTGCCCATAGAATTATGTCCAAATTTCTCAGCCTGGAATTTAAGGAACTCTATAAATTGGTGCAACCTGCCTTTTCAAATTCTTTCTTGGCAAATTCCATTATATACCCTGCAATTCAGTGAGGTGTAGCCATTTGATTTCACCTATAATCTCTCTTTCCTTTGTCTTATAATGTTCTCACTGCTTGGAATATTTCCTTCTCATCCATGTATGTCCATGTCTTATCTACATTTAAGGTGCCATCTCAAAAGTTACTTCCTCTCTTAAGTGTGATCTCATTTTATTAGTTAATAGGTTGGAATCTATGGACTACTAGCTGTCAGGCATTATGCTAATGCTTAATATGTGTGATGTTATTTGATTATCTAAATAATTCCTTGAGAGAATTTTCCTTCCTCTGAACTTCATTCCCATAGTATAGGCCTCATTATTCTTGAATTCTATATTTGAAAATTCACCTACTTACTAAATCTGATTATAATCCAAAAATCAATACTCATAGTACTTTTATGGTCATTTGTGGATGTGCACAGAGTGGTGAAAAATTTGAGAGAGCCTTATGTACACATTCCCACTTGAGGTCAAACAAAGCAATGCAGTCTATTTAGTGCAGTCTATTTAGCACCATGTTTCCTGTATTTTTGTACTTTTTAGTAATTTTGCTGTTTAAAACAGTCCCCAAAATATTGTGCTAAAGTACTACTTGGTGTACCTACTGGCAAGAAGGCTGTGATGTGTCTTAGAAGAAAATACATATGTTAGATGAGCTTAATTCAGGTTTGAGATATAGTGCTGATGTTAATGTTAGTGAATCATAAGGTCAATGTTAGTGAATCAACAATTCAGTGCATTCAAAGAAAGGAGGAGAAATTCACTAATCTTTGTATGAGGCCACTCCTGAGGTGTAAAGTACCATCTCTAGCACATGATGAACCTATGGAAAAGATGGAAAAGCAACTGAATTTGTGGTTTCATGAGATGACTATCAATAAAAAGATGCATAATGTATGCCACAGTTGTGACGTTGAAAGCCAAAGAAATTTATGGTCATGTTATGAAAATATGAAACTCTTCTTGGCTAGCTTTGGCTTGGCTGGTTCACATGTTCCAAGAGGTGACATGGTATGATAGATATTAAGCTTGCAGATGAGGCAGATTCTGCAGATCTGGAGGACACAGAAGATTTTGAAAATACTTGGTAAGTATTATATAGGAAAATAGTTATGTGAAACAGCAAGTTTTCAGTGATAATGAGACTAGATTGTTTTACAAAGAAGTTAGTAAACAAACTTTATAATACAAATGGCAATTCAGTTGTTGAAAAAGTTGTGACCTAGGGTTTCCAGGAACCTAGTTCTGTATTTCCCCTAGCAGCAATAGTTTCACATTTGCTCATTATTATTTTGCACATCTCTTTGGGGTAACTTATAGTAATTCTATACATGTATAAAGTGTGTAATAGTCAAACCAGAGTAATAAGCATTTCCATCTGTTCAAGCATTGTTTTTATGGGTTGGGAATTTCATACTCTTTTTTCTTAATTACTCTGAAATATATCATAGGTTGTTTTACCCAACAGTTATTCTACTGTCCTCAAAAAGAAATCAGCCTTGATTCCTCCATTCCAACTATGTTTTTTTGTGCCTCTTATTGAGTTTTCTTCCCAATCTCTAATGACTACTAATCCATTCCATTCTACAAGGTTGACTTATTGGTTTCTACAAATGAGTGAGAACATGTGGTATTTGTTTTTCTCTATCTGGCTTGTTCCAGTTATTACTATGTTCCCTGGTTTCATATGTATTGCTGCAAATGACAGGATTTCATACTTTTTATGGTTGAATAGTACTCCATTATTTGAATATACCACATTTTCTTTATCTATTCATTCACATAGAGGTATCTGGATTGATTCCATATTTTGGTTATTCTGGAAAATTCTATTAACACAGAAAAGAGAGTATCATTTTTGTATAATGATTCTATTTCCTTTGAAGATATATATATAATTATTATATATATATATAAAATTATTTCCTTCAGAGATATATATCACAATACTATCTGTATATCTGTCTATATATCTATCTCTCTATATATAGTAATTAAATACATGTATTTATATATATTATATATAATATTATATATAATGCATATGTACACACACACACTCACTTGGAATTCCTGGATCATATGGTAATTTGATTTCTAGTTTTTTGAGGAATTTCCAAATTACTTTAGAAAACATAGGGGAACACTTCAAGACATTGGTATAAGCAATGATTTTTTTTTATATAGGATCCCCAAAGCATAGAAAAAAGAGTAAAAATTGACAAACTAACCTAAGAGGCTTCTACACAGCAAAGGAAATAATCAGCAAAATTAAGAGACAAGCTTTGGAAAGTATTTGAATTAATATTTAGTACATACAGAGAACTAAAAGAGCTAAACACAACACATCATCAATAAATATATGAAAAAATGTTCAACATCTCTAGCAATTAGAGAAATGCAAATCAAAACTACCCTAAGATTCTATCTCACTCCAGTCAGAATGGCAACTGTCAAGAATACAAGCAACAAAACCCAAGGCCAACATAATTCTAAATGGAGAAAAATTGAAAGCATTCCCTCTAAAAACTAGAACAAGACAAGGATGCCTTCTTTCACCACTTCTATTCAACATCATCTTTAAACCTTAGCCAGAGCAATTAGAGAGGAGAAAGAATTAAAGGGATACGAATAGGAAAAGAAGAACTCAAACTATCATTATGTGCTAATGACATGATTCTACATTTAAAAAATCCAAAAGATTCCATCATAAAACTTCTGAAACTCATAAAGAATTCAGCAAAGTAAGTTATAAAATCAACACCCATATATCAAATGCATTCCTATATATCAGTGATGAATCTACAGAGAGATAAATTAGAAAAACTACCTCACTCACAATAGCTAAACACTAAAAAATTCAATTAAAAATGGGCTAAAGAACTAAACAGACACATCTCAAAAGAGGACTTACAAGTGGCCAAAAAACATATTAGAATACTTGGGAATCAATTTAAAAAAGAGGTAAAAGACCTCTACACTAAAGAAAGAAATTGAAGAAGACCTTAGAAGATGGAAAGAACTTCCATGCTGCTGGATAGATAGAATTAATATTATCAAAATGACCATACTACCAAAAGCATTATACAAATTTAATGCAATTCCAATTAAAATCCTAAATCATTCTTCATAGAAATAGAAAAAGGAATCATGATATTCATTTGGAAAAATAAGACTTGGAATAGTCAAAGGAAGCAAGAAGTCATCACAATACAAGAACTTAAACTGTACTATAGAGTCATAGTAATAAAAATGGCAAGGTATTGGCACCAAAACAGACACATAGACCAAAGGTATAGACTAGAAGACACAGAAACAAACCCACATAAATATGGTTATCTCATACTAGACAAAGACACCAAAAACATTCACTGGAGAAAAGATAGCCTATTCAATACATGGTTCTAGGAAAATTGGAAATCCACACGTAACTAAATGAAATTAAACCCCTATCTCTCACCCTGCACAAAACTCAACTCAAAGTGGATCAGAGAGTTAGGCACTAGAATACAGACCCTGCATTTAATAGAAGAAAAAGTAGTCCCAAATCTTCACCATGTCGGTATAGGATCTGACTTCCTTAACAAGACTCCTAAAGCACAAGAAGTAAAATCAAGAATCAATAAATGGGATGGAGTCAAACAAAAAAGCTTCTGCTCAGCAAAGGAAACAATGAAAAAAAAAAGCCTACAGAGTGGGAGAAAATCTTTACCACATGCACCTCATATAGAGCATTAATCTCCAAGATACATAAAGAACTTAAAAAACTTAACACCAAAATTCAACCCAATCAATAAATGGGCTAAGGAACTCAATAGACACTTCACAGAAAAATAAATACAATCAATCAACAATTATGAAAAAATGTTCAACACCTCTAGTAATTGGAGAAATGCAAATCAAAACTACACTGAGATTCCATCTCACTCCAGTCAGAATGGCAGTTATCAAGAATAAAAGCAACGATAAAAGTTGGTGAGGATGTGGGGGGAAAGGTACACTCATACATTGCTGGTGGGAATGCAAATTGGTGCAACCATTGTGGAAAGTGGTATGGAGATTCCTCAGAAAACTTGACACATCATTTGACACAGCTATCCTACTCCTTGGTCTATACCTAAAGGACTTAAAATCAGCATATTACAATGATGCAGTCACATAAATGTTTATAGCAGCTCAACTCACAACAGCTAAACTATGGAACCAAACTAGGTGACCTTTAACGGATGAATGGATTAAAAATGTGAGATATATATATATATATATATATATGTGTGTGTGTGTGTGTGTGTGTGTGTGTGTGTGTGTGTGTGTGTGAAGATTCCTTAGCCTTAAAGAAGAATAAAATTATGGCATTTGCCAGTAAATGGATAGAACTGGAGAATATCATACTAAGTGACATAAGTCAATCCCAGAGAACCAAAGGCTGAATATTTTCTCTGATATGTGGATGTTAATTCACAATAAGTGTGTGGAGGGAGGCAGAGAAGAATAGAGTTATTTTGGATTAGGCAAAGGGGAGTGAAGGGAGGGGAGGAGGTCTAGGGGTAGGAAAGATAGTAGAATGAATCTATGTGCATATGTGACTACATGACTGGTGTGATTCTACATCATGTACACCTAAAAGAATGAGAAGTTATACTCCATTTATGTATGGTTTGTCAAAATACATTCTACTGTCATGTATAACTAATTAGAACAAATGAAAAAAATAGTAATAAGGGGATTTAAAAATAAATAAAGACAAAAAATAGAGGCTGAACACCAAAAAAATTCAATTAAAAATGGGCTAAAAACTAAACAGACACATCTCAAAAGGGGACTTACAAGTGGCCAAAAAACATATTAGAAAATGTCCAGTTGCACTAATCCTCAGAGAAATGCAATTCAAAACCACAATGAGATAGCATCTCATCCAAGTTGGAATGGCTATCATCAAAAAGAGAAAAATACCAAATGCAGAGGATGCAGAGGGAAGGAAACCCTTACATACTGTCCGTGGGAATGTAAATTAGCCATGTCATTATGGGAAGCATTTGCCAAATCTATATTCACAGCAACTTTATAGAACGTAACTGCTGCTAATAATAAAAATTGGCTATACATTTTAGATTTCCTTTATAAAATTTATTATTTTTTACCTTATATTAAAGACATGATACCATGGGACAACCCCACCCCCTCCACATAGTACTATTGCATATACTCCTTGAGGGGAAGAGTCACTTATGTTTCATTCAGCAACAGTTCTTTTGGAGTGTCCATTATGAGACTACCACTCTACCAGAGGTAGAGGACGAAAAAGTGAATGGTTGAGTCCCTGCCCTTAGGAAGCTTATTGTCCAGTAAGAGAGACAAGCAAATGAAAATCTGCTGTCACACTGATTCAGAGAGGCACAGGAAATTGGACGTGATTCATCAAGGAATGAAACACAAATCACATTCTAGATCCTGAATGAATAGAACTGTCTTCTGAATGTATGCTTTGTCATGATTTGATTAAAGTCTTTGCTTTTAGGTACCTCTGATTCTGTATTCATAACTATAGCTAGCTGGCTATCTTTCTGAAGACTTACAGTGATGTGTGATTTTGGTAACTACTGAGACAGCTGGGTTGCTCTTTGTTCTATCACAAACATGCATTAGGCTTCAGGGGGTCTGGGTGGGTCTTGTAAGAAGAGAATTGCATGGAGGCTTTGCTTTTGTGAGTTGCCAGCAAGAGGAATGAGAAGGCAACACCAATCTGGACAGAGCAGGAGGCTGAGGCTAGGGAGGCATGGAACAGCTGTCCACAGTATCCCAGGCAGCAACGCTCCAGCACTGGTGCACCATGAAGGCCTGTGCCCTGCGAAGCAAGATGGTGCCAGCCCGGCACCTTCTCACAGTTAGGGTTGGTGAGGTGTGGTCAAGGCCCACATGACTGTGGTTTGGATGGAGACTTTATGGTCAGATAACAAATGAGTCACTTTCTTTCTCTTCTCTTTTGTTTTTTTGGCAAGAATTGGAAATAATTAGTGATCTAGTCAGCCATTTCAAACACTTCTGCTAGTTTATGTAGGGGGCGAATTTAATATATTTGCTAGAGAAACTCTGGCTGATGTCCAATGAAAGCTGCAACTTAAGGCATTTCTTTTATCTTTTAAAGGAGGAAATTGAATACAAACATCAATTTCAGCAGAGAAGGAAAAATTAAAACGAAATGGAAGTTAAGTTACCCTGTAGGATTTCTCTTCTGCCCCTTCTCTCCTATGGATTTTGGATTCAGCTACCCAGATCTGTGACCTGATTCCTAGACTCTGCCAGACTCTTCTCTTCCACAATCATCCCACCCAGGCCTCTAAGGAAGCCCCTCTGTGGCTGTCCCATCACTGCATTCAGTGGAAAGACCACCGATCAGGCTCCCACCTTGCTCCATTCTCCACTGCAAAGTTGGAGAATAAGACCTGGCTCCTTGCCCAGAGGCATTTATTGTCTAGCAGGGAAAAAGCTCATGAAAAGGATGATACTGTGATGAGTAGAGGAATCTGCACACTGCTGTATGAGAACAGACAGTGAATGAAGGACAACAGATGCGACTCCTTCATCCCACTCCAGAAAGAGTCCCAGACTGCCCAGAATGCCTCCCTTTCTTCCCTTTGGGTTGTCTCTCTCCATCTCTTTCTATTTCTTCCTGGTTCTGACCTGCTTTGGCTCCTGGAAAGTCTGCTCCCTTCTGCTTCATTTCTTTCTGTCCAGTTTGGCCTCTCTGCAGCACATTCCAAAGCTATATGTCAGAGCTGATTCTTTCCTTCTGTGCGGCTGGCCCCTTCTCCCATCATTCTAGGCCAGGATCCGGGCCTGCTCCCATGTGGGGCTTCATTTGTTACAAATCTGCTTGTTTCCCGTGTATAATTTCAGCTCCTCAACGGCAGGAAAATGCCATTTATTTTCTTATATATCTCTCATAAGAATCAACAGAATTTGGAGGTCATAGCAGCTGGTACCACAGTAATTTTTTAAATTTCATTTTGTCAATATGGCTGGAATATTCACATGCCCAATCAGACATACTGAATTTGATAAAAGCCAATAATGCAGAAAGGAGGCACTTTAGGGAAATCTTTCAATTAAAAAATTACTTTGTATATTTCAAGGCTGATGATTTTTCTTCTGACCTTCTCAAAATACCTCTTGAGATTTTAGAAAATAGGCCATTGAATCACACATCCCAGGTGGTTTTACCACCATGTCCACTTTGAGCAGAACTTCAAAGATAATCTCTGTTTCATCATCTTATGACACAGAAGAAATGGAGTAAAATATTTCTCAATCTGTGGTATTTTAAGTCAGGACTCTTGAAAGATGGAGGAAGGCTCAGAGTTCAAAATATTGATCTATTTCATCTAAACTTAACCTCTGGGGAAAAAGAGGTAGGTTTCACATTATCTTTCAAAAGAAATTCCTTATTGTGTTTTCAAAGCTTCTCACTATTCCCTTAAAAGGTTTTCTGTGACCTGTCAAGTATCTGAGGGTTTTTCTTCCACCCTGTAGAGATTATTCCTTCTCTCTCTCTCTCTTTCTGTGTGTGTGTGTGTGTGTGTGTGAGAGAGAGAGAGAGAGAGAATTGTGCTCTGCTTTTTGACCTATTCAACCTATTCATCAGCACTCCATAGGGGTATGGACAGGTCACATCAAAATTAGAGTTATTTGCTATTTTTTTCATGGTTCTAATGAAAGGTTTGGTGAAGAAAGTGTTGCAAATTACTGCTTTCAACGCTGTGTTCCTTGTGGGTAATTTGAAAAGCATATGAATTATACATTTTGTATTGCTCCCAGTAAGAGAGAAAAGTTTCTTTTGTATATGATCCTTAATTAACTTTTTTTTTTTTTTTTTGTGACAGGGCCCCTTCATAGACTATAAGATGGCTGATTACCTACATATTATATATTTCTCTGTTGTTGAGTGCCCTTAGCAAATCAGCCCTGATGTTCTTTAAGTGAATTCTCTTCTGTGAAAACTACCTGGAACTCCTAAGACATGGTGTTCTTAGGTGCACTGCTGTGGCCTCCTGCTTCCACCACCTGGAAAACCAGGAAGATCCTTTCCCTCAGTGGCTTCCCTGGAACCCAACCAGGCTTCCCTGCTGTTATTGGGCTCCTGGCTCTCCACTTCCTTCAGCAGTTATTTTCAGAGCATAAAATCAACTTTGTTACAGAGTAAAACAGCATTTTTAAAAAGTGTTTCCAGGAATTCTTGTTTTGTCAGATTTTTCATCTCTGAGAAAGGTCCTATGGGCATTCAGGTTGGGGACACACGGTGTCACTCCTCTATCCCTTTCTTGGAGACTTCCAGGACACAGTCATAGATCTATGCTTCTGAGAAATCCTGCCTTTGATAAACCTGTTTACTCTTGATTCTTTGTCACGTACCAAATGGATTTGATCACTGAGCCCCTTTAATTCTTGTAGCACATTTTATCAAAACATACTTGGGGAGATATTGGGAAAGGAATTAGGGAACACAGCTCAATATATATCTGCATGAACTGTACATATGTGGTGGCTTACTCTTCAATCGGGGCTTTCGGGTCCTGATTATTTTGTCGGTGAAAGGCTTAGGGACTTTTTATCAACTTTGTTCACTGCTGAGTCTCCAAAGGTCCTGGCATGTGCTAGGTGCTCAATGACTATTTGCTGAGTGGAAGAGCACTTGCATCCTGAACACCAAGACTTCCTTAGCTCAGTTCCTGGTTTTAATCTGAAACTGGACTTTTACCAGTTTTCTCAATTCTTCAATCATTTTTTTTTTATTTTCCCAGGTTGAAGAATCAGAATGTCTTAAATTCTTCATCCTTAGAAGTTGTGTTGTGTGTGTTTATTCTGTTCATGTATTCCTATTATGTTTTGACAAGACTGTGTATTTGGGGAAATTCCTTTGTTATGAGTCTTCCTTCCCAATGTTGAAGTCGACTCTCAATTTCCAGGATCTCTTGCACAAGACACATGACAGACAGAAGGGAGATCATTGCAAGGAAGTAGGCTTTATTGCTAAACAAGGGGTCCAGCTAAGGCCAGCTTCTGATGCAGAAATGGCATCATGGTTGGGCCTTCAAGTCAAACAGTGCAATTGCATGGTCATGTAACACGTTGTTTCATCAGGCTGCTCTGCTGTGTAGTTTGAGCCTTGTTCTTAAGCTGAGCCAAGAGCTTGATTCTTCAGGCCCCAGAATCTAATTCTAGTATGTTTAAATGCACCTATTAGAGTTGTCATTCTCCATAACAGATACCACACCTATTCTGTAATTCTACAGGTCTCCAGCTCCCATGTCAGAAGATTATTTCCCTTTCACTGAGGATTTATCAACTGTATAGTTGCTTACACCATTTTTCTATTTTAGTCACCCCATGAATTAGTTATATGCGCGCGTGCGCTCTCTCTCTCTCCTCTTGCTTCTTTCTCCTATTTTTCTGGGTTTTGATCCTGTGCTTTAACATGATTCTCCCCCTATGAAGGCCAGAGTCCATAATTTCCATTTAACAATGGGTCTTTTTTTATGGCAAAAGTCCCTGAGGTACACTGTAGGATTCCCAATTCTTCCTACATGATTTTTGTATTTGCCTCTCTTATACTCCAGAGGTCGTTCTTCATTGAAGTGATCATGCTTAGTAACTGCAGGATTCTATTTCTCTGTAGTTGCAATCATCTCAGTTATAATTTAATAATTTATTTCAATCATTAAATGCATAAGATAACAGTTGGGAGGGTGAAGAAAGACAGCATAGGGTTTGGTTGTTGGTAAGATCCAAAGTAGCCATGACTTAAATAATATAGTCATGTTTTTCTTTTTTTCTTGAAAGAATTCTAGAAGTAGGCAAGGCTAGTAAGGACTTGTACCTTAATTCCATCCTCAGGATAACTTTATTCCTAAAAGGTGGCTGCAATAGCTATAGCTTTCCTACCCTGTCTCCCCTCTGGGTTAATTCCCTTTCTAAGAAAGTACACTCAATGACTTTTAGTCATATCTCTTTGACTACTTCTATCTACAAAAAGACATGCAGTTTTATTGTTAGTAAAATTGCCACATCAGTTGATGCAGGTTATGCTCATTTACAAAAGATGAGGGAGGGAAAGAATAAAGAAAAAACAACTAAGTTTCTGTTTTGGAGTATTTTTTCTTTGAAATTTGATGTTCTTTTTCAGAAGATACTTAAATGGTGTTTATTTATCATAAAACATATCTTGCATAGCAAATAATCATGGCTCAATTATGTATATTTGGATCACTATCCATGACATTTCATGGTCTCCTAACCAGAAAGTGAGCACCAATTACCTGCATCTACAACCACTATTAGCAATGTTGTTCTCTAGGATTGAGGACACATCTAGGGTGTTACTGTAAAATCTTTGATTTGCTTTTAAAAGAATGCATAATATACAGAGCATTCCATAATGAAGCATTTTAATAAAATAATTCTGTATCAAAATTAATTCTTTTTTTTTTTTTTGGATGGTGCTGGGGATTGAACCCAGGGCCTTGTTTATGCGCGGCAGGCACTCTACCAACTGAGCTATATCCCCAGAACTCACAATTAATTCTTAAAAATAACATTCACAAGTGAAGGCATTTTGAGCTTATAAAAAAGATTTATGTCTTTGAGCACAAAGCAGACTCAAAGTTTTCTCTGGGATTATTGTAAAGATCAAATCATAGACATCATCACAAAAAATTGTTTTGTTATTTCTTCTTGTTCTTTTGTGGATAATGGGAGGTTCGATCAGGGTATTTAATTGAGAGGAAAACTTGTTCACCCAAAAGCCAGATAATAGAGAAGAAATAGAGAAGAACTTTGCTGATATTAATTGAATAATCTATGTTGGTATGAGCTTCCTTTGTTATTCAAAGCTCAAAACTATGGATGGCCTCTGTGGTTTTAAGAAAATGCAATAGATATTATTTCCAATGATTTTAATGCAGATGCACTGGATTTCAATCCAGTGACTCTTTTGCACATTTTTGCTAAGTTATTACCCACTTAAAAATTCTGCTTATTTGTAACTCATCAAAAATCAGCTTAAAAGTATTTGTAGTACCCAGGTTGGTTATCCAAGAGTCAGAATATTGGGGCACTTTTTAGTGTGATTGAAACTAATATCAATAAATTCAGACTTCTTAGCAAAACTGTACAATTCTTGCCTCCTGCTACGGTTGGGTTGTGGCCTATCCCCTGGAGGTTCATGTGCTGGAAATTTAGTCTCCAGTGTAGCAGTGTTGAGGTGGTGGAACTTAAAGAGGTGGGATCTAGAGCAAGGTAGTTAGATCTCCATCCTCAAGGATAGATTAATGCTGCCTCACAGGAGTGGGTCAGGTGTGGGCTGGGACTTTTGTAGTGGGTTCGTTCTCATGACAAGTGATTGCTATAAGAGTGATCCAGGCCCCTTCCCCTTCTCCTGCTTCCTTGCTTACACATGTGCCCCTTTGGTGTGTGGTTGGCTCCCTTTCTGTTTCTCTGCCATGATGGGACAGAACCAGGGGGCCTTGGTCAATATGCTGGGGGTGCCATGCTGTTTGGACCCTCTAGCCACCAGAATCAGGAGCCAAATAAAACTCTTTAAGTCACTCAGCCTCAGACATTTTGTCACATCAACACAAAATAAGCAAAGAAATTCTCTCTCCTTCTTCCTATACAGTTTCTCCTTATAAAAACTGCTTGTGTTCAGCCAGTGTGATATCCCCATAACCACCCTTCCCTTGCCGTTGTATAAAAAGAGGACAGCATTATGATTGCTTTACAAACAACTGAGAAGAACATGGCCTTTTGCCAAAATGGAGAAAGAATGATATTAACCATGGGGGCATGGCTCTGTGCTCCATTCTAAAGAAGTTGAATTTGATTTATGTACAGTGGCATTCGTCCGTGGGAGGGCACATTTCCAAAGTGACTGGCGGTTGTAGGTGGGTTAGTTCTGGGGGCACTGAGGTGTTCCTGCAGCTGTGTGAGCAGGGAGGAGGCTGGTGTGGCCGTGAGTGGCAGGTCTTCCCACTGTAATCACACTGCGAGGTTGTCAACAGGAACTCTTTCTCTCGTTCATCCAGGCAGATGTTTTATCAGCCCTGTCTTCCCTGCTTCTCTTGGAGGTGTTCAAAGAACATTCTGGGTGCTGGAGAAGTAAGTATCCTTTCAGCATCCCTGGGTGAATTTTCCAGCCAAAGATGACTTGAAGTGGAGAACCACTTCCTTATCCTTATCCAAGCTGTCTGGGAAGCTCTCCTTCCCCTGTGTGGTTTGCACAATCCTAGTAAGGACAGAGCTGTGACGGCAGCAGGAAGGGGAGAGGGCTGGGGGCTATAGGCAGGATGGCTGTGTGTGCACACAAGGTGGCAGCTGGATCAATGTAGCCCCCTGCTCCTGGTCAAAAAGGAAAAGAAAGAGTAGGAGACACAGCCCATCCCTGCATCAGTGTAAGGCAGTCTGTGACAACTGGAGTCTGACTCCAGTCCTCATAGGTCTGAAACATCACACCCAACACGCTTTGTGGATCTCTCTTGGGAAATCCCATTTAAGTTATTTTATTCCTTTAATATTTCTGAATTTGCATTTGCAAAAAAAAGACACGGTAAAAAGTATACATCAAACCCTGTACAAACAATCACTGCTATAAAGTACTTTAAAACGAAAGGAGTCATCCCCCAGACATTTTAATGACGAACATAAAAGAGAAACACAATTTTTATAGTATACATTTTACTTAAAAGTTTTACTTGAAGTAATCTGATGAATACGACAGACTAAAAGAGTGATTATTTTGTTTTGAAAGAAATTAGTTTGTCTATTTATTCAAACCCTAAACCACGAAGAAAGAAAAACATGGAACTTAAATCATCCTCCAATGTTGAAGTCCATTTTTTCTTTTTTGCTGTTTATTCATGAAGTACTTTCAGCAAGTCACCCACAGTTTTTTAAACTATTGAAATAAGAGAAAGCTCCAGATGAAGTAGGATTGAAATTGTGAACTCAAATTCTGGCCTCGAGCTTAGTAAACAGACAGGCCAGTGATGGAGAAAATTGACGTAAGTAGCATGATGAACTATTTGGAGGTTCAAGATCCTTAAACTTCAGAATGTGAAAAGACTTCAGCATGTGAAAGATTGGGGAGAAATATAAAGTGTGGGAAGAAAGATTACAATAGCTCAGAAGCTCTGATAAAAAGATGATGATAAATGTTGCAAATTACATTTTCCCTTTCAGAGCATAAACTATCAAGTTATTAAGAACAACTCTCTGTGATTTATTTTTCTAAAACACGTTAGCATAGCATATTTCTGAGTAGTCAATGTTAGTCTTATGGTTTTAATTTTATCTTGGTTTCATTGATGTCTTTCTTGGTAACATTGATGTGATGTTCTATTTCTCTCTTTTTGGAATATGCACATTCCTTTTTGTTATATAGAGGTTTATTTATAAAAGTTATGTAGAATATATAAAAGCAATAAAAACCCCTGGAACTTAAAAGATTAAAAGGGTTTAAGAAGTAGGAATATTGCCCGGCACAGTGGCGTACACCTGTAATCCCAGTGGCTCGGGAGGCTGAAGCAGAAGAATTGTGAGTTCAAAGCCAGCATCAGCAAAAGTGAGGCACTAAGCAACTCAGGGAGACCCTGTCTCTAAATAAAATACAAAATAGAGCTAGGGATGTGGCTCAGTGATCGAATGCCCCTGAGTTCAATCTTTGGTTACCACCCTCCATCCCACCAAAAAAAAAAGAAAGAAATAGGAATATCTAGCACATAGAAGACATTCAATAAAGAATTGTTAAGTTAATGAAGGGAAATTTCTCATTAAAAACTCTTTTATATTCCATAGAGAATTATAATAGTGAAAAAACGTGACGACATATAATAACCACTTTTTCTATATAACTCCATTCTTGTAATACCCTTGGGGAATTAGCAGGCTAGGTGTCATTTTTGTTCTCACTTACTGATGAGGAAGTTGCAATATGGAATTTGGAAAGTGCTGCTTGCACTTGATGAGCGGCAAGGCTCAAGTATTTTTAGACCAATCTAAACTCTGTGCTTTTTTGCCACTTCAGAGTGTGGCCCTGTGTGTGTGTGTGTGTGTGTGTGTGTGTACTATGAAGTACCCCAGTTTCCAGTGATTGGTACCTAAACCACAGTGTAAACCACTCAACTCTTTGTTGTGGGTGACATGATTATTTGATTGACATGTGTTCACATTTCCATCTCCATCATTGGCCTCTGATGGTATAATTTTTACTGTATATCACATGACCAGCTTTGGAATCATCACTAAAAAGGAAAGCTCTCAGAAATGGGAGAAGAGGATGATAAAAGAAAAAAAAACATAAGCCTTGCTGAAGAGCTACAGGTCTCTGGTCCTTGTGTTGGAGAGCTTTCTTAGGGTAGCAATGTCCATCTCACGTGTCTGTCCTTTTACACATGTGCATACGTCTCAGAGGGGCACTAGGGAGTTAAAAAAAATAAACACCTGAGCTTCTGCTTCTTCCTTCTGCTCAGTGATGGGCTCTCAATTCTTTATGTGGAAATGACCATGAAACAACAAGCAGGACAAAGAGGCAGCGGGGATTTTCTTGGCAGAAGCGCCAGCCCAAAGAACTAAAACAAACTCGCACATCAGGGTTATGTTGTTTCTGGACCTTGGAGAAAATAGCCTGATGGAAGGTCCACATCCTACCAGGGAGAGTCTCCGCCTGGCCTCTCCTTTCTGAGTGTGACCTTTTCCTGTGGCATGCTGCCTTTGGAGACAGTAGAGCATAATCTAATTTTTCAAATGATGATTCCTTTTCTCTTTCCTTTTTGCAGATTTGTGTTAAAACATAAGATCTGCAGATATATTAACTCTTAACCTCTTCTGCAATCCAGGAGTTGACCACAGGGAGAGCATAGTAACATTTTCTGCTTATGTAATGTATTGTTCCTGAGAACCATTTGTGCTTTGGAGAGAGCTCAGCAATGTGTCAGTCTCTGCCTGCTGTTCTTGTCCAGCAGCAAGAGCTGAAGTGCTGGCTGTCTTCAGAGCTCTGGCCTCTAAGGAGGACTAGATGTAGCTGTTAAGCCCATTCCAGCAACCTGCAGCCTTCTATGGGGGCCCAGGAGAAAAGTAGATATAGCCTGCAACTGGTAATAGTGAGGAGAAAATGGGCCTAAGGAGCCCCCCAGTCATGGTTCTCTTCCCAGGGATCAGCCAAAGACACTTAACTGCCATGTTCACTTTCTCTTGTGACACCCTGATTGGCTTGTCATAATAGATTAGAAATTGAATGCACTTAATCTAACAAGAGGAACATAGATGCAGCAAATGAAAGAGACACACAAGAGATATGTCTGGCTCATGACTAAATATCAGTTGTGATATTTTTTTGGAGCCATAACACACAAACATACAGGGCAGTGAAACAAGAGAAGCTAGTAGAGGGTCAAAGAGATACAGACCCTGAGTCAAAGGACTGCAGAGTTCCTGCAAGAGGGAAAGATGCATGGTCTGGCAAGGGGACCCAGGCCCCAGAGCTGCCCCTGTATTTTGAGCAGGTGATGAGCCATTGTATCTCTTCTGGGTTTGGATTTTTTTTTTTGTTTAAGGACTCTTTTTTTAATTGGTGATTTATAATTATACATAATAGTGGGATCCATTATGTCATATTCATACATTCCCATAACATAATTTGATTCATGCCTTTTCCCTTCCTCCCTCCCTCGATCCACTTTACTGATCTCACTTTGACTGTTATCATTATTATAATTAGTGTATTATAAAGTTGGATTCCTTGTGGTATATTCATACGTAGACATAGCACAATTCAGTAGATTTCATTCCCCAGTACTTCTCTGTGTCCTCACATCCTCCTTCCTCCCCTCCCTCCCTCTCAATCCCCTTCACCTACTCCTATTGGTCTCTTTAAAGGTTATATAAAAGTATAATTCACATACAACAAACTATGTACATTTAATGTGTAAGATTTGTTAGGCTTATGTGTGTATGTGTATGTGTGTGTGTATGTGTGTGTCTGTGTGTGTGTGTGTATATACAATTTGTCCTCAAATAATCAACCGCTATCAACATGTCCATTATTCCCAGACGTTTTCTCTTGTCCCTTTGGATTCCTCCCTCTCACCCCTTTCTTTCTTCTCCCATTTTCCCTGGGTAATTGCTGATCTGATCTGTGTCATTATGAAGTAGTTTGCATTTTCCAGAATTTTACATTAGTGGAACCATATATTACGTGCTTTTTTTTGTGTCTTGTTTCATGCTGCATAATTATAAAGAGATTCATTTTTGTTGTATGTGTTAATGGTCATTTCTTTTTATTGTGTGAATATTCCCATTTAAAAAAATCCATTCAGTTGGTTTACATTTGAGTTATCAATTATTTGTTATTACAAATAAAATTTCAATGAGTATTTATGTACATCTTTGCATAGATATATACAGCATTTCATATTCTTACTTGCTATGCATACATCTTAATATACCATGGGTCAAAGAAGAATAGAAAGGAGAATTAGAGTGTTTTAACTGAATAAGAATAGAACTGTAACATGTTACAATTTTTGGGATGCTGCTAAACCATTACTAAGAGGAAAACTTATAGAAGTAAGTGACAATAGAAAAAAAAGGAAGGTTTCAAATGGATGACCTCAGCTTACATCTTAAGAAACTAGAAAAAAAGAGCAAGTGAAATCCAATTTATGAGGGAGAAAGGAAATAGTAAAGAGCTGAGAAGAAATCAATAGAATTGAAAACAGAAAAATCATAGCTAGATCAGTGAAATCAGAAGTTAGTTCTTTGAAAAGGTCAGTACATTGATTAAACTCATACTAAATAAAAGAAAACACAAATTATCAACATCAGGAACAAAAGATATGACATCACTAAAGATTCTCAGGTTAAAAAGATAAAGAACAAATATTATCAACAACTTTATGACAATAATTTTGATAACTCAGATGAAAAGGACTAATTTCATTAAAAAAACATCAAATTTTACTTGAAAGAAAATAGATCACCTAAATAGCCTATTAAATTAATGGAATTTGTAGTTAAAATCCTTTATACCCCTGTTGCCCCCTTCCCCCAAATCCAGGCTCAGATGGTTGCATTGGTGAATTGGACCAAATATTTAAGGAAGAAATAATGGAAATTCTATGCAAAATCTTCAAGAAAGTTAAAAAGAAAGAAATACTTTCCAATTTATTCTATAAGACTAGATTTACTCTGGTGTTAAAACATAAACATTATAATAAAACTACACAGTTGAGAATATTCTTAAATTTTTGTGAAATCACATGTACATGTGTACATATGTACATACACATGTCCACACATATGTAAAATACTATAATGTATCAAAATATAATGTGTTATCACCAAGTGGGTATTACCACAGAAATGTACATTTGATGAAAACTTTGAAAATCAATGCAATTCACTGCGACAGACGAAACAAACACAAAATATATTATCTCAATAGAAGCAGAAAAAGTATTTGACAAAATTTATTTATTTATTTTTAATTTTTTAAATTAGTTGCTCATGACAATATAATTATCTTGACATATCATACATTTGAATCAAATGGGATATAATTTCTCATTTTTCCAAGTGTACAGGTTGCAGAAATATTTGTTTATTTATACATGGGCACAATATCTTTATTTTGTTTATTTATTTTTATGTGGTCCTGAGGATCGAACCCAGGGTCTCACACGTACAAGGCAAGCGCTCTACCACTGAGTCATAACCCCAGCCCTTGACAAAATTTAATATCCATGCCTCCTAAGAACTTGCAGCAAACTAGGACCAGAGAACTGCTTCCTCAATTCAATCAAGGATATCTATTGCTAATACTTAATTGTGAAATGCTTAATATTTTTCCTCTGAAATCAAGAACAAGGCAAGACTGTTTGCTCTCACTAATCTACTGAACATTGTACTGGAGGTTCTAGCCATGCAAAGGGAAGATTCAAAGACATTCAGATTAGAAAGGAAGAAACAAAACTCTCTCCACAGCTGACTTGATCATCATTGATGTAGAAAAATCTGATGGAATCAACAGAAAAGCTATTAAAACTAATTAGTGTATGTGTGACATAGAACAATAAACAAAAAAACTAATTGCACTTGCACAATATCACACTACCCAGCAATAAGAAGGCATAATCTTAAGAACATAGATGAACCTCAGAAAAGTTATGCTGAGAGAAAGAAGCCACATACAAAATTGCTATCCTTTTCCATTTATATGAAGTTCTGAAACAGAAAAAAATCTAACCTGTGTTGATAGAAGTCAGTTAAGTGGACACCTGGGGTGTGAGTTGAAGGATATTTACTTCAAAGAGCACAAAAGAGCTTTCTAAGTTGATGGAATTGTTGTATGTCTAAATAGGAAGGTTACAAGTGTCTATGCATTAGTTAAAATTCATCAAAGTACTTACAGTCTGCTCATTTTATTGTTGTAAATTCTCTTTGCTACAGCATTATAACAGCTGTCTAAGCACGATGTATAGTTTGTTCCCAATATTTTTTTGTTTTGATCTCCCAGATTTCTTATGCAAAATGAGGAAACTGAACTTCTTTAAGCTTTCAAAACTATAGTTATCTGGACATTGAGGTGTTTTCCAACTGTAAAAGTTGTTGTTGTTGTTGTTGTTGTTGTGTGTGTGTGTGTGTGTATTGTTGTTTGTTTTGTTTCAATTCATCAGACCATGTGTTTGAAAACTCCTGGAATCAATGCATTTGCACCCTGAATGATTTCAAGTAGTACTGAAAGAGCCTAGCTGTTTTCTGTTCTAGTTGGTGGAGATGGAAATAAATGGGTGCTTTTGCCAATGTCTTTGCTGATGATTGGCTGAGCCAATATGGAGGATCCTCATTAGTTGAGGAGGCATCTAGTTTCCAGAAGCGTGGGATCCGGTTTGCATCTTGCAAACTGTGTGGATGCAAAAACGATTGCCATGCAAGTTTGTAGGCACCTGACTGCCAAAACGTAATTTGTGTGTTTTCCTGTGTCCAGGACTATGTCTCTGAAAGCCTAAACTCTTTTCGTAACTGGTCGAAGTGTATGTAAATCAATGAAGCACATCATAAGCCTGTGTAAAGAAAGTGAATTCATATGTAGAAAGTCCTTAATAAAATAAATATTGGAAGCCCAGGGTCTAAAAACTCTTACATCTTTATAAGAAGGTCGATGGCCACAAGGATCCCCAAAGTTTCTCTTAAATGGCCTGCAATTGGAATGATCATTCCATTTGTTCTCTCCCAAGTACTTCTTCAGAATGATTTTCCTAAGGGAAGTGGCAACCTACTCCCTATTGCTCCTGTTTCCCCTTTTATAAAAAAGGTACTTTACTTTTGAACTCCTTTTATGTAACTGATTTTAATTAATGGTGATAACTACAGCCATCCTTCTCTGCAGCACAAAGACCTACTTGGGATAAAATCGCAGCTAGAAACTAACAAGCACACTTGTTAGGGCTCAGAACAGTTCCTAACATTTCAGGAACAAACTGAACTGTAAGATTATAATAAAATTCCATTTATTCTTTTCACACTATTTCAGCAGAATTTCAAATGCAATTTAGTTCACTAGCAGGTGGTATGGTGATTTGTAGATATTTAATGCTTCTTTGTTAGCTTTTAAAGACTTTAGGCAATGTCTTTATTGTAGTTCTCCATTTCATTCAGAACTCAGCACTTGATATATTATCCATTATGTATTTTTTTCACTCAAATTTAATTCGTCTTTTGAGATTAAGACTGTAACATGTATCAGTTATATTCTTCTTACAATGAGGTGATGTATATTCAGGTAAAAGAGGAATCTTCCTCCTCCTGTATCCCATAGCACACTGTAGCACTCACTTGGCCTAGAATTTGGGAATGGAGTGCTACACCCATGTGTAGTTAAGTCACCACACTCATGGTGACTGCTTCTCAATTCTGATTCTTAATTTTCCTCTTTAAAGGTTTTGTAGAACTCTGCTGTATACCCATCAGGTCCTGGGCTTTTCTTAGATGGTAATCTTTTGATGGTTTCTTCTATTTCCTCAATTGATATTGGTCTGTTTAGGTTGTCTATATCCTCCTGACTCAATCTGGGCAGATTATATGACTTAAGAAATTTATCGATGCCTTCACTATCTTCTATTTTATTGGAGTATAAGGATTCAAAATAATTTCTGATTATCTTCTGTATTTCTGAAGTGTCTGTTGTGATGTTGCCTTTCTCATCTCGTATGAAATTTGAGTAATTTGAGTTCTCTCTCTTCTTCTCTTCGCTAGCATGGCTAAGGGTCTGTCAATTTTATTTATTTTTTCAAAGAACCAACTTTTAGTTTTATCAATTTTTTCAATTGTTTCTTTTGTTTCGATTTCATTAATTTCAGCTCTGATTTTAATTATTTCTTGCCTTCTACTTCTTTTGCTGTTGTTTTGCTCTTCTTTTTCTAGGATTTTGAGATGAAGTATGAGATCATTTATTTGTTGGTTTTTTCTTTTTTTAAGGAATGAACTCCAAGCAATGAATTTTCCTCT
Organism: Ictidomys tridecemlineatus; assembly: GCF_052094955.1. Lineage (NCBI taxonomy): Eukaryota > Metazoa > Chordata > Mammalia > Rodentia > Sciuridae > Ictidomys > Ictidomys tridecemlineatus. The sequence goes on along the minus strand of NC_135480.1, from coordinate 94,752,918 downwards.
TAGAACTGCTTTCAATGTGTCCCATAGATTCCGATATGTTGTGTCTGTGTTTTCATTTAACTCTAAGAATTTTTTAATTTCCTCCTTGATGTCTTCTAAAACCCATTGATCATTCAGTAACCTATTATTCATTCTCCAAGTGATCCATGATTTTTCCTTCCTTCTTTTATCGTTGATTTTCAGTTTTATTCCATTATGATCAGATAAGATGCATGGTATTATCTCTACTCCTTTATATTGTCTAAGAGTTGCCCTGTGACATAATATATGATCTATTTTTGAGAAGGATCCATGTGCTGCTGAGAAAAAAGTGTAACTGCTTGATGTTGGGTGGTATATTCTATATATGTCAATTAAGTGTAGGTTGTTAATTGTGTTATTGAGTTCTATAGTTTCCTTATTCAACTTTTGTTTGGAAGATCTGTCCAGTGGTGAGAGAGGTGTGTTGAAGTCTCCCATGATTATTGTCTGGTGGTCTATTAGACTCTTGAACTTGAGAAGAGTTTGCTTGATGAACATAGCAGCACCATTGTTTGGGGCATATATATTTATGATTGTTATGTCTTGTTGGTGTATGATTCCCTTGAGCAGTATGTAGTGTCCCTCTTTATCCCTTTTGATTAACTTTGGCTTGAAATCTATTTTATTTGATATGAGTATGGACACTCCTGCTTGTTTCCGCAGTCCATATGAGTGATATGATTTTTCCCAACCTTTCACCTTCAGTCTATGTATATCTTTTCCTATCAAATGTGTCTCCTGTAGGCAGCATATTGTTAGGTCTTGTTTTGTGATCCATTCAACTAGCCTGTGTCTCCTAATTGGTGAGTTTAAGCCATTAACATTTAGGGTTATTATTGAGATATGGTTTGTTCTTCCAGCCATATTTGTTTATTAATGCTACTAAACCTGATTTGTTTTCCTCTTTGATTATTTTCCCCCCTTTACTGTCCTACCTCCCACTGTTGGTTTTCATTGTTGTTTTCCATTTCCTCTTCCTGTAATGTTTTGCCAAGGATTTTTTGAAGAGATGGTTTTCTAGCTGCAAATTCTTTTAATTTTTGTTTATCGTGGAAGGTTTTAATTTCATCTTCCATCCTGAAACTTAATTTCGCCAGATACACGATTCTTGGTTGGAACCCATTTTCTTTTAGTGTTTGAAATATGTTATTCCAGGATCTTCTAGCTTTCAGAGTCTTTGTTGAGAGATCAGCTGTTATCCTGATTGGTTTACCCCTAAATGTAATCTGCTTCCTTTCTCTTGTAGCTTTTAAAATTCTCTCCTTATTCTGTATGTTGGACATCTTCATTATAATGTGTCTAGGTGTGGATCTCTTATGATTTTGCATATTCGGCGTCCTGTAGGCTTCTAGGATTTGGGATTCTGTCTCATTCTTCAAGTCTGGGAAGTTTTCTCATATTATTTCACTGAATAGATTGTTTATTCCTTTGGTTTGTAGCTCTGTGCCTTCCTGTATCCCAATGACTCTTAAGTTTGGTCTTTTAATATTATCCCATAATTCTTGGATGTTCTGCTCATTTTTTCTTAGCAGACTTGCTGAGCTGTCTATGTTCTTTTCCAGTTGAAATACTTTGTCTTCATTGTCTGATGTTCTATCTTCTAAGTGATCTACTTTCCTGGTAGTATTCTCAATTGAGTTTTTAAGTTGGTTTATTGCTTCCTGCATTTCTAGGATTTCTATTTGTTTGTTTTTTATTACCTCTATCTCCCTGTGAAATTGATCTTTTACTTCCTGGATTTGTTTATGTAGTTCCTTGTCAATGTGATCTTTCATTGTCTGATTTTGCTGTCTCATGTCTTCCTTGAGACTCCAGATCATCTGAAGCATGTATATCCTGAACTCTTTATCTGACATTCCATCTGTTGCAGCTATTACCTCTTCTAAAGTTGAGTTGACCTGCATTGCTTGTGGTCCTTTCTTTCCTTGTCTTTTCATACTGCTCACATTTCTTTCTGCTTGGTGAAACTGTTGTGTTTTTGAAATTTTCCCTCTATTTATTTATATTGCTCTTGTATAGTTGAAAAATCTCCCTTGCAGGGCAGGTAGTGGCTGTGATCCTCCTCCAATTGGAGTGATCTGTCTACCACGCTGGCGGGCCGCTAGGTCTGCTCTGCCAGTAGGTCGAAGGTCCGCCTACCCAGCAGGCGCGTGGGGCAGCTCTGTCACTCTGCAGGTTGCTGGGCCTGACCTGCCCTTGGGTCGCAGGTCCGCCTACCTTGCAGGTGCAGGGGGGAGGGGGCGGCTCTGCCCCTCAGCAGGCCGCTGGGCCTGATCTGCTTGTGGTCACAGTCCCGCCTACCTTGCAGGCACTGGGGGAGGGGTGGGCCTGCCCCTCAGCAGGCCGCTGGACCTGTCCTGCTGGTGGGTCGCAGGTCCGCCTACCCTGCAGGCGCATGGGGCAGCTCTGTCACTCCGCAGGTTGCTGGGCCTGACCTGCCCGTGGGTGGCAGGTCCGCCTACCTTGCAGGTGTGGGGGGAGGGGCCTGATTCTTAATTTTCTCCCAGCAGGACATTTCAGTCATTTGATGGTTTGCCAGGAGGAGAGGCGTTGAACTCTTGTGGTCAATATATCTTGTGGCCCATTTGTATTCCTGTGACTACCTTTGCAGGGTCATTATCATGGAGTCATTTGCATCTTCTACTGACTGTAACTTCTCCATTCATATTTCTTAGCAGAGTGCCACTGGTGTTTGATAAGTGAATAAATATCTATTTAGGGTAGTCTCCTTTTCTCCAATAAAAGTTTACTAGTTTGGTGAACACAAATTTCATATATGTCATATGTTAGCATGCTGTTTCCAAAAAGTGGTACAAATTAAGTATTCCTAATTTGAAAATCTGATAATCTGAAATCTGAAATGCTTCAAAACTGAAGCTTTTTGAGTGCTGACTTGACATAACAGGTGGAAAATTCCATATCAGGACACTTTGTTTCATCCACAAAATCATCAAAAATATGGTTTAAAATGACTCTGTGGCAATGAGCATAAATGTGTAAGAAACAAATGCATTGCCTGTTTAAATCTGAGTCCTATCCCCAAGATATCTCATTAAGTGTATACAAATATCTCGAAATCTGAAATCCAAAACATTTACGGTCCCAGGATTTCTTATAAGGGATATGCAACTTGAATTTCAAATCTGGGTGGTTGAGATGAATAACCAAAGAATGTGTATTTAAATACCTGATAATATGTATGGGAGACACAATTTCTCTTCATATGTTATATGATCATTTTTGCCTTCGGAGTACTATACATTGCTAAAGTTCTGTTTGCAATCCAAGACACTTACTCAAAAGACTTGTTCCATGTCTAGAGACACTGGACTGCCTGTCCCCACACCTAGATCCAAGTGATATTCTCCAGCCCTCCTACTGCAATTTCCTAGATTCCACACAAGATTACAAAAGTAATGTTCACTCACTATGAAAACAAGTACAGTAGAGAAAGGAATGAAGGGAACATGAATGTTCCCACTCTGAATTCCAACTTCTTAATCTGATTCCTGAGAGATAACCACTATTAACATTTTCTTGATAAGTAACTTCAGATATTTTCTGTGCATGTACACAAAGAGACACAAACACTCTTAAATGTTGTTAACAGAAAGGGGATAAATTTATTCAGACTGCAACCACTTTCTATTCCTGAAATCCCATTTTCTTGAGTTCTTTGGCACTATTCCTGATTCATTTCCCCCATCTTTCTTGTTCTGTTTCCTCTGTTTTCCTGGATTCTGTCTCTTCTGCACATTCCTTACATACTAGGGTTCTATCAATTCCATTTTTGGCCCCATCTGCTTTGTACTATCTTGCTCTGCTTGGACAGTCTCATCAACTCTTCTTGTTTTAATTACCATCAGAATCCTGATGATACAAACAATGTTTTCTGTCTCAACTTCTTTGTACTTCTGAGGATCCCTGCACATGGATTCTTGCTGGACATAAACACTTTGATGACTCATGACCCCTTTAGCCTTCATTCCTCAACTCAGACTTAAGCCTGCCTTGTTGTATCTGTGTACCTTTGCACTTACTGGTATTTATTTGTATTTGGGAGAGTCTTCCTCAGTCCTTCTGGATGATTTCTCCTCACTACTGTATCCTCAACTTAAATAGCACCTCCTCAAGATGGATTTACACACACTCTCAAGTATACTTTCTGTTCTCTACATTTTCCCCTAAAAATTATCAGATATATTATTGGTGCTTTAATTTTTTTTTACAGTTGGCTCTTTGTGATTTGATTTATTTGTTTGTATAATACATGTATCATTAAACTACAGTGCATTCCATGAAGGCAAAAGCCTTGTCTGTGCTGTTCATCACCAGATTCTCAGAGCTTGAAATAATGCCTGGTACACAGTAGGTGCTCAATAAATACCTACTGAAAGAATGGAGGAAGAATCAGATTAAGGACATAGGACAAACCCAGGTATTCAGAGAATCTTTGACAAAATAAATAGAAACATCTGGCTTATGTGGGTTGAATGAAGCTAGATGATTTTGCAGTAGGTCAGTGGAATATTGATTCAAGTCAGTGAACTCAGTGGAAGATTGAGAGGAGCTCATAGGCTCAGGGTCAGAGTTTCCTTTTCCTCACTACCTTCTCTAGATAAGAGTGATTACCAATTTTCACATGGAATTATGTTTAGGTACCGTTCCAAGTATGGCAGGAAGAATATCAAAGAGCCTCTCTTGTCAGTCAGGGTACTTCACCACAAACACCCAGAATATACTCTAGTTGGTTATTGCAGAAAACCCAATGAGGTCATTTAGAGCTTATCAGGAAGGGTCAGAGTCAGAGTTGTTAGGCATATGACCAAGAATATTACCCAACTCACACCATCTACTCTTCCCATAGAGATCTTGCTGCTGTGCTCACCTGGCACAGGTGCTTCAAATAGCCTCAAGAATCTTGGGCTGGGAATACCAGCACCAGGGTCTCTGCCCTGCCAGAGGTTACTTCTTGTAAAAGATGGATCTCTCGAGTCTTTACCAGCCTAGGTCCTGCATGCTGTATTCTCCCTTTATGCCACTGTTTTCTGAATGGTATCTTAGATGCAACTTATCAAACAAATCAGGTCACACACTTGCTTTGTAGCTACAAAGAAGCAAGGCAAGTAAGTTTTTGGCTTCTTTGTTGGGAGGCAGTACTCACCGAGAAGAACTTTCCCCAGCCATAGGAAGAGTATTCCAAGGTTCTGGGTGGCCACAAAGAATAAGAGATGTCTACAACAGCACTCCTTTGGAGGCACTGA